>NC_086444.1:284839950-285214950 GCF_028390025.1 Pseudophryne corroboree | reverse complement strand
TTAGGTTTTTTTATTTTCAGTGAGACCTGCTGGCAACAGGCTCACTGCATCGAGGGACTAAGGGGAGAAGAAGCGAACCTGCCTGCTTGCAGCCAGCTTGGGCTTCTTAGGCTACTGGACACCATTAGCTCCAGAGGGACCGAACACAGGCCCAGCCTCGGAGTCCGGTCCCAGAGCCGCGCCGCCGGCCCCCTTACAGAGCCAGAAGCAAGAAGAGGTCCGGAAAATCGGCGGCAGAAGACATCAGTCTTCACCAAGGTAGCGCACAGCACTGCAGCTGTACGCCATTGCTCCTCATGCACACCACACGCTCCGGTGACTGATGGGTGCTGGGGGGGGGGGGCGCCCTGAGCAGCAATATGAACACCTTGGCTGGCTAAAATACATCACATATAACCCCCAGGGCTATATGGATGTATATTAACCCCTGCCAGATTCCTGAAAAAAGCGGGAGAAAAGTCCGCCGAGAAGGGGGCGGAGACTATCTCCTCAGCACACTGGCGCCATTTTCCCTCACAGCTCCGCTGGAAGGACGTCTCCCTGACTCTCCCCTGCAGTCCTGCACTACAGAAAAGGGTAAAACAAGAGGGGGGGGGGCACTAATTAGGCGCAGTATAATATAAACAGCAGCTATAAGGGGAAAAACACTCTGTATAGTGTTATCCCAACATATATATATAGCGCTCTGGTGTGTACTGGCATACTCTCCCTCTGTCTCCCCAAAGGGCTAGTGGGGTCCTGTCCTCTATCAGAGCATTCCCTGTGTGTGTGCTGTGTGTCGGTACGACTGTGTCGACATGTATGAGGAGGAAAATTGATGTGGAGGCGGAGCAATTGCCTATAATGGAGATGTCACCCCCTAGGGAGTCGACACCTGAGTGGATGGGCTTATGGAAGGAATTACGTGAAAGTGTCAGCTCTTTACAAAAGACGGTTGATGACATGAGACAGCCGGCTACTCAGCTTGTGCCTGTCCAGGCGTCTCAAAGACCACCAGGGGCTCTAAAACGCCCGCTACCTCAGATGGCAGATACAGACGCCGACACGGATACTGACTCCAGTGTCGACGATGAAGAGACGAATGTGACTTCCAGTAGGGCCACACGTTACATGATTGAGGCAATGAAAAATGTTTTACACATTTCTGATAGTACAAGTACCACTAAAAAGGGTATTATGTTTGGTGAGAAAAAACTACCTGTAGTTTTTCCTGCATCTGAGGAATTAAATGAAGTGTGTGATGAAGCGTGGGTTTCTCCCGATAAAAAACTGATAATTCCTAAAAGGTTATTGGCATCATACCCCTTCCCGCCAGAGGGAAACACGTTGGGAAACACCCCCTAGGGTGGATAAAGCGCTCACACGCTTGTCTAAACAGGTGGCACTACCGTCTCCTGATACGGCCGCCCTTAAGGAACCTGCTGACAGAAAGCAGGAGAATATCCTAAAATGTATATACACTCACACGGGTGTTATACTGCGACCAGCAATCGCCTCAGCCTGGATGTGCAGTGCTGGGGTGGCTTGGTCGGATTCCCTGACTGAAAATATTGATACCCTGGATAGGGACAGTATATTACTGGCTATAGAGCATTTAAAAGATGCATTTTTATATATGCGTGATGCACAGAGGGATATTTGCCGACTGGCATCAAGAGTAAGTGCGCTGTCCATATCTGCCAGAAGAGGGTTATGGACGCGGCAGTGGTCAGGTGATGCTGATTCCAAAAGGCATATGGAAGTATTGCCTTATAAAGGGGAGGAGTTATTTGGGGTAGGTCTATCGGACCTAGTGTCCACGGCAACTGCTGGGAAATCCACATTTTTACCCCAGGTAGCCTCTCAACATAAGAAGACGCCGTATTATCAGGCGCAGTCCTTTCGGCCCCATAAGGGCAAGCGGGCAAAAGGCTCCTCATTTCTGCCCCGTGGCAGAGGGAGAGGAAAAAGGCTGCAGCAAACAGCCAGTTCCCAGGAACAGAAGCCCTCTCCCGCTTCTGCCAAGTCCTCAGCATGACGCTGGGGCTCTACAAGCTGACTCAGGCACGGTGGGGGCCCGTCTCAAGAATTTCAGCGCGCAGTGGGCTCACTCACAAGTGGACCCCTGGATCCTTCAGGTGGTATCTCAGGGGTACAAATTGGAATTCGAGACGTCTCCCCCCCGCCGTTTCCTAAAGTCTGCCTTACCGACGTCTCCCTCCGACAGGGAGGCGGTATTGGAAGCCATTCACAAGCTGTATTCTCAGCAGGTGATAATCAAGGTACCCCTCCTGCAACAGGGAAAGGGGTATTATTCCACGCTGTTTGTGGTACCGAAGCTGGATGGCTCGGTGAGACCTATTTTAAATCTAAAATCTTTGAACACTTACATACAGAGGTTCAAATTCAAGATGGAGTCACTCAGAGCGGTGATCGCGAACCTGGAAGAAGGGGATTATATGGTGTCTCTGGACATCAAGGATGCTTACCTCCATGTCCCAATTTACCCTTCTCACCAAGGGTACCTCAGGTTTGTGGTACAGAACTGCCACTATCAGTTTCGGATGCTGCCGTTGGATTGTCCACGGCGCCCCGGGTCTTTACCAAAGTAATGGCCGAAATGATGATACTCCTTCGAAGGAAAGGAGTTTTAATTATCCCTTACTTGGACGATCTCCTGATAAGGGCAAGATCCGAGGAACAGTTGGTAGTCGGAGTAGCACTATCTCAAGTAGTGCTGCGGCAGCACGGTTGGATTCTCAATATCCCAAAATCGCAGCTGTTCCCGACGACACGTCTTCTATTCCTAGGGATGATCCTGGACACAGTCCAGAAAAAGGTGTTTCTCCCGGAAGAGAAAGCCAGAGAGTTATCCGAGCTAGTCAGAAACCTCCTAAAACCAGGCCAAGTATCAGTGCATCAATGCACAAGGGTCCTGGGAAAAATGGTGGCTTCCTACGAAGCAATCCCATTCGGCAGATTCCACGCAAGAACATTCCAGTGGGACCTGCTGGACAAATGGTCCGGATCGCATCTTCAGATGCATCGGCGGATAACCCTGTCCCCAAGGACAAGGGTGTCTCTCCTGTGGTGGTTGCAGAGTGCTCATCTTCTAGAGGGCCGCAGATTCGGCATTCAGGACTGGGTCCTGGTGACCACAGATGCCAGCCTGCGAGGCTGGGGAGCAGTCACACAGGGAAGAAACTTCCAGGGCTTGTGGTCAAGCCTGGAGACATCACTTCACATAAATATCCTGGAGTTAAGAGCCATTTACAATGCTCTGAGCCAAGCAAGACCTCTGCTTCAAGGTCAGCCGGTGCTGATCCAGTCGGACAACATCACGGCAGTCGCCCACGTAAACAGACAGGGCGGCACAAGAAGCAGGAGGGCAATGGCGGAAGCTGCAAGGATTCTTCGCTGGGCGGAAAATCATGTGATAGCACTGTCAGCAGTGTTCATTCCGGGAGTGGACAACTGGGAAGCAGACTTCCTCAGCAGGCACGACCTCCACCCGGGAGAGTGGGGACTTCACCCAGAAGTCTTCCACATGATTGTAAACCGTTGGGAAAAACCAAAGGTGGACATGATGGCGTCCCGCCTCAACAAAAAACTGGACAGGTATTGCGCCAGGTCAAGGGACCCTCAAGCAACAGCTGTGGACGCTCTGGTAACACCGTGGGTGTACCAGTCAGTGTATGTGTTCCCTCCTCTGCCTCTCATACCCAAGGTGCTGAGGATTATACGGCGGGGAGGAGTAAGAACTATTCTCGTGGCTCCGGATTGGCCAAGAAGGACTTGGTACCCGGAACTTCAAGAAATGCTCACAGAGGACCCGTGGCCTCTACCTCTGAGAAGGGACCTGCTCCAGCAGGGACCCTGTCTGTTCCAAGACTTACCGCGGCTGCGTTTGACGGCATGGCGGTTGAACGCCGGATCCTAAAGGAAAAAGGCATTCCAGACGAAGTCATCCCTACTTTGATAAAAGCCAGAAAGGATGTAACCGCAAAGCATTATCACCGCATCTGGCGGAAATATGTTGCGTGGTGCGAGGCCAAAAAGGCCCCGACGGAGGAATTTCAACTGGGTCGATTCCTGCATTTCCTGCAAGCAGGAGTGTCTATGGGCCTAAAATTAGGATCCATTGGGGTCCAGATTTCGGCCCTGTCGATTTTCTTTCAGAGAGAACTGGCTTCAGTGCCTGAAGTCCAGACGTTTGTTAAGGGAGTGCTACATATACAGCCTCCTTTTGTGCCTCCAGTGGCACCCTGGGATCTGAATGTTGTTTTGGGTTTCCTAAAATCACATTGGTTTGAACCACTCAACACTGTGGACTTAAAATATCTCACATGGGAAGTGGTCATGCTGTTGGCCCTGGCTTCAGCCAGGCGTGTGTCAGAATTGGCGGCTTTATCCTGTAAAAGCCCTTACCTGATTTTTCATACGGACAGGGCAGAATTGAGGACTCGTCCTCAATTTCTCCCAAAGGTGGTTTCAGCGTTTCATCTGAACCAGCCTATTGTGGTACCTGCGGCTACTAAGGACTTGGAGGACTCCAAGTTGCTGGACGTTGTCAGGGCCCTGAAAACATATGTTTCCAGGACGGCTGGAGTCAGAAAATCTGACTCGCTATTTATCCTGTACGCACCCAACAAGCTGGGTGCTCCTGCTTCTAAGCAGACTATTGCTCGCTGGATTTGTAGTACAATTCAGCTTGCGCATTCTGTGGCAGGCCTGCCACAGCCAAAATCTGTAAAAGCCCACTCCACAAGGAAGGTGGGCTCATCTTGGGCGGCTGCCCGAGGGGTCTCGGCTTTACAACTTTGCCGAGCAGCTACTTGGTCAGGGTCAAATACTTTTGTGAAATTTTACAAATTTGACACTCTGGCTGAGGAGGACCTGGAGTTTTCTCACTCGGTGCTGCAGAGTCATCCGCACTGTCCCGCCCGTTTGGGAGCTTTGGTATAATCCCCATGGTCCTTACGGAGTTCCCAGCATCCACTAGGACGTCAGAGAAAATAAGAATTTACTTACCGATAATTCTATTTCTCGTAGTCCGTAGTGGATGCTGGGCGCCCATCCCAAGTGCGGATTATCTGCAATACTTGTACATAGTTATTGTTAACAAATCGGGTTATTGTTGTTGTGAGCCATCTATCCAGAGGCTCCTCTGTTATCATGCTGTTAACTGGGTTCATATCACAAGTTGTACGGTGTGATTGGTGTGGCTGGTATGAGTCTTACCCGGGATTCAAAATCCTTCCTTATTGTGTACGCTCGTCAGGGCACAGTATCCTAACTGAGGCTTGGAGGAGGGTCATAGGGGGAGGAGCCAGTGCACACCAGGTAGTCCTAAAGCTTTTCTTTTGTGCCCAGTCTCCTGCGGAGCCGCTATTCCCCATGGTCCTTACGGAGTTCCCAGCATCCACTACGGACTACGAGAAATAGAATTATCGGTAAGTAAATTCTTATTTTAGATACTATGTTGTTGTTTTTATATATCAGAATACAGGTACATGCAGGGATAAGACATTGTTGTATTGGTATGCTGTTCTCCCATAGGAAAAGGCCATGGCTGTACTGCGCTCAGTGTACTGTATTGGTTTATGTGACTTGATGTCTACTTGATTTGGGCAATCAGTGTTGTGGCAGAATAGTGGTTCCGTAGTGGTTTCAAAACGGGAAATTATATAGGGAACTAAATTTGGATAAACAATTATGTTATAAGAAAATACGTCAATAGTGGGAAGTGTAGATTGTGATTAGTTAGATATGAGAAGCTGTTTAAAAATATTGTGCATATAGTAAAGGATAAATCCATAAGTGTAGACTAGCAATAAATGGTGTGTGGAAATTTGTGATTAGTTTCCATTATTTCTCTGACGTCCTAAGTGGATGCTGGGACTCCGTAAGGACCATGGGGAATAGCGGCTCCGCAGGAGACTGGGCACAACTAAAGAAAGCTTTAGGACTACCTGGTGTGCACTGGCTCCTCCCTCTATGACCCTCCTCCAGACCTCAGTTAGAATCTTGTGCCCGGCTGAGCTGGATGCACACTAGGGGCTCTCCTGAGCTCCTAGAAAAAGAAAGTTTATTTTAGGTTTTTCTCTAACGTCCTAGTGGATGCTGGGGACTCCGTCAGGACCATGGGGATTAGCGGGCTCCGCAGGAGACAGGGCACATCTAAAAAAGCTTTTTAGGTCACATGGTGTGTACTGGCTCCTCCCCCTATGACCCTCCTCCAAGCCTCAGTTAGGTTTTTGTGCCCGTCCGAGAGGGTGCAATCTAGGTGGCTCTCTTAAAGAGCTGTTTAGAAATTACGTGATAATGTCAACACGCTGCAAGCCGGTTGACGACATGAGACAGCCGGCGGACAAATTAGTATCGGTCCAGGCGTCTCAGACACCGTCAGGGGCTTGTAAAAACGCCCATTTACCTCAGTCGGTCGACAGACACTGACACGGACACTGACCCCAGTGTCGACGGTGAAGAAACAAACGTATTTTTCCTTTAGGGCCACAAGTTACATGTTAAGGGCAATGAAGGAGGTGTTACGTATTTCTGATACCACAAGTACCACAAATAAGGGTATTTTGTAGGGTGGGAATAAACTACTTGTAGTTTTGCCTGAATCAGATAAATTAAATGAAGTGTGTGATGATACGTGGGGTTCCTCCGACAGAAAGTTATGGGCGGTATACCCTTTTTCCCGCCAGTAGTAAGGGCGAGTTGGAAAACACACCTTAGGGTGGACAAGGCGCTCACACGCTTATAAAAAACATGGCGTTACCGTTTCCAGATACGGCCGCCCTCAAGGAGCCAGCTGATAGGAAGCTGGAAAATATCATAACAGTATATACACACATACTGGTGTTATACTACGACCAGCAATCGCCTCAGCCTGGATGTGCAGCGCTGAGGGGGCTTGGTCGGATTTCCTGACTGAAAATTTTGATACCCTTGACAGGGACAGGATTTTATTGTCTATAGAGCATTTTAAGGATGCATTTCTATATATGTGTGATGCGCAGAGGCATATTTGCATTCTGGCATCAAGAGTAAATGTGATGTACATATCTGCCAGACGAAGACACGACAGTGGTCAGGTGAGGCAGATTCCAGACGGCATATGGAAGTATTGCCGTATAAAGGGGCGGTCCATTGGACCTGGTGGCCATGGCAACAGCTGAAAAATCCACCTTTTGTTACCCCGAGTCACATATTGGCAGAAAAGGACACAGTCTTTTCAGTCTCAGTCCTTTCGTCCCCATACGGGCAGGCGGGCGAAGGCCAGTCATATCTGCCCAGGGGGAGAGGAAAGGGAAGAAGACTGCAGCAAGCAGCTCATTCCCAGGAACAGAAGCTCCTCACGGCTTCTGCCAAGTCCGCAGCATAACGCTGGGGCCGTACAAGCGGACTCAGGTGCGGTAGGGGGTCATCTCAAGAGTTTCAGCAACACTCGCAAGGGAACTCCGGGATCCTACATGTAATATCCCAGGTGTACATTGGAAATTCGAGACGTCTCCCCCTCACACAATTCACAGGCTGTATTCCCAGCAGGTGATAATCAAAGTACCCTTCTTACAACAAGGAAGGGGGTAGTATTCCACACTATATTGTGGTACTGAAGCCAACCGGCTCGGTGAGATCTGAAATATTTGAACACTTACATACAAGCGTTCAAATCAAGATGGAGTCACTCGGAGCAGTGATAGCGAACCAGGAAGAAGGGGACGATATGATGTCACTGGATATCAGGGACGTTTACCTACAGGTCCAAATTTGCCCTTCTCACCAAGGGTACTTCAGGTTCCTGGTACAGAACTGTCACTATCAGTTCAGACGCTGCCGTTTGGATTGTCCACGGCGCCCCGGGTCTTTACCAAGGTAATGGCCGGAATGATGATTTTTCTTAAAAGAAACATGGACGCTTTCCTGATAAGGGCAAGGTCCAGAGAACAGTTGGAGGTCGGAGTAGCACTATCTTAAGTAGTTCTACAACAGCACGAGTGGATTCTAAATATTCCAAAATCGCAGCTTTTTCCGACGACACGTCTACTGTTCCTAGGGAAGATTCTGGACACAGTCCAGAAAAACGTGTTTCTCCCAGTGGAGAAAACCAGGGAGTTATCCGAGCTAATCGGGATCCTCCTAAAACCAGGAAAAGTGTCAGTGCATCATTGCACAAGAGTCCTGGTAAAAATGGTGGCTTATTACGAAGCAATTCCATTCGGCAGATTTCCCGCAAGAACTCTTCAGTGGGATCTGCTGGACAAATGGTCCGGATCGCATCCTCAGATGCATCAGCGGATAACCCTATATCCAAGGAAAAGGGTGTCTCTCCTGTGGTGATTACAGAGTGCTCATCTTCTAGAGGGCCGCAGATTCGGCATTCAGGATTGGATGCCGGTAACCACGGAGGCCAGCCTGAGAGGCTGGGGAACAGTCACACAGGGAAAAAATTTCCAGGGAAGTGTGATTAAGTCTGGAGAATTCTCTCCGCATAAATAAGCTTAGAGCAAATTTATAATGCTCTAAACTTAGCTAGACCTCTGCTTCAAGGTCAGCCGGTATTGATCCAGTGGGATAACATCTCGGCAGTCGCCCACGTAAACAGAAGGGCGGCACAAGAAGCAGGAGGGCAGTGAAAACTGCAAGGATTTTTCGCTAGGCGGAAAATCATGTGATAGCACTGTCAGCAGTGTTCTTTCCGGGAGTGGACGACTGGGAAGCAGACTTCCTCAGCAGGCATGACCTCCACCCGGGAGAGTGGAAACTTCATAGGGAAGTTTTTCAACATGATTGTGGACCGCTGGCAAAGACCAAAGGTGGACATGATGGCGTCCCGCCCGAACAAAAAACGGGACAGGTATTCCGCCAGGTCATGAGACCTTCAGGCGATAGCTGTGGATGTTCTGGTAACACCGTGGGTGTACCAGTCTGTGTATGTGTTCCCTCCTCTGTTTCTCATAACCAGGGTATTGAGAATTATAAGACATAGAGGAGTATGAACTATACTAGTGGCTCCGGATTGGCCAAGAGGGACTTGGTACCCGGAACTTCAAGAAATGCTCACAGAGGACTAAGGGCCTGGGGAGCTAAGAAGGGACTTGATTCAGCAAGTACCATGTCTATTCCAAGACTTACCGCGGCTGCGTTTGACGGCATGGCGATTGAATGCCGGATCCTGAGGGGAAAAGGCATTCCATAAGAGGTCATACCTACCCTGGTCAAAGCCAGGAAGGAGGTGACCGCACAACGTCATCACCACATGTGGTGAAAATATGTTGCGTGGGTGAGGCCAGGAAGGCTCCACGACGGAAGTTCAACTAGGTCGATTTCTACACTTCCTGAAAACAGGAGTGTTTTGGACCTCAAATTGGGGGTTCATTAACATTTAAATTTCGGCCCTGTAGATTTTCTTCCAGAAAGAATTGACTTCAGTTCCTGAAGTCCAGATTGTAAAGGATGTATTGCATATACAGCTTTTTTGTGCCCCTAGGGGCACCGTGAGATCTCAACATAGTGTTGGGATTTCTTAAAATCATATTGGTTTGAACCGCTCAAATCTGTGGATTTGAAATATCTCACATGGAAAGTGACCATGCTGTTGACAAATATCTCACATGGGAAGTGACCATGTTGTTAGCCCTGGCCTCGGCCAGGCGATTGTCAGAATGGGCGGCTTTGTCTTACAAAAGCCCATATTAAAATTTTCCATTTGAACAGGACAGAACTGGGACTCGTCTCCAGTTTCTTCATAAAGGGGTGTCAGCGTTTTCACCTGAAACAACCTCTTGTGGTGCCTGCGGCTACTAGGGACTTGGAGGACTCCAAGTTACTAGACGTGGTCAGGGCCCTAAAAATATATATATATATATATATATATATATATATATATATATATATATATATATATATATATATATATATATATATATATATATATATATATATATATATATATATATATATATATATAGTTAGGACGGCTGGAGTCAGAAAGTCTGACTTGCTGTTTATACTGTATACACCCAACAAGCTGGGTGCTCATGCTTCTAAGCAGTCTATTGCACGCTGGATTTGTAGTACAATTCAGCTTGCACATTCTGTGGCAGGCCTGCCACAGACGAAATATGTAGATGCCCATTCCACAAGGAAGGTGGGCTCATCCTGGGCGGCTGCCCGAGGAGTCTCGGCATTACAACTTTGCCGAGCAGCTACGTGGTCAGGGGAGAACACGTTTGTAAAATTTTACAAATTTTGATACTCTGGCTAAGGAGGACCTGGAGTTCTCTCATTCGGTGCTGCAGAGTCATCCGCACTCTCCCGCCCGTTTGGGAGCTTTGGTATAATCCCCATGGTCCTGACGGAGTCCCCAGCATCCACTAGGACGTTAGAGAAAATAAGAATTTACTTACCGATAATTCTATTTCTCGTAGTCCGTAGTGGATGCTGGGCGCCCATCCCAAGTGCGGATTGTCTGCAATGCTTGTACATAGTTATTGTTACAAAAATCGGGTTATTACTATTGTTGTGAGCCATTTTTTCGGAGGCTACTTCGTTTTGTTATCATACTGTTAACTGGGTTCAGATCACAAGTTGTACGGTGTGATTGGTGTGGCTGGTATGAGTCTTACCCGGGATTCAAGATCCTTCCTTATTGTGTACGCTCGTCCGGGCACAGTACCTAACTGAGGCTTGGAGGAGGGTCATAGGGGGAGGAGCCTGTACACACCATGTGACCTAAAAAGCTTTTTTAGATGTGCCCTGTCTCCTGCGGAGCCCGCTAATCCCCATGGTCCTGACGGAGTCCCCAGCATCCACTACGGACTACGAGAAATAGAATTATCGGTAAGTAAATTCTTATTTTTATTTTCAGTGAGATCTGCTGGCAACAGACTCACTGCTACGAGGGACTAAGGGGAGAGAAGCGAACCTACCTGCTTGCAGCTAGCTTGGGCTTCTAGGCTACTGGACACCATTAGCTCCAGAGGGATCGAACACAGGGCCCGACCTCGATCGTCCGGTCCCGGAGCCGCGCCGCCGTCTCCCTTACAGAGCCAGAAGCAAGAAAACAGTCCTGGAAATCGGCGGCAGAAGACTTCGGTCTTCATCAAGGTAGCGCACAGCACTGCAGCTGTGCGCCATTGCTTCCCATGCACACCTCACACTCCGGTCACTGATGGGTGCAGGGCGCTGGGGGGGGGGCGCCCTGGGCTGCAATATTAAGTACCTTGGCTGGCAACACTACACATAATATAGTCATAGAGACTATGGGGTATATGCAATAGCGGGCGAATTGGCAAAATAGGCGAATTCCGGGCCGTTTTCGCCTCCAAAAATCAATTCGCCTATGCAGTGCAGTCATTTTTCGCAAAAAAACGGCCCGTCAAAATTCGCCTTTTCTCAATTCGCCTTTTTCCGAATTCGCCTTTTCTGCAATGGTACAGATGCTGCAATTCGCCTCCAGCATATTCAATTCAAGTTTGGAAATTCGCCTGCAGTGCTTTTAGACAGCAAATTCGCGATTTTCACTCCGCCACACTTTGGAGGGTGAAAACAAATAAAAAAATTTTAAACATGTTTTTTTTTGTGTTTTTTTTTTTAGGAATAGCAGATCTATTTATATTAGAAGGGATTAGGTTTTTTTTTTTTTTGGGGGGGAGGCACAAATATTATTTATATATTTTTTAAAATAATATTTTTATTGTTTTTTTTTTTTATTGCTGGAACGGTAAAATCCGGGAAAAAAATGGCGTGGGGTCCCCCCTCCAAAGCATAACCAGCCTCGGGCTCATTGAGCTGGTCCTGGTTCTAAAAATGCGGGGAAAAAATTGACAGGGGATCCCCCGTATTTTTAAAACCAGCACCGGGCTCTGCGCCTGGTGCTGGTGCCAAAAATACGGGGGACAAAACGAGTAGGGGTCCCCCGTATTTTTAACACCAGCATCGGGCTCCACTAGCTGGACAGATAATGCCACAGCCGGGGGTCACTTTTATACAGTGCCCTGCGGCCGTGGCATCAAATATCCAACTAGTCACCCCTGGCCGGGGTACCCTGGGGGAATGGGGACCCCTTCAATCAAGGGGTCCCCCCCCCCCAGCCACCCAAGGGCCAGGGGTGAAGCCCGAGGCTGTCCCCCCCCATCCAATGGGCTGCGGATGGGGGGGCTGATAGCCTTTGTGTTCAAAAAAAAAGATATTGTTTTTTCCATTAGTACTACAAGTCCCAGCAAGCCTCCCCTGCAAGCTGGTACTTGGAGAACCACAAGTACCAGCATGCGGGAGAAAAACGGGCCCGCTGGTACCTGTAGTTCTAATGGAAAAAAAATACCCAAATAAAAACAGGACACAGACACCGTCGACAGTAAAACTTTATTACACACTGCCGACACACACATACTTACCTATGTTCACACGCCGACATCGGTCCTCTTCTCCATGTAGAATCCCGGGGTACCTGAAAATAAAAGATCAATTATACTCACCTCAACAGGCTCCAGAGATAAATCCACGGACTTGGCAAAAAAAGAAAGCGCATTTACCCGCACCAAAAACGGACTGAAAGGTGTCCCATGCTGACACATGGGACACCTATCCACGATTAAGATCTGTCAGTGACAGTTGTCACTGACAGGTCTCTAAGCCAATCAGGAAGCGCAACTTCGTTGCGCTAACCTGATTGGCTGATCGCTGTGACAGCGCATCGCACAGCTCCCTCCATTATATTCAATGGTGGGAACTTAGCGGCTAGCGGTGAGGTCACCCGCCGGTCAGCGGTGACCGGCGGGTGACCCCACCGCTAGCCGCTAAGTTCCCACCATTGAATATAATGGAGGGAGCTGTGCGATGCGCTGTCACAGCGATCAGCCAATCAGGTTAGCGCAACGAAGTTGCGCTTCCTGATTGGCTTAGAGACCTGTCAGTGACAACTGTCACTGACAGATCTTAATCGTGGATAGGTGTCCCATGTGTCAGCATGGGACACCTTTCAGTCCGTTTTTGGTGCGGGTAAATGCGCTTTCTTTTTTTGCCAAGTCCGTGGATTTATCTCTGGAGCCTGTTGAGGTGAGTATAATTGATCTTTTCTTTTCAGGTATCCGTGGATTCTACATGGAGAAGAGGACCGATGTCGGCGTGTGAACATAGGTAAGTATGTGTGTGTCGACGTATGAAATAAAGTTTTACTGTCGACGGTGTGTGTGTCCTGTTTTTATTTGGGTATTTTTTTCCCAGTAGTACTACAGGTACCAGCGGGCCCGTTTTTCTCCCGCATGCTGGTACTTGTGGTTCTCCAAGTACCAGCTTGCAGGGGAGGCTTGCTGGGACTTGTAGTACTAATGGAAAAAACAATATCTTTTTTTTTTAACACAAAGGCTATCAGCCCCCCCATCCGCAGCCCATTGGATGGGGGGGGACAGCCTCGGGCTTCACCCCTGGCCCTTGGGTGGCTGGGGGGGGGGGACCCCTTGATTGAAGGGGTCCCCATTCCCCCAGGGTACCCCGGCCAGGGGTGACTAGTTGGATATTTGATGCCACGGCCGCAGGGCACTGTATAAAAGTGACCCCCGGCTGTGGCATTATCTGTCCAGCTAGTGGAGCCCGATGCTGGTGTTAAAAATACGGGGGACCCCTACTCGTTTTGTCCCCCGTATTTTTGGCACCAGCATCAGGCGCAGAGCCCGGTGCTGGTTTTAAAAATACGGGGGATCCCTGCCCGATTTTTCCCCTGCATTTTTAGAACCAGGACCAGCTCGATGAGCCCGAGGCTGGTTATGCTTTGGAGGGGGGACCCCACGCCATTTTTTTTTCGGGTTTTTCCCCGTTTTTTCCCGTTTTTTTAAAATCGCGGTAAAATCCGCAAAATCGGCCGATTTTCGCCCGCGACTCTGGCGAATCCGTTTTTCATTGCATATGGTGAATTCCGGAAGCCACCTTCCGGAATTCACCTGGCGAATTTGGTCGAATTGAAAAAACGGCGATAATTGCCGCGATTTCGCCCGCTATTGCATATACCCCTATATATGTGTAAAATCCCCTGCCAGATATACCTACAAAAAAGCGGGAGAAGTCCGCCGAAAAGGGGCGGGGCTATCTCCCTCAGCACACTGGCGCCATTTTCCCTCACAGCTCCGCTGGAAGGATCGCTCCCAGGCTCTCCCCTGCAGTTTCCAGACTACATAGGGTAAAAAAAGAGAGGGGGGGCACTAAATTTAGGCGCAATATTTTTGTTAATCCCTGTGTTATATAGCGCTCTGGTGTGTGCTGGCATACTCTCTCTCTGTCTACCCATAGGGCTTTGTGGGGTCCTGTCCTCAGTCAGAGCATTCCCTGTGTGTGTGCGGTGTGTCGGTACGGCTGTGTCGACATGTTTGATGAGGAGGCTTATGTGGAGGCGGAGCAGATGCCGATAAATGTGATGTCACCCCCTGCGGGGCCGACACCTGAGTGGATGGACTTATGGAAGGAATTACGTGAAAGTGTCAACTCCTTACATAAAAGGTTTGACGACATAGCAGATGTGGGACAGCCGGCTTCTCAGCTCGTGCCTGCCCAACTGTCTCAAAAGCCATCAGGGGCTCTAAAACGCCCGCTACCTCAGATGGCGGACACAGATGTCGACACGGATACTGAATCCAGTGTCGACGACGATGAGACTAATGTAACTTCCAATAGGGCCACACGTTACATGAATGAGTCAATGAAAAATGTGTTGCACATTTCTGATGTTACCCCAGGTACCACAGAAAAGGGTATTCTGTTTGGGGAGAAAAAAATACCAGTGGTTTTTCCCCCATCTGAGGAATTAAATGAAGTGTGTGAAGAAGCGTGGGCTTCCCCCGATAAGAAACTGGTAACTTCTAAAAGGTTACTAATGGCGTACCCTTTCCCGCCAGAGGATAGGTCACGTTGGGAAACATCCCCTAGGGTGGATAAAGCGCTCACACGTCTGTCAAAGAAGGTGGCACTACCGTCTCCGGATACGGCCGCCCTAAAGGAGCCTGCTGATAGGAAGCAGGAGGCTATCCTGAAGTCTGTGTATACACACTCAGGTATTATATTGAGACCGGCTATTGCTTCAGCATGGATGTGCAGTGCTGCAGCTGCGTGGTCAGATTCCCTGTCAGAAAATATTGGTACCCTAGACAGGGACACTATATTGCTAACCATAGAGCATATAAAAGACGCAGTCTTATACATGAGAGATGCACAGAGGGATATTTGCCGGCTGGCATCTAAAATAAGTGCAATGTCCATTTCTGCCAGGAGAGGATTATGGACTCGGCAGTGGACAGGTGATGCAGATTCTAAAAGGCACATGGAAGTTTTGCCTTATAAAGGTGAGGAGTTGTTTGGGGATGGTCTCTCGGACCTCGTTTCCACAGCAACAGCTGGGAAGTCAGCATTTTTACCCCATGTTCCCTCACAGCCAAAGAAAGCACCGTATTATCAGGTACAGTCCTTTCGGCCCCAGAAAGGCAAGTGGGTTAAAGGCGCGTCCTTTCTGCCCAGAGGCAGAGGTAGAGGGAAAAAGCTGCAGCATACAGCCAGTTCCCAGGAGCAAAAGTCCTCCCCCGCTTCCTCCAAGTCCACCGCATGACGCTGGGGCTCCACAGGCGGAGCCAGGTACGGTGGGGGCCCGTCTCAAAAACTTCAGCAAGCAGTGGGCTTGCTCACGGGTGGATCCCTGGATCCTTCAAGTGGTATCTCAGGGGTACAAGCTGGAATTCGAGACGTCTCCCCCCCGCCGTTTCCTCAAATCTGCCTTGCCAACAACTCCCTCAGGCAGGGAGGCAGTGCTAGAGGCAATTCACAAGCTGTATTCCCAGCAGGTGATAGTCAAGGTGCCCCTCCTTCAACAAGGACGGGGTTACTATTCCACAATGTTTGTGGTACCGAAACCGGACGGTTCGGTGAGACCCATTTTAAATTTGAAATCCTTGAACACTTATATAAAAAAATTCAAGTTCAAGATGGAATCGCTCAGGGCGGTTATTTCAAGCCTGGACGAGGGGGATTACATGGTATCACTGGACATCAAGGATGCTTACCTGCATGTCCCCATTTACCATCCTCACCAGGAGTACCTCAGATTTGTGGTACAGGATTGTCATTACCAATTCCAGACGTTGCCGTTTGGTCTGTCCACGGCACCGAGGGTATTTACCAAGGTAATGGCCGAAATGATGATACTCCTTCGAAAAAAGGGAGTTTTAATTATCCCATACTTGGACGATCTCCTGATAAATGCGAGGTCCAGGGAGCAGTTGTTGGTCGGGGTAGCACTATCTCGGGAGGTGCTACAACAGCACGGTTGGATTCTAAATATTCCAAAGTCACAGCTGGTCCCTACGACACGTCTACTGTTCCTGGGGATGGTTCTGGACACAGAACAGAAAAAAGTGTTTCTCCTTGAGGAGAAAGTCAAGGAGCTGTCATCTCTAGTCAGAGGACTCCTGAAACCAAAACAGGTGTCGGTGCATCACTGCACGCGAGTCCTGGGAAAAATGGTAGCTTCCTACGAAGCAATTCCATTCGGCAGGTTCCATGCAAGGATTTTTCAGTGGGACCTGTTGGACAAGTGGTCCGGATCGCATCTTCAGATGCATCGGCTGATAACCCTGTCTCCAAGGACCAGGGTGTCTCTGCTGTGGTGGCTGCAGAGTGCTCATCTTCAAGAGGGCCGCAGATTCGGCATACAGGACTGGGTCCTGGTGACCACGGATGCCAGCCTTTGAGGCTGGGGGGCAGTCACACAGGGAAGAAACTTCCAAGGACTATGGTCAAGTCAGGAGACTTCCCTACACATAAATATTCGGGAACTGAGGGCCATTTACAATGCCCTAAGTCAGGCAAAACCCCTGCTTCAAAATCAGCCGGTACTGATCCAGTCAGACAACATCACGGCAGTCGCCCATGTAAATCGACAGGGCGGCACAAGAAGCAGGATGGCGATGGCAGAAGCCACAAGGATTCTCCGATGGGCGGAAAATCACGTGTTAGCACTGTCAGCAGTGTTCATTCCGGGAGTGGACAACTGGGAAGCAGACTTCCTCAGCAGGCACGACCTCCACCCGGGAGAGTGGGGACTTCATCCAGAAGTCTTCCAACTGATTGTAAACCGTTGGGAAAGGCCACAGGTGGACATGATGGCGTCTAAACAAAAAGCTAGAAAGATATTGCGCCAGGTCGAGAGACCCTCAGGCAATAGCTGTGGACGCTCTAGTGACACCGTGGGTGTACCGGTCGGTTTATGTGTTCCCTCCTCTTCCTCTCATACCCAAGGTACTGAGGATAATAAGGAGAAGAGGAGTAAGAACTATACTCATTGTTCCGGATTGGCCAAGAAGAGCTTGGTACCCGGAACTTCAAGAGATGATCTCAGAGGACCCATGGCCTCTGCCGCTCAGACAGGACCTGCTGCAGCAGGTGCCCTGTCTGTTCCAAGACTTACCGCGGCTGCATTTGACGGCATGGCGGTTGAACGCCGGATCCTGAAGGAAAAGGGTATTCCGGAGGAAGTCATTCCTACGCTGATTAAAGCTAGGAAAGAAGTGACCGCAAACCATTATCACCGCATTTGGCGAAAATATGTTGCGTGGTGTGAGGCCAGGAAGGCCCCAACGGAGGAATTTCAGCTGGGCCGTTTTCTGCACTTCCTACAGTCAGGGGTGACTATGGGCCTAAAATTGGGTTCCATTAAGGTCCAGATTTCGGCTTTATCGATTTTCTTCCAGAAGAACTGGCTTCACTACCTGAAGTTCAGACTTTTGTTAAGGGAGTGCTGCATATTCAGCCCCCTTTTGTGCCTCCAGTGGCACCTTGGGATCTCAACGTGGTGTTGGATTTCCTAAAGTCACATTGGTTTGAGCCACTTAAAACCGTGGAATTAAAATATCTCACGTGGAAAGTGGTCATGCTGTTGGCCTTGGCTTCGGCCAGGCGTGTGTCAGAATTGGCGGCTTTGTCATGTAAAAGCCCTTATCTGATTTTCCATATGGATAGGGCAGAATTGAGAACTCGTCCCCAGTTTCTCCCTAAGGTGGTATCAGCCTTTCATTTGAACCAACCTATTGTGGTGCCTGCGGCTACTAAAGACTTGGAGGCTTCCAAGTTGTTGGACGTAGTCAGGGCCCTGAAAATATATGTTTCCAGGACGGCTGGAGTCAGGAAAACTGACTCGCTATTTATCCTGTATTCACCCCACAAGCTGGGTGCTCCTGCTTCTAAGCAGACTATTGCTCGCTGGATCTGTAGCACGATTCAACTTGCACATTCTGCGGCTGGACTGCCGCACCCTAAATCTGTAAAAGCCCATTCCACGAGGAAAGTGGGCTCTTCTTGGGCGGCTGCCCGAGGGGTCTCGGCTTTACATCTTTGCCGAGCTGTTACTTGGTCGGGTTCAAACACTTTTGCAAGAGTCTACAAGTTTGATACCCTGGCTGAGGAGGACCTAGAGTTTGCTCATTCGGTGCTGCAGAGTCATCCGCACTCTCCCGCCCGTTTGGGAGCTTTGGTATAATCCCCATGGTCCTTACGGAGTCCCAGCATCCACTTAGGACGTCAGAGAAAATAAGATTTTACTCACCGGTAAATCTATTTCTCGTAGTCCGTAGTGGATGCTGGGCGCCCATCCCAAGTGCGGATTGTCTGCAATACTTGTATATAGTTATTGTTTAACTAAAGGGTTATTGTTGAGCCATCTGTTGAGAGGCTCAGTTATATTTCATACTGTTAACTGGGTATAGTATCACGAGTTATACGGTGTGATTGGTGTGGCTGGTATGAGTCTTACCCGGGATTCAAAATCCTTCCCTATTGTGTCAGCTCTTCCGGGCACAGTATCCTAACTGATGTCTGGAGGAGGGTCATAGAGGGAGGAGCCAGTGCACACCAGGTAGTCCTAAAGCTTTCTTTAGTTGTGCCCAGTCTCCTGCGGAGCCGCTATTCCCCATGGTCCTTACGGAGTCCCAGCATCCACTACGGACTACGAGAAATAGATTTACCAGTGAGTAAAATCTTACTTTTTTTTCTTTTTTCCATTTCTTGTAGTGATCGAGAAGTTCACTGAAAATACTCGATTTTGCATGATTTGTAATTACCTGTCTAAGATAATCCCAGCTCTTCAGTCCAGGTGCACAAGGTTTCGCTTTGGACCCCTTAATAAAGAGATGATGGTTCCCAGGTTACAACATGTGGTAGAGCAGGAAAAGTAAGAAAATGCTTTGTTAAATATTTTCTGCAGTTCTAAGCTCATGTTTTTGTAGCTGATGTTCTTACATTCTCCTCTTGCAGTGTGGACATCAGTCCAGATGGAATGAAGGCATTGGTGACACTGTCCAGTGGAGACATGCGAAGAGCGCTCAATATCTTGCAGGTAGCTATTGTCGGCTGAGTAACTAGAAATTGTTGCTGATGAATTCAGTTGCTGCCACTTAAAAGCTGATTATATTAGCCGAGAGGTTTTAGCAGATTTTTGCGCTAAGGAAACATCTCTCATTTTTTGCTTGCACCACACTGAAGGGTGAACAAAAGATAAGAAGTGTTTTCCTTGTGTAATCCTGCTATCTATGCTGCTGCACATTGCATAATGTTACAATGGAGCCTCAGGGCTGTTTAAATTACCCCATTAACGCGAATAAGAATGTGTGTTTGGGGGTATCCGTTCAGATGGTCAACAATGTTAAGGTCGGCACTCATTAGGTCGACCACTATTGGTTCGACACATGAAAAGGTCGACATGAGTTTTTCCCTTTTCTCTAACGTCCTAGTGGATGCTGGGAACTCCGTAAGGACCATGGGGAATAGCGGGCTCCGAAGGAGGCTGGGCACTCTAGAAAGATTTATGACTACCTGGTGTGCACTGGCTCCTCCCACTATGACCCTCCTCCAAGCCTCAGTTAGATTTCGTGCCCGGCCGAGGTTGGATGCACACTAGGGGCTCTCCTGAGCCCTTAGAAAAAAAGTATAGTTTAGGTTTTTTATTTTCAGTGAGACCTGCTGGCAACAGGCTCACTGCAGCGAGGGACTAAGGGGAGAAGAAGCGAACTCGCCTGCTTGCAGCCGGATTGGGCTTCTTAGGCTACTGGGCACCATTAGCTCCAGAGGGATCGACCGCAGGCCCAGTCCTTGGTGTTCGGTCCCGGAGCCGCGCCGCCGTCCCCCTTACAGAGCCAGAAGCAAGAGGAGGTCCGGAAAAACGGCGGCAGAAGACATCAGTCTTCACCAAGGTAGCGCACAGCACTGCAGCTGTGCGCCATTGCTCCTCATACACACTTCATACTCCGGTCACTGAGGGTGCAGGGCGCTGGGGGGGGGCGCCCTGAGAAGCAATAATAACACCTTGGCTGGCAAAAATTCCACAATATATAGTCCCAGAGGCTATATATGTGGAAAATACCCCTGCCAGAATCCAGAAAAAAGCGGGAGAATAGGCCGCGGAAAAGGGGCGGAGCTATCTCCCTCAGACACACTGGCGCCATTTCTCCTTCACAGATCCGCTGGAAGGAAGCTCCCTGGCTCTCCCCTGCAGTCTACAACAGAACAGGGTAAAAACAGAGAGGGGGGGGCACTGAATTTAGGCGCTATATATATATATAATATAAAAAGCAGCTATAGGGGACATAACTCAGTTAGTCCCTGCATTATATAGCGCTCTGGTGTGTGCTGGCATACTCTCACTCTGTCCCCCCAAAGGGCTTTTGTGGGTCCTGTCCTCATTCGGAGCATTCCTTGTGTGTGTGCGGTGTGTCGGTACGGCTGTGTCGATATGTTTGATGAGGATAATGATGTGGAGGCGGAGCAGATGCCTTTAGAAGGGATGTCACCCCCTGCGGGGCAGACACCTGAGTGGATGGGCTTATGGAAAGTAATGAGTGCACGTATAGACTCCTTATATAAAAAAATCGACGACATGCCAAATGTGGGACAGCCGACTTCTCAGCTCGTGCCTGCCCAGGCGTCGCATGGGTCGTCAGGGGCTCTAAAACGCCCGCTACCTCAAGCAGACCCAGATGTCGACACTGATACTGACACCAGTGTCGACGACGATGAGTCTAACCTGATGCCCACTAAGGCCATTCACTGCATGATTGAGGCAATGAAAGAGGTGTTACACATTTCTGATATAAATACAGGTACCACTAAAAAGGGTATTATGTTTGGGGAGAAAAAACTACCCGTAGTTTTTCCCCCATCAGATGAATTAAATGAAGTGTGTGAAGAAGCGTGGGCTTTCCCTGATAAAAAATTGGTAATTCCTAAGAAGGTACTAATGGCGTTCCCTTTCCCGCCAGAGGATAGGTCACGTTGGGAAACACCTCCTAGGGTGGATAAAGCGCTCACACGTTTGTCTAAAAAGGTGGCACTACCGTCTCCGGATACGGCCGCCCTCAAGGAACTTGCTGATAGAAAGCAGGAGGCGATCCTGAAGTCTGTATATACACACACAGGCATTATACTTAGGCCAGCTATTGCGTCAGCTTGGATGTGCAGTGCTGCCGCTGCGTGGTCAGATAAACTGTCAGAAAATATTGACACATTAGACAGAGACACGATCCTGCTAACCATAGACCATATCAAAGACTCAGTCTTATATATGAGAGATGCACAGAGGGAAATCTGCCGACTGGCATCTAAAGTAAGTGCATTGTCCATTTCTGCTAGGAGAGGCTTATGGACTCGCCAGTGGACAGGAGATGCAGATTCAAAAAAGCACGTGGAAGTGTTACCATATAAGGGTGAGGAATTATTTGGGGATGGTCTCTCGGACCTAGTTTCCACAGCAACGTCTGGGAAGTCAGCATTTTTACCCCATGTCCCCTCACAGCCTAAGAAGGCGCCGTTTTATCAGGTTCAGTCTTTTCGGACCCAGAAAAACAGGCGTGGAAAAGGCGGGTCCTTTCTGTCCAGAGGCAGAGGTAGGGGAAAAAGACTGCAACAAACAGCAGGTTCCCAGGAGCAAAAGTCCTCCCCCGCTTCTTCTTCCAAGTCCGCCGCATGACGGTGGGGCTCCACAGGCGGAGCCAGGTACGGTGGGGGGTCGCCTCAAAAATTTCAGCGATCAGTGGGCTCGCTCACAGGTGGATCCCTGGATCCTGCAAATAGTATCTCAGGGGTACAAGCTGGAATTCGAGGCGTCCCCACCCCACCGGTTCCTAAAATCTGCCTTGCCGATTGCTCCCTCAGACAGGGAGGCGGTGCTAGCGGCAATTCACAAGCTGTATTCCCAGCAGGTGATAATCAAGGTACCCCTACTTCAACAAGGCCGGGGTTACTATTCCACACTATTTGTGGTACCGAAACCGGACGGTTCGGTGAGACCCATTCTAAATTTGAAATCCTTGAACACGTACATAAAGAAATTCAAGTTCAAGATGGAATCGCTCAGGGCGGTTATTGCAAGCCTGGACGAGGGGGAATTACATGGTATCCCTGGACATCAAGGATGCTTACTTGCATGTCCCCATTTACCATCCTCACCAGGAGTACCTCAGATTTGTGGTACAGGATTGCCATTACCAATTCCAGACGCTGCCGTTTGGACTGTCCACGGCACCGAGGGTATTTACCAAGGTTATGGCGGAAATGATGATACTCCTTCGAAGAAAGGGAGTTTTAATTATCCCGTACTTGGACGATCTCCTAATAAAAGCGAGGTCCAAGGAACAGTTGTTGGTGGGAGTAGCACTATCTCAGGAGGTGCTGCACCAGCACGGCTGGATTCTGAATATCCCAAAGTCACAGCTGGTTCCGACGACACGGCTACTGTTCCTGGGTATGATTCTGGATACAGTCCAGAAGAAAGTGTTTCTCCCGGAGGAGAAAGCCAGGGAGTTGTCATCTCTAGTCAGAGACCTCCTGAAACCAAAACAGGTATCAGTGCATCGCTGCACACGGGTCCTGGGAAAGATGGTAGCTTCTTACGAAGCAATTCCCTTCGGCAGGTTCCATGCCAGAATCTTTCAGTGGGACCTGTTGGACCAGTGGTCCGGATCGCATCTTCAGATGCATCGCTTAATAACCCTGTCTCCAAGAACCAGGGTGTCTCTACTGTGGTGGCTGCAGAGTGCCCATCTTCTAGAGGGCCGCAGGTTCGGAATACAGGACTGGGTCCTGGTGACCACGGATGCCAGCCTTCGAGGCTGGGGGGCAGTCATACAGGGAAGAAACTTCCAAGGACTATGGTCGAGTCAGGAGACTTCCCTTCACATAAATATTCTGGAACTAAGGGCTATCTACAATGCCCTAAGTCGAGCAAAAGCCCTGCTCCTACACCAGCCGGTGCTGATCCAGTCAGACAACATCACGGCAGTCGCCCATGTAAATCGACAGGGCGGCACAAGAAGCAGGATGGCGATGGCAGAAGCCACAAAAATTCTCCGATGGGCGGAGAATCATGTACTAGCACTGTCAGCAGTGTTCATTCTGGGAGTGGACAACTGGGAAGCAGACTTCCTCAGCAGACACGACCTCCACCCGGGGGAGTGGGGACTTCACCCAGAAGTCTTCCAGATGCTGGTAAACCGTTGGGAAAAACCACAGGTGGACATGATGGCGTCCCGTCTCAACAAAAAGTTAAAAAGATATTGCGCCAGGTCAAGGGACCCTCAGGCGATAGCTGTGGACGCTCTAGTGACACCGTGGGTGTACCAGTCGGTTTATGTGTTCCCTCCTCTGCCTCTCATTCCAAAGGTATTGAGAATAATAAGAAAGCGAGGAGTAAACACAATTCTCGTGGTTCCGGATTGGCCAAGACGAGCGTGGTACCCGGAACTTCAAGAGATGCTCTCAGAGGACCCGTGGCCTCTACCGCTCAGACTGGACCTGATACAGCAGGGGCCCTGTCTGTTCCAAGACTTAACGCGGCTGCGTTTGACGGCATGGCGGTTGAACACCGGATCCTAAAGGAAAAGGGTATTCCGGAAGAAGTCATTCCTACGCTTATTAAGGCCAGGAAAGATGTTACGGCAACGCATTATCACCGCATATGGCGAAAATATGTTGCATTGTGCGAGGCCAATAAGGCCCCAACAGAGGAATTTCAACTAGGCGATTTCTGCATTTCCTGCAAGCAGGAGTGGATATGGGCTTAAAACTAGGCTCCATTAAAGTACAGATCTCGGCTCTGTCGATTTTCTTTCAAAAAGAACTAGCTTCAGTACCTGAAGTTCAGACTTTTGTAAAAGGAGTGCTGCATATTCAGCCCCCGTTTGTGCCTCCGGTGGCACCTTGGGATCTCAACGTGATGTTGAGTTTCTTAAAATCACATTGGTTTGAGCCACTAAAAACCGTGGATCTGAAATATCTCACGTGGAAAGTGGTCATGTTATTAGCCTTGGCTTCAGCCAGGCGAGAGTCAGAATTGGCGGCTTTATCATGTAAAAGCCCTTATCTGATTTTCCATATGGATAGGGCAGAGTTAAGGACTCGTCCCCAATTTCTCCCTAAGGTGGTGTCAGCGTTTCACCTGAACCAGCCTATTGTGGTGCCGGCGGCTACTAGTGAATTGGAGGACTCCAAGTTGCTAGACGTTGTCAGGGCCCTGAAAATATATGTTTCCAGGACGGCTGGAGTCAGAAAATCTGACTCGCTGTTTATCCAGTATGCACCCAACAAGCTGGGTGCTCCTGCTTCTAAGCAGTCTATTGCTCGCTGGATTTGTAGTACAATTCAGCTTGCACATTCTGTGGCAGGCATACCACAGCCAAAATCTGTAAATGCCCATTCCACAAGGAAGGTGGGCTCATCTTGGGCGGCTGCCCGAGGGGTCTCGGCTTTACAACTTTGCCGAGCAGCTACTTGGTCAGGGGCAAACACATTTGCAAAATTCTACAAATTTGATACCCTGGCTGAGGAGGACCTGGAGTTCTCTCATTCGGTGCTACAGAGTCATCTGCACTCTCCCGCCCGTTTGGGAGCTTTGGTATAATCCCCATGGTCCTTACGGAGTTCCCAGCATCCACTAGGACGTTAGAGAAAATAAGAATTTACTCACCGGTAATTCTATTTCTCGTAGTCCGTAGTGGATGCTGGGCGCCCATCCCAAGTGCGGATTGTCTGCAATACTTGTAAATAGTTATTGTTAACTAAAGGGTTATTGTTGAGCCATCTGTTGAGAGGCTCAGTTGTTTTCATACTGTCAAACTGGATATAGTATCACGAGTTGTACGGTGTGATTGGTGTGGCTGGTAAGAGTCTTACCCGGGATTCTAAATCCTTCCTTATTATGTCTGCTCGTCCGGGCACGGTGTCCTAACTGAGGCTTGGAGGAGGGTCATAGTGGGAGGAGCCAGTGCACACCAGGTAGTCATAAATCTTTCTAGAGTGCCCAGCCTCCTTCGGAGCCCGCTATTCCCCATGGTCCTTACGGAGTTCCCAGCATCCACTACGGACTACGAGAAATAGAATTACCGGTGAGTAAATTCTTATTTTTTTTTATTTTTTTGAAACTTTTTCATACTTTACGATCCACGTGGACTACGATTGGGAACGGTAACCTATGCCGAGCGCAGCGGTAACGGAGCGAGGGGACGCGGTGCACTAATTGGGGTTCCCCGTCACTTTACGCAGAAAACGACACCAAAAAATGTTTAAAACAGGTTGACCTTTTTATGTGTCGACCATTTGTCCATGTCGACCAATAGTGGTCGACCTAATGAGTGTCGACCTTAACATTGTCAACCATTCATACTGGAACCGTGTTTGGGGAGAGGATAATTTCAGCTTGTTGCTTTATGATGTACAAAAAATATCCCGTTTTGGTACCCACATGGCTGATGGTAGTATTTTAGTCTGGTTTTGCCAGATTGCTGTGATGGGCACCCCAAAAAAACAACTGAATCACCCCCTTAATTAACTTGCCAAGAATGTGTAATGTAAAAATGTAGTGTAAGAATAAAATATACATATTTCTCTAACGTCCTAGTGGATGCTGGGGACTCCGTCAGGACCATGGGGATTAGCTGCTCCGCAGGAGACAGGGCACAAAAATAAAGCTTTAGGATCAGGTGGTGTGCACTGGCTCCTCCCCCTATGACCCTCCTCCAAGCCTCAGTTAGGTTTTTGTGCCCGTCCGAGCAGGGTGCAATCTAGGTGGCTCTCCTAAAGAGCTGCTTAGAAAAAGTTTTTAGGTTTTTTATTTTCAGTGAGTCCTGCTGGCAACAGGCTCACTGCAACGAGGGACTTAGGGGAGAAGAAGTGAACTCACCTGCGTGCAGGATGGATTGGCTTCTTAGGCTACTGGACACCATTAGCTCCAGAGGGATCGAACACAGGCCCAGCCATGGAGTCCGGTCCCGGAGCCGCGCCGCCGACCCCCTTACAGATGCCGAAAAGCGAAGAGGTCCAGAAACCGGCGGCAGAAGACTTTTCAGTCTTCATGAGGTAGCGCACAGCACTGCAGCTGTGCGCCATTGTTGTCACACACTTCACACCAGCGGTCACGGAGGGTGCAGGGCGCTGCAGGGGGCGCCCTGGGCAGCAATGAGAATACCTTGTTCTGGCTAAAAAATACATCACATATAGCCCTTGGGGCTATATGGATGTATTTAACCCCTGCCAGGTCTCACAAACTCCGGAGAAGAGCCCGCCGAAATAGGGGGCGGGGCCTATCTCCTCAGCACACAGCGCCATTTTCCTGCTCAGCTCCGCTGCGAGGAAGGCTCCCAGGACTCTCCCCTGCACTGCACTACAGAAACAGGGTAAAAAAGAGAGGGGGGGGCACTTTTTTTGGCGTTTTTGATATATATTAAGCTGCTATAAGGGAGACAACACTTCTATAGGGTTGTTCCTATATATTTATAGCGCTTGGGTGTGTGCTGGCAAACTCTCCCTCTGTCTCCCCAAAGGGCTAGTGGGGTCCTGTCTTCGATAAGAGCATTCCCTGTGTGTCTGCTGTGTGTCGGTACGTGTGTGTCGACATGTATGAGGACGATGTTGGTGTGGAGGCGGAGCAATTGCCGGTAATGGTGATGTCACCCCCTAGGGAGTCGACACCGGAATGGATGGCTTTATTTATGGAATTGCGTGATAATGTCAGCACATTACAAAAATCAGTTGACGACATGAGACGGCCGGAAAACCAGTTAGTACCTGTACAGGCGTCTCAGACACCGTCAGGAGCTGTAAAACGCCCTTTACCTCAGTCGGTCGACACAGACCCAGACACGGACACCGAATCTAGTGTCGACGGTGAAGAAACAAACGTATTTTCCAGTAGGGCCACACGTTATATGATCACGGCAATGAAGGAGGCTTTACATATCTCTGATACTGCATGTACCACAAAAAGGGGTATTATGTGGGGTCTGAAAAAACTACCTGTAGTTTTTCCTGAATCAGACGAATTGAATGAAGTGTGTGATGAAGCGTGGGTTAACCCCGATAGAAAACTGCTAATTTCAAAGAAGTTATTGGCATTATATCCTTTCCCGCCAGAGGTTAGGGCGCGCTGGGAAACACCCCCTAGGGTGGATAAGGCGTTCACACGCTTATCAAAACAAGTGGCGTTACCGTCTCCTGAAACGGCCGCCCTCAAGGATCCAGCAGATAGGAGGCTGGAAACTACCCTGAAAAGTATATACACTCATACTGGTGTTATACTGCGACCAGCCATCGCCTCTGCATGGATGTGCAGTGCTGGGGTGGTTTGGTCGGATTCCCTGACTGAAAATATTGATACCCTGGATAGGGACAGTATTTTACTGACTATAGAGCATTTAAAGGATGCATTTCTATATATGCGAGATGCACAGAGGGATATTTGCACTCTGGCATCGAGAGTAAGTGCGATGTCCATATCTGCCAGAAGAAGTTTATGGACGCGACAATGGTCAGGTGATGCGGATTCCAAACGGCATATGGAAGTATTGCCGTATAAGGGGGAGGAATTATTTGGGGTCGGTCTATCGGATTTGGTGGCCACGGCAACAGCCGGGAAATCCACCTTTTTACCTCAGGTCCCCTCCCAACAGAAAAAGACACCGTCTTTTCAGCCGCAGTCCTTTCGTTCCTATAGGAACAAGCGGGCGAAAGGACAGTCATATTTGCCCCGAGGCAAAGGAAAGGGTAAGAGAGTGCACCAAGCAGCTTCTTCCCAGGAGCAGAAGCCCCCCCCGGCTTCTGCAAAGCCCTCAGCATGACGTTGGGGCTTTACAAGCGGACTCAGGGGCGGTGGGGGGTCGACTCAAGAATTTCAGCGCACAGTGGGCTCACTCACAGGTGGACCCCTGGATTCTGCAGATAATATCTCAGGGTTACAGGTTGGAATTCGAGAAGTCTCCCCCTCGCCGGTTCCTAAAGTCTGCTCTGCCAACGTCTCCCTCAGACAGGGCGACGGTATTGGAAGCCATTCACAAGCTGTATTCTCAGCAGGTGATAGTCAAGGTACCCCTCCTACAACAGGGAAAGGGGTATTATTCCACACTATTTGTGGTACCGAAGCCGGACGGCTCGGTAAGACCTATTCTAAATCTGAAATCTTTGAACCTGTACATACAAAAATTCAAGTTCAAGATGGAGTCACTCAGAGCAGTGATAGCGAATCTGGAAGAAGGGGACTTTATGGTGTCCCTGGACATCAAGGATGCTTACCTGCATGTCCCAATTTGCCCTTCACATCAAGGGTACCTCAGGTTCGTGGTGCAAAACTGTCATTATCAGTTTCAGACGCTGCCGTTTGGATTGTCCACGGCACCTCGGGTCTTTACCAAGGTAATGGCCGAAATGATGTTTCTTCTACGAAGAAAAGGCGTATTAATTATCCCTTACTTGGACGATCTCCTGATAAGGGCAAGGTCCAGGGAACAGCTGGGGGACGTAGTAGCACTAACCCAAATAGTGCTGCAACAGCACGGGTGGATTCTGAATTTTCCAAAATCTCAATTGACCCCGACGACACGTCTGCTGTTCCTGGGAATGATTCTGGACACGGTTCAGAAAAAGGTGTTTCTTCCGGAGGAGAAAGCCAAGGAGTTATCCGAACTTGTCAGGAACCTCCTAAAACCAGGGAAAGTGTCTGTGCATCAATGCACAAGAGTCCTGGGAAAGATGGTGGCTTCTTACGAAGCGATTCCATTCGGCAGATTCCACGCACGAACTTTTCAGTGGGATCTGCTGGACAAATGGTCCGGATCGCATCTGCAGATGCATCAGCGGATAACCTTGTCGCCACGGACAAGGGTGTCTCTTCTGTGGTGGTTGCAGAGTGCTCATCTGTTAGAGGGCCGCAGATTCGGCATACAGGACTGGGTCCTGGTGACCACGGATGCCAGTCTGAGAGGCTGGGGGGCGGTCACACAGGGAAGAAACTTCCAGGGAGTATGGTCAAACCTGGAGATGTCTCTTCACATAAATATACTGGAGCTAAGAGCGATTTACAATGCTCTAAGCCTGGCAAAACCCCTGCTTCAGGGTCAGCCGGTGTTGATCCAGTCGGACAACATCACGGCAGTCGCCCACGTAAACAGACAGGGCGGCACAAGAAGCAGGAGAGCAATGGCAGAAGCTGCAAGGATTCTTCGCTGGGCGGAAGATCATGTGATAGCACTGTCAGCAGTGTTCATTCCGGGAGTGGACAACTGGGAAGCAGACTTCCTCAGCAGACACGATCTACACCCGGGAGAGTGGGGACTTCATCCAGAAGTCTTCCACATGATTGTGAACCGTTGGGAAAAACCAAAGGTGGACATGATGGCGTCTCGCCTCAACAAAAAACTGGACAGGTATTGCGCCAGGTCAAGAGACACTCAGGCAATAGCTGTGGACGCTCTGGTAACGCCGTGGGTGTTCCAGTCAGTGTATGTGTTTCCTCCTCTGCCTCTCATACCAAAAGTACTGAGAATTATACGGCAAAGGGGAGTAAGAACGATACTCGTGGCTCCGGATTGGCCAAGAAGAACTTGGTACCCGGAACTTCAGGAGATGCTCACGGAAGATCCGTGGCCTCTACCTCTAAGACGGGACCTGCTTCAGCAGGGACCGTGTCTATTCCAAGACTTACCGCGGCTGCGTTTGACGGCATGGCGGTTGAACGCCGAATTCTAAGGGAAAAAGGCATTCCGGAAGAGGTCATTCCTACACTGGTAAAAGCCAGGAAGGAGGTGACTGCACAACATTATCACCGCATTTGGAGAAAATATGTTGCGTGGTGTGAGGCCAGGAAGGCCCCCACGGAGGAATTTCAATTGGGTCGATTCCTACATTTCCTGCAAACAGGATTGTCTATGGGCCTCAAGTTGGGGTCCATTAAGGTTCAAATTTCGGCCCTGTCGATTTTCTTCCAGAAAGAATTGGCTTCAGTTCCTGAAGTCCAGACTTTTGTAAAAGGAGTACTACATATACAGCCCCCGGTTGTGCCCCCAGTGGCTCCGTGGGACCTTAATGTAGTTTTGGATCTTCTCAAATCCCATTGGTTTGAGCCACTCAAATCGGCGGATTTGAAATATCTTACATGGAAAGTAACCATGCTACTGGCCCTGGCTTCAGCCAGGAGAGTGTCAGAATTGGCGGCTTTATCGTATAAAAGCCCATATCTGATTTTCCATTCGGACAGGGCAGAACTGCGGACGCGTCCTCATTTTCTGCCTAAGGTGGTGTCAGCGTTTCACCTGAACCAGCCTATTGTGGTGCCTGCGGCTACTAGCGATTTGGAGGATTCCAAGTTGCTGGACGTTGTCAGGGCATTGAAAATATATATATTTCAAGGACGGCTGGAGTCAGAAAATCTGACTCGCTGTTTATACTGTATGCACCCAACAAGCTGGGTGCTCCTGCTTCTAAGCAGACGATTGCTCGTTGGATTTGTAGCACAATTTAACTTGCACATTCTGTGGCAGGCCTGCCACAGCCTAAATCTGTCAAGGCCCATTCCACAAGGAAGGTGGGCTCATCCTGGGCGGCTGCCCGAGGGGTCTCGGCATTACAACTCTGCCGAGCAGCTACGTGGTCGGGGGAGAACACGTTTGTAAAATTCTACAAATTTGATACCCTGGCTAAAGAGGACCTGGAGTTCTCTCATTCGGTGCTGCAGAGTCATCCGCACTCTCCCGCCCGTTTGGGAGCTTTGGTATAATCCCCATGGTCCTGACGGAGTCCCCAGCATCCACTAGGACGTTAGAGAAAATAAGATTTTACTTACCGATAAATCTATTTCTCGTAGTCCGTAGTGGATGCTGGGCGCCCATCCCAAGTGCGGATTGTCTGCAATACTTGTACATAGTTATTGTTACAAAAAAATCGGGTTGTTATTGTTGTGAGCCGTCTGTTCAGAGGCTCCTACGTTGTCATACTGTTAACTGGGTTCAGATCACAAGTTGTACGGTGTGATTGGTGTGGCTGGTATGAGTCTTACCCGGGATTCAAAATCCTTCCTTATTGTGTACGCTCGTCCGGGCACAGTATCCTAACTGAGGCTTGGAGGAGGGTCATAGGGGGAGGAGCCAGTGCACACCACCTGATCCTAAAGCTTTATTTTTGTGCCCTGTCTCCTGCGGAGCCGCTAATCCCCATGGTCCTGACGGAGTCCCCAGCATCCACTACGGACTACGAGAAATAGATTTATCGGTAAGTAAAATCTTATTTTTAACTATACATGACTGTCTGTAACGGGAAATCAGTTGGAAGGTGTCATTTTTAGTGCATTGTCTTCATTATGAATCTACGTTCTCCTGCAGAGTACAAATATGGCTTTTGGAAAAGTGACTGAGGATACAGTATATACCTGCACAGGACACCCCCTGAGGTCCGACATAGCCAACATTCTGGACTGGATGCTCAACAAGGATTTCACAGCTGCATACAAAAGTATCCTTTCTGCTGTGTTATAGGTGGCAGGTGGAAATTGAGTTCCAGTCTAACTTTAATTTTGTGTTTTTGAATGCTGGACTGCAGCATGTTTTCCACCTAGTTGTTTCACACGTTTTGCTGCACCAGTTGATACACAGAATAGTCATTTTAGCAGGTTCATGTACCTTAAGGCCAGTACTCACTGGCCGATGCGGGAGAGATGTGTGCTGAGCGTGCGGTGGGAGACGGGGGGGGGGCGCTCGTTTCACCCAGCGCGTGAAATGAGCGACCCGCTAGATTGGCCTGCACGGCAGGCCAATCTAGCACTAGCGATAGCGATGCGCGGGGCAGCGCATCGCTATCGCTGTAGGGGGTACACACAAAGCGATCAGGCTTAAAATCTAAGCAATCTAGTCAGATTGCTTAGATTTTAAACAGCGATCGCTCCTTGAGTACCCCCCTTAACAGTAACTTGTTCTCAGATTTACCATTAGAACAGGCTGGTGCATGGACACAAAGTGCAAATTCTGGCCCTTGCTGCCTCTAATGTATCCCATACTTCTTGCTAATTGGATCTATACTGTGAATATCTTGTCCAGTTTCTTCCCACAGAATCTCAGTTTTGATTGAGATCTAATAAATAAGATCTGGATTAAGCTTAATTCAAGCTCCTTTCTCTGACGTCCTAGTGGATGCTGGGGACTCCGTCAGGACCATGGGGATTAGCGGCTCCGCAGGAGACAGGGCACAAAAATAAAGCTTTAGGATCAGGTGGTGTGCACTGGCTCCTCCCCCTATGACCCTCCTCCAAGCCTCAGTTAGGTTTTTGTGCCCGTCCGAGCAGGGTGCAATCTAGGTGGCTCTCCTAAAGAGCTGCTTAGAAAAAGTTTTTAGGTTTTTTTATTTTCAGTGAGTCCTGCTGGCAACAGGCTCACTGCATCGAGGGACTTAGGGGAGAGAAGTGAACTCACCTGCGTGCAGGATGGATTGGCTTCTTAGGCTACTGGACACCATTAGCTCCAGAGGGAGTCGGAACACAGGTCTCACCCTGGGGTTCGTCCCGGAGCCGCGCCGCCGACCCCCCTTGCAGATGCCGAAGATGGAAGAGGTCCAGAAGCAGGCGGCAGAAGACTTTTCAGTCTTCCTGAGGTAGCGCACAGCACTGCAGCTGTGCGCCATTGTTGTCAGCACACTTCACACAGCGGTCACGGAGGGTGCAGGGCGCTGGGGGGGCGCCCTGGGCAGCAATGTATAATACCTTTTTCTCTGACGTCCTAGTGGATGCTGGGACTCCGTAAGGACCATGGGGACATAGCGGCTCCGCAGGAGACAGGGCACAAAATAAAAGCTTAAGGATCAGGTGGTGTGCACTGGCTCCTCCCCCTATGACCCTCCTCCAAGCCTCAGTTAGATTTTTGTGCCCGGCCGAGAAGGGTGCAATCTAGGTGGCTCTCCTGAGCTGCTTAGAATAAAAGTTTAGTTAGGTTTTTTTATTTTCAGTGAGTCCTGCTGGCAACAGGCTCACTGCATCGTGGGACTAAGGGGAGAAGAAACGGACTCACCTGAGTGCAGAGTGGATCGGGTTTCTTAGGCTACTGGACACTAGCTCCAGAGGGACGATCACAGGTTCAGCCTGGATGGGTCACCGGAGCCGCGCCGCCGTCCCCCTTACAGAGCCAGAAGAGACGAAGAGGTCCGGTGAAATCGGCGGCAGAAGACATCCTGTCTTCAGACTAAGGTAGCGCACAGCACCGCAGCTGTGCGCCATTGCTCTCAGCACACTTCACACTCCGGTCACTGAGGGTGCAGGGCGCTGGGGGGGGGAGCGCCCTGAGACGCAATATAACAGAATACCTTAGGTGGCAAAACAGAATACATCACATATAGCTCCTGGGCTATATGGATGTATTTTAATCCCCTGCCATTTTACACAAAAAAGCGGGAGATAAGGACGTCGTGAAGGGGCGGAGCCTATCTCCTCAGCACACAAGCGCCATTTTCCCTCACAGCTCCGCTGGAAGGACGGCTCCCTGACTCTCCCCTGCAGTCCTGCTTCAGAATCAGGGTAAAAAAGAGAAGGGGGGGCATTGTTGGCAGCAAATAACAATAATTAACAGCAGCTATAAGGGAATAACACTTATATAAGGTTATCCCTGTATATATATATAGCGCTGGGTGTGTGCTGGCAGACTCTCCCTCTGTCTCTCCAAAGGGCTAAGTGGGGTCCTGTCCTCTATCAGAGCATTCCCGGTGTGTGTGTGCTGTGTGTCGGTACGCGTGTGTCGACATGTATGAGGAGGAAAATTATGTGGAGGCGGAGCAGTTGCCTGCGTTGGTGATGTCACCCCCTAGGGAGTCGACACCTGACTGGATGATTGTATTTAAACAATTAAGTGATAATGTCAGCAATTTGCAAAAAACTGTTGACGACATGAGACAGCCGGCAAATCAGTTAGTGCCTGTCCAGGCGTCTCAGACACCGTCAGGGGCGCTAAAACGCCCGTTACCTCAGTGGGTCGACACAGACCCTGACACAGATACTGAGTCTAGTGTCGACGGTGACGAGACAAACGTAATGTCCAGTAGGGCCACACGTTACATGATCACGGCAATGAAAGAGGCATTGAACCTTTCTGACACTACAAGTACCACAAAGAAGGGTATTATGTGGGGTGAGAAAAAACTACCAATATTTTTTCCTGAGTCAGAGGAAATAAATGAGGTGTGTGAAAAAGCGTGGGTTTCTCCCGATAAAAAACAGCTAATTTCTAAAAAATTATTAGCATTATATCCTTTCCCGCCAGAGGTTAGGGCGCGTTGGGAAACACCCCCTAGGGTAGATAAGGCGCTCACACGTTTATCTAAACAAGTAGCGTTACCGTCTCCTGATACGGCTACCCTCAAAGAACCAGCTGATAGAAGGCTGGAAAATATCCTAAAAAGTATATACACACATACTGGTGTTATACTGCGACCAGCAATCGCCTCAGCCTGGATGTGCAGTGCTGGAGTCGCATGGTCGGATTCCCTGACTGAGAATATTGATACCCTGGATAGGGACAATATTTTGTTAACTATAGAACATTTAAAGGATGCATTATTATATATGCGTGATGCACAGAGGGATATTTGCACCCTGGCATCAAGAGTAAGTGCTATGTCCATCTCTGCCAGAAGAGCGTTGTGGACGCGACAGTGGTCAGGGGATGCGGATTCCAAACGGCACATGGAAGTATTGCCGTATAAAGGGGAGGAGTTATTTGGGGCTGGTCTATCGGACCTGGTGGCCACGGCAACGGCTGGAAAATCCACCTTTTTACCCCAGGTCACTCCACATCAGCAGAAAAAGACACCGTCTTTTCAATCTCAGTCCTTTCGTTCCCATAAGTACAAGCGAGCAAAAGGCCACTCCTTTCTGCCCCGGGGCAGAGGAAGAGGAAAAAGACTGCACCATGCAGCCGCTTCCCAAGAGCAGAAGCCCTCCCCTGCTTCTGCCAAGTCTTCAGCATGACGCTGGGGCTTTACAAGCAGACTCAGATATGGTGGGGGCCCGTCTCAAAAATTTCAACGCGCAGTGGGCTCACTCGCAAGTGGATCCCTGGATTCTACAGGTAGTATCGCAGGGGTACAAACTGGAATTCGAGGCGTTTCCCCCTCATCGTTTCCTGAAGTCTGCTTTACCAAAGTCTCCCGACAGGGAGGCAGTTCTAGAAGCCATTCACAAGCTGTATTCCCAGCAGGTGATAATCAAGGTACCCCTCCTGCAACAAGGAAAGGGGTATTATTCCACGCTGTTTGTGGTACCGAAGCCGGACGGCTCGGTGAGACCAATTTTCAATCTGAAATCCTTGAACACTTACATAAAAAGGTTCAAATTCAAGATGGAGTCACTCAGAGCAGTGATAGCGAACCTGGAAGAAGGGGACTATATGGTGTCTCTGGACATCAAAGATGCTTATCTCCACGTCCCGATATACCCTTCTCACCAAGGGTACCTCAGGTTTGTAGTACAAAACTGTCATTATCAGTTTCAGACGCTGCCGTTTGGATTGTCCACGGCACCTCGGGTCTTTACCAAGGTAATGGCCGAAATGATGATTCTTCTACGAAGAAAAGGCATTTCAATTATCCCTTACTTGGACGATCTCCTGATAAGGGCAAGATCCAGGGAACAGTTAGAAGTCGGAGTAGCACTATCTCAGGTAGTGTTACGTCAGCACGGGTGGATTCTAAATATTCCAAAATCGCAGCTGATTCCAACGACACGTCTACTGTTCCTAGGAATGATTCTGGACACAGTCCAGAAGAAGGTGTTTCTCCCGGAGGAGAAGGCCAGGGAGTTATCCGAGCTAGTCAGGAACCTCCTAAAACCAGGACAGGTCTCAGTGCATCAGTGCACGAGGGTCCTGGGGAAAATGGTGGCTTCTTACGAAGCGATTCCATTCGGAAGATTCCATGCAAGAACATTTCAGTGGGATCTACTGGACAAATGGTCCGGATCGCATCTGCAGATGCATCAGCGGATAACCCTGTCGCCAAGGACAAGGGTGTCTCTCCTGTGGTGGCTGCAGAGTGCTCATCTACTAGAGGGCCGCAGATTTGGCATTCAGGATTGGATCCTGGTAACCACGGATGCCAGCCTGAGAGGCTGGGGAGCAGTCACACAGGGAAGGAATTTCCAGGGCCTGTGGTCAAGCTTGGAAACGTCTGGAACTAAGGGCCATTTACAATGCCCTAAGTCAAGCAAAACCTCTGCTTCAGGGTCAGGCGGTGTTGATCCAATCGGACAACATCACGTCAGTCGCCCACGTAAACAGACAGGGCGGCACGAGAAGCAGGAGGGCAATGGCAGAAGCTGCAAGGATTCTTCGCTGGGCGGAAAATCATGTGATAGCACTGTCAGCAGTATTCATTCCGGGAGTGGACAACTGGGAAGCAGACTTCCTCAGCAGACACGACCTTCACCCGGGAGAGTGGGGACTTCACCCAGAAGTCTTCCACCTGATTGTAAACCGTTGGGAAAAACCAAAGGTGGACATGATGGCGTCACGTCTAAACAAAAAACTGGACAGATATTGCGCCAGGTCAAGGGACCCTCAGGCAATAGCAGTGGACGCTCTGGTAACTCCGTGGGTGTACCAGTCAGTGTATGTGTTCCCTCCTCTGCCTCTCATACCAAAAGTACTGAGAATCATAAGAAGGAGAGGAGTAAGAACTATACTCGTGGTTCCGGATTGGCCAAGACGGACTTGGTACCCGGAACTTCAAGAGATGCTCACGGACGAACCGTGGCCTCTACCTCTAAGAAAGGACCTGCTACTGCAGGGGCCTTGTCTGTTCCAAGACTTACCGCGGCTGCGTTTGACGGCATGGCGGTTGAACGCCGGATCCTGAGGGAAAAAGGCATTCCAGAAGAAGTCATCCCTACTTTGGTCAAAGCCAGGAAGGACGTAACCGCAAAACATTATCACCGCATTTGGCGTAAATATGTTGCGTGGTGTGAGGCCAAGAAGGCCCCTACAGAGGAATTTCAACTGGGTCGTTTCCTTCATTTCCTGCAAACAGGACTGTCTATGGGCCTAAAATTAGGGTCCATTAAGGTTCAAATTTCGGCCCTGTCGATTTTCTTCCAGAAAGAACTGGCTTCAGTACCTGAAGTTCAGACATTTGTAAAAGGGGTGCTGCACATACAGCCTCCTTTTGTGCCTCCAGTGGCACCTTGGGATCTCAATGTGGTGTTGAGTTTTCTAAAGTCACATTGGTTTGAACCACTTTCCACTGTGGACTTAAAATATCTCACATGGAAGGTGTCGATGCTGTTAGCCAGGCGTGTGTCAGAATTGGCGGCTTTATCATATAAAAGCCCTTACTTGATATTTCATTCTGACAGGGCGGAATTGAGGACTCGTCCTCAATTTCTACCTAAGGTGGTTTCTGCATTTCACATGAACCAACCTATTGTGGTACCTGCGGCTACCAGGGACTTAGAGGACTCTAAGTTGCTTGACGTTGTCAGGGCCTTGAAAATATATGTTTCCAGGACGGCTGGAGTCAGAAAATCTGACTCGCTGTTTATCCTGTATGCACCCAACAAGCTGGGTGCTCCTGCTTCTAAGCAGACGATTGCTCGTTGGATTTGTAGTACAATTCAGCTTGCACATTCTGTGGCAGGATTGCCACAGCCAAAATCAGTAAAAGCCCATTCCACAAGGAAGGTGGGCTCATCCTGGGCGGCTGCCCGAGGGGTCTCGGCATTGCAACTCTGCCGAGCAGCTACGTGGTCGGGGGAGAACACGTTTGTAAAATTCTACAAATTTGATACCCTGGCTAAAGAGGACCTGGAGTTCTCTCATTCGGTGCTGCAGAGTCATCCGCACTCTCCCGCCCGTTTGGGAGCTTTGGTATAATCCCCATGGTCCTGACGGAGTCCCCAGCATCCACTAGGACGTCAGAGAAAATAAGATTTTACTTACCGATAAATCTATTTCTCGTAGTCCGTAGTGGATGCTGGGCGCCCATCCCTAGTGCGGATTGTCTGCAATACTTGTATATAGTTATTGTTACAAAAATTCGGGTTATTATTGTTGTGAGCCATCTTTTCAGAGGCTCCTTTGCGTTTATCATACTGTTAACTGGGTTCAGATCACAAGTTGTACGGTGTGATTGGTGTGGCTGGTATGAGTCTTACCCGGGATTCAATATCCTTCCTTATTATGTACGCTCGTCCGGGCACAGTATCCTAACTGAGGCTTGGAGGAGGGTCATAGGGGGAGGAGCCAGTGCACACCACCTGATCCTTAAGCTTTTATTTTGTGCCCTGTCTCCTGCGGAGCCGCTATGTCCCCATGGTCCTTACGGAGTCCCAGCTTCCACTACGGACTACGAGAAATAGATTTATCGGTAAGTAAAATCTTATTTTATGGCTAAAAATACATCACATATAGCCCTTGAGGCTATATGGATGTATTTAACCCCTGCCAGATCTCACAAACTCCGGAGAAGAGCCCGCCGAAATAGGGGGCGGGGCTTATTCTCCTCAGCACACAGCGCCATTTTCCTGCTCAGCTCCGCTGTGAGGAAGGCTCCCAGGACTCTCCCCTGCACTGCACTACAGAAACAGGGTAAAACAGAGAGGGGGGGCACTTTTTTTGGCGATATTACTATATTTAAGCTGCTATAAGGATACAACACTTATATAGGGTTGTTCCCATATATATTATAGCGCTTGGGTGTGTGCTGGCAAACTCTCCCTCTGTCTCCCCAAAGGGCTAGTGGGGTCCTGTCTTCAATAGAGCATTCCCTGTGTGTCTGCTGTGTGTCGGTACGTGTGTGTCGACATGTATGAGGACGATGTTGGTGTGGAGGCAGAGCAATTGCCGGTAATGGTGATGTCACCCCCTAGGGAGTCGACACCGGAATGGATGGCTTTGTTTATGGAAATGTCAGCACATTACAAAAATCAGTTGACTACATGAGACGGCCGTCAAACCAGTTGGTACCTGCCCAGGCGTCTCAGACACCGTCAGGGGCTGTAAAACGCCCTTTACCTCAGTCGGTCGATACAGACCCAGACACGGACACTGAATCTAGTGTCGACGGTGAAGAAACAAACGTATTTTCCAGTAGGGCCACACGTTATATGATCACGGCAATGAAGGAGGCTTTGCATATCTCTGATACTACAAGTACCACAAAAAGGGGTATTATGTGGGGGGTGAAAAAACTACCTGTAGTTTTTCCTGAATCAGAGGAACTGAATGATGTATGTGATGAAGCGTGGGTTAACCCAGATAGAAAAGGGCTAATTTCAAAAAAGTTATTGGCATTATACCCTTTCCCGCCAGAGGTTAGGGCGCGCTGGGAAACACCCCCTAAGGTGGATAAGGCGCTCACACGCTTATCAAAACAAGTGGCGTTACCGTCTCCTGATACGGCCGCCCTCAAGGATCCAGCTGATAGGAGGCTGGAAACTACCCTAAAAAGTATATACACACATACTGGTGTTATACTGCGACCAGCCATCGCCTCAGCCTGGATGTGCAGTGCTGGGGTGGTCTAGTCGGATTCCCTGACTGAAAATATTGATACCCTGGATAGGGACAGTATTTTACAGACTTTAGAGCAATTAAAGGATGCTTTTCTTTATATGCGAGATGCTCAGAGGGATATTTGCACTCTGGCATCGAGAGTAAGTGCGATGTCCATATCTGCCAGAAGGAGTTTATGGACACGACAGTGGTCAGGTGATGCGGATTCCAAACGGCATATGGAAGTATTGCCGTATAAAGGGGAGGAATTATTTGGCGTCGGTCTATCGGATCTGGTGGCCATGGCAACGGCCGGGAAATCCACCTTTTTACCTCAGACCCCCTCCCAACAGAAAAAGACACCGTCTTTTCAGCCGCAGTCCTTTCGGTCCTATAAGAACAAGCGGGCAAAAGGACAGTCATATCTGCCCCGAGGCAGAGGAAAGGGTAAGAGAGGGCAGCAAGCAGCTCCTTCCCTGGAACAGAAGCCCTCCGCGGGTTCTGCAAAGCCCTCAGCATGACGCTGGGGCTTTACAAGCGGACTCAGGAACGGTGGGGGGTCGACTCAAGAATTTCAGCGCGCAGTGGGCTTGCTCTCAGGTGGACCCCTGGATCCTGCAGGTAGTATCTCAGGGTTACAGGTTGGAATTCGAGAAGTCTCCCCCTCGCCGGTTCCTAAAGTCTGCTTTGCCAACGTCTCCCTCAGACAGGGCGACGATATTGGAAGCCATTCACAAGCTGTTTTCTCAGCAGGTGATAGTCAAGGTACCCCTCCTACAACAGGGAAAGGGGTATTACTCCACGCTATTTGTGGTACCGAAGCCGGACGGCTCGGTAAGACCTATTCTAAATCTGAAATCTTTGAACCTGTACATACAAAAATTCAAGTTCAAGATGGAATCACTCAGAGCAGTGATAGCGAATCTGGAAGAAGGGGACTTTATGGTGTCCCTGGACATAAAAGATGCTTACCTGCATGTCCCAATTTGCCCTTCACATCAAGGGTACCTCAGGTTCGTGGTGCAAAACTGTCATTATCAGTTTCAGACGCTGCCGTTTGGATTGTCCGCGGCACCTCGGGTCTTTACCAAGGTAATGGCCGAAATGATGATTCTTCTGCGAAGAAGAGGCGTATTAATTATCCCTTACTTGGACGATCTCCTGATAAGGGCAAGGTCCAGAGAACAGCTGGAGGACGGAGTAGCACTAACCCAAGTAGTGCTGCAACAACACGGGTGGATTCTGAATTTTCCAAAATCTCAGTTGACCCCGACAACACGTCTGCTGTTCCTGGGAATGATTCTGGACACGGTTCAGAAAAAGGTGTTTCTTCCGGAGGAGAAAGCCAAGGAGTTATCTGAACTTGTCAGGAACCTCCTAAAACCAGGAAAAGTGTCTGTGCATCAATGCACAAGAGTCCTGGGAAAGATGGTGGCTTCTTACGAAGCAATCCCATTCGGCAGATTCCACGCACAAACTTTTCAGTGGGATCTGCTGGACAAATGGTCCGGATCGCATCTGCAGATGCATCAGCGGATAACCTTATCGCCACGGACAAGGGTGTCTCTTCTGTGGTGGTTGCAGAGTGCTCATCTGTTAGAAGGCCGCAGATTCGGCATACAGGACTGGGTCCTGGTGACCACGGATGCCAGTCTGAGAGGCTGGGGAGCGGTCACACAGGGAAGAAACTTCCAGGGATTATGGTCAAGCCTGGAGATGTCTCTTCACATAAATATACTGGAGCTAAGAGCGATTTACAATGCTCTAAGTCTGGCAAAACCCCTGCTTCAGGGTCAGCCGGTGTTGATCCAGTCGGACAACATCACGGCAGTCGCCCACGTAAACAGACAGGGCGGCACAAGAAGCAGGAGAGCAATGACAGAAGCTGCAAGGATTCTTCGCTGGGCGGAAGATCATGTGATAGCACTGTCAGCAGTGTTCATTCCGGGAGTGGACAACTGGGAAGCAGACTTCCTCAGCAGACACGATCTACACCCGGGAGAGTGGGGACTTCATCCAGAAGTCTTCCACATGATTGTGAACCGTTGGGAAAAACCAAAGGTGGATATGATGGCGTCTCGCCTCAACAAAAAACTGGACAGGTATTGCGCCAGGTCAAGAGACCCTCAGGCAATAGCTGTGGACGCTCTGGTAACACCGTGGGTGTTCCAGTCAGTGTATGTGTTTCCTCCTCTGCCTCTCATATCCAAAGTACTGAGAATTATAAGGCAAAGGGGAGTAAGAACGATACTCGTGGCTCCGGATTGGCCAAGAAGAACTTGGTACCCGGAACTTCAGGAGATGCTCACGGAAAATCTGTGGCCTCTACCTCTAAGGCGGGACCTGATTCAGCAGGGACCGTGTCTATTCCAAGACTTACCGCGGCTGCGTTTGACGGCGTGGCGGTTGAACGCCGAATTCTAAGGGAAAAAGGCATTCCGGAAGAGGTCATTCCTACACTGGTTAAAGCCAGGAAGGAGGTGACTGCACAACATTATCACCGCATTTGGAGAAAATATGTTGCGTGGTGTGAGGCCAGGAAGGTCCCCACGGAGGAATTTCAACTGGGTCGATTCCTGCATTTCCTACAAACAGGATTGTCTATGGGCCTAAAATTGGGGTCCATTAAGGTTCAAATTTCGGCCCTGTCGATTTTCTTCCAGAAAGAATTGGCTTCAGTTCCTGAAGTCCAGACTTTTGTTAAAGGAGTACTACATATACAGCCCCCGGTGGTGCCCCCTGTGGCTCCGTGGGACCTTAATGTAGTTTTGGATTTTCTCAAATCCCATTGGTTTGAGCCACTCAAATCGGTGGATTTGAAATATCTTACGTGGAAAGTAACCATGCTACTGGCCCTGGCTTCAGCCAGGAGAGTATCAGAATTGGCGGCTTTATCGTATAAAAGCCCATATCTGATTTTCCATTCGGACAGGGCAGAACTGCGGACGCGTCCTCATTTTCTGCCTAAGGTGGTGTCAGCGTTTCATCTGAACCAGCCTATTGTGGTGCCTGCGGCTACTAGCGATTTGGAGGATTCGAAGTTGCTGGACGTTGTCGGGGCATTGAGAATATATATTTCAAGGACGGCTGGAGTCAGAAAATCTGACTCGCTGTTTATACTATATGCACCCAACAAACTGGGTGCTCCTGCTTCTAAGCAGACGATTGCTCGTTGGATTTGTAGCACAATTCAACTTGCACATTCTGTGGCAGGCCTGCCACAGCCTAAATCTGTCAAGGCCCATTCCACAAGGAAGGTGGGCTCATCCTGGGCGGCTGCCCGAGGGGTCTCGGCATTGCAACTCTGCCGAGCAGCTACGTGGTCGGGGGAGAACACGTTTGTAAAATTCTACAAATTTGATACCCTGGCTAAAGAGGACCTGGAGTTCTCTCATTCGGTGCTGCAGAGTCATCCGCACTCTCCCGCCCGTTTGGGAGCTTTGGTATAATCCCCATGGTCCTGACGGAGTCCCCAGCATCCACTAGGACGTCAGAGAAAATAAGATTTTACTTACCGATAAATCTATTTCTCGTAATCCGTAGTGGATGCTGGGCGCCCATCCCAAGTGCGGATTGTCTGCAATACTTGTACATAGTTATTGTTACAAAAAAATCGGGTTGTTATTGTTGTGAGCCGTCTGTTCAGAGGCTCCTACGTTTGTCATACTGTTAACTGGGTTCAGATCACAAGTTGTACGGTGTGATTGGTGTGGCTGGTATGAGTCTTACCCGGGATTCAAAATCCTTCCTTATTGTGTACGCTCGTCCGGGCACAGTATCCTAACTGAGGCTTGTAGGAGGGTCATAGGGGGAGGAGCCAGTGCACACCACCTGATCCTAAAGCTTTATTTTTGTGCCCTGTCTCCTGCGGAGCCGCTAATCCCCATGGTCCTGACGGAGTCCCCAGCATCCACTACGGACTACGAGAAATAGATTTATCGGTAAGTAAAATCTTATTTTTTCCTGGAACCTTTCCAGGACTTCTCTATCCATGTGGAATGTACACTTGTTCAGTTGAAAAATGGGTTCTTTGCTGTCGTAAGGGTATGCCTACAAATTTGCTCTGGATGTATTTGTAGTCCCATTTATGGGGAAAAAAACCCTACATGATGAGCTTGCATTGACACCTTGCTATGTGGATTCATGGTTTTGTGCAGTTTTGAGCATCCTAGACCTTCCATCTGTGTACAACAAAAGGAACTGGGATTCAGCAGACCAAGCTATATCTTGACACGTGAGCTGCTGCTAAAATGGCTTTCACAGGATATGTCTTTTCTCTAGCATCCATAAGGGATATTGGGGAATCTAGTACGATGGGTATAGAGCCGGTGCACTTTAAATTTCTTCCACTGGGTGTGCTGGCTCCTCCCCTCTATGCCCCCTCCTACAGACCGTTTAGAAAAAAGTGCCCTCAGGAGAGGATGCACATCTCTGAGCTCCAGAGAGTTCTCTTCAATTTCTTTTTAAGGTTTGTTATTTTTGGTATGCTGTTTGGGCAACAGCATAACTGCACCGTGGGAGTTAGGAGGGGGGGGGGTCACCGGCCTCTTGAGGTGCAGAGCCTCTTCCCCGCTGCAGGACCACTGTCCTGAGTGGTTGTTGTTCAGCAGGGCACTGTGCCTTGGCTGTCACAGCTGCAGCACGCCGCACACCCTTAACACTGCCTGAAGGTGACATCTGTGGTGAGTACAAACCGGGGGTCCCCTGGTTCACTGTGCGGCTGAACGCATGCACGGCGTACGGGACCTTCTTGGGGGGATCCCGCTAAGATCCCTCGTGTAGACTGGCTCACAATCTCTTAGCCTAGCACTTGTTGTGATGTTTTTAAGCTGAACGGAGACATCGCCAGTATTAAAAATAACTATAGCTCTGGCGCCATTGGAGTGGGCGGAGCTAACTCAGAGCGGGACCAGAGGCATTTTGGTGCTTTCCTCTGCTTACTGCAGCCATGGACAGCGCACACAGCGCTTCCTGACTCCTCAGACATGCTAGATATCTGGTACAGGGTGTAGCAAAGGGGGAGAGCCGCTGTTGTACACTATCTGGGTCTACAGGACAGAATTTATTAGTGTTTACTGTGATAAAGTTGGCTGACAGCCTCACTGGGGCTGTACAGATAGGGGTGTGCTGGTGTCCTTCTCTCTGTGTGTCTCCTCTCACATACAGTAGGGCAGGCTTGCAATATATTTACTGTCTGTGTATGTTATTGTGCTTACTGTGAAACATCGGTAAACACAAGCTGTGCAGTGTATGCCACACCAGATTCTCTCCATTATCATTTGATTCTGTTTCATGTGAACAATGCAGACAATCTTCACAAATCAGTGAAGGGACTGGGGGAGAGGGTCCAGAGCCCCACTGGCTAGGGTCTCTTGAAACTATGATGTCTCATATGTCAGCCAAGCTCACTGCTAATGTTCAGAAAACTCGGCTACTAAAACAGGCTGTTGAAGATTTAGCTGCTAGGGCAGATGTTGCTCAGCCCCCCTCCACTCATGCAGGACCACAAAACGTGGTTTGCCTGCTCTATCTGACACAGATGAGGATATACAGGAAGATGGGGAGGACTTGGACCCAGTTAGTGGGGATACCGATTCTGCTTGGGCTATTGAACCCCTAATTCTGCTATACGGGACGTGTTAAAGCTCCCTTTTTTCTTTACACAAAACAAGCCTAATGTCACTTTCCCTGATTCTGCAGAGTTAGATGACCTATTCAAGTTGGCCTGGAAAAATCCAGACAAAAAAATTCTAAGTGTCAAAGAAGTTTTTGCCCACTTTCCCATTTGCTCCTGAAGGTAGGAAATTATGGGAGGATCCCCCTGGGGTTGATGTATCAGTCTCTTGACTATCCAAAAAGGCGGTGCTGCCTGCTCCTGGCTCCTTTACCATAAAGGATCCTGGGTATAGGAAAATAGTAGCTACACTCAAATCTATTTACATGGCAGCAGGTATGTCGCAAAGACCGGTCATTGCGGGTTGCTGGATTACCCATGCCATTCATTCTTGGGCCACTCAAATTCAGGACGGCCTCTCCGGGGCTATGCCACTGGTCACTATGGTGACCCTCCTAAAGCACATTCAGGACACTACACGTGTCTTCTGTGATTCCCTTAAGGAGATGGGGAACATTAATGCTAGGACCTCTGCCATGGCAGTGTCGGTGCGCAGAGCCTTGTGGTTGCGTCAGTTTGGAATCCCTCCCCTTTTCAGGGGAATGGCTCTGGGGTTGAATTGGATACGTGGATTTCCAAAGTTACGGCTGGGAAATCCACGTTTCTCCCTTCTGGGGCCCCGCCGGCGAGACGCTCCTACCCGGGGCCATCTGTACAGTCCTTTCGGTCTCACAGATTTCGATCAAAGGCCAGAGGTGCCTCCGACGCGACTAGAGGCACCAGAGGTAAGTCAAGAAAGCCTACAAACACCAGCTCTCAGGAACAGACCACCAATTCTGCTTCCACTAAGGCGTCAGCATGACTGAGCCCACCCACCCCGAGGGGATCTGTGCCACTTCAGCCGCGTCTAGGAGACTTCCTTCCAGGATACCTGGGTCAGGGATCTCGTTTTTCAAGGCTACAAGCTGGAGTTTGACAGTGCTCCTCTCCCAACGATTTTTCAAATCAAGCCTACCAGCTATGGGAGATATGCAGGTTACGTTGCAACAGGCCAACCTAAAGTTGGTCCAGTCCCACGTCATTGTTCCAGTACCAATACCACAACGAGGCAAGGGTTATTTCTCTGACGTCCTAGTGGATGCTGGGACTCCGTAAGGACCATGGGGATATAGCGGCTCCGCAGGAGACAGGGCACAAAATAAAAGCTTAAGGATCAGATGGTGTGCACTGGCTCCTCCCCCTATGACCCTCCTCCAAGCCTCAGTTAGATTTTTGTGCCCGGCCGAGAAGGGTGCAATCTAGGTGGCTCTCCTGAGCTGCTTAGAATAAAAGTTTAGTTAGGTTTTTTTTATTTTCAGTGAGTCCTGCTGGCAACAGGCTCACTGCATCGTGGGACTAAGGGGAGAAGAAACGGACTCACCTGAGTGCAGAGTGGATCGGGTTTCTTAGGCTACTGGACACTAGCTCCAGAGGGACGATCACAGGTTCAGCCTGGATGGGTCACCGGAGCCGCGCCGCCGTCCCCCTTACAGAGCCAGAAGAGACGAAGAGGTCCGGTGAAATCGGCGGCAGAAGACATCCTGTCTTCAGACTAAGGTAGCGCACAGCACCGCAGCTGTGCGCCATTGCTCTCAGCACACTTCACACTCCGGTCACTGAGGGTGCAGGGCGCTGGGGGGGGAGCGCCCTGAGACGCAATATAACAGAATACCTTAGGTGGCAAAACAGAATACATCACATATAGCTCCTGGGCTATATGGATGTATTTTAATCCCCTGCCATTTTACACAAAAAAGCGGGAGATAAGGACGTCGTGAAGGGGCGGAGCCTATCTCCTCAGCACACAAGCGCCATTTTCCCTCACAGCTCCGCTGGAAGGACGGCTCCCTGACTCTCCCCTGCAGTCCTGCTTCAGAATCAGGGTAAAAAAGAGAAGGGGGGGCATTGTTGGCAGCAAATAACAATAATTAACAGCAGCTATAAGGGAATAACACTTATATAAGGTTATCCCTGTATATATATATATAGCGCTGGGTGTGTGCTGGCAGACTCTCCCTCTGTCTCTCCAAAGGGCTAAGTGGGGTCCTGTCCTCTATCAGAGCATTCCCGGTGTGTGTGTGTGCTGTGTGTCGGTACGCGTGTGTCGACATGTATGAGGAGGAAAATTATGTGGAGGCGGAGCAGTTGCCTGCGTTGGTGATGTCACCCCCTAGGGAGTCGACACCTGACTGGATGATTGTATTTAAACAATTAAGTGATAATGTCAGCAATTTGCAAAAAACTGTTGACGACATGAGACAGCCGGCAAATCAGTTAGTGCCTGTCCAGGCGTCTCAGACACCGTCAGGGGCGCTAAAACGCCCGTTACCTCAGTGGGTCGACACAGACCCTGACACAGATACTGAGTCTAGTGTCGACGGTGACGAGAAAAACGTAATGTCCAGTAGGGCCACACGTTACATGATCACGGCAATGAAAGAGGCATTGAACCTTTCTGACACTACAAGTACCACAAAGAAGGGTATTATGTGGGGTGAGAAAAAACTACCAATATTTTTTCCTGAGTCAGAGGAAATAAATGAGGTGTGTGAAAAAGCGTGGGTTTCTCCCGATAAAAAACAGCTAATTTCTAAAAAATTATTAGCATTATATCCTTTCCCGCCAGAGGTCAGGGCGCGTTGGGAAACACCCCCTAGGGTAGATAAGGCGCTCACACGTTTATCTAAACAAGTAGCGTTACCGTCTCCTGATACGGCTACCCTCAAAGAACCAGCTGATAGAAGGCTGGAAAATATCCTAAAAAGTATATACACACATACTGGTGTTATACTGCGACCAGCAATCGCCTCAGCCTGGATGTGCAGTGCTGGAGTCGCATGGTCGGATTCCCTGACTGAGAATATTGATACCCTGGATAGGGACAATATTTTGTTAACTATAGAACATTTAAAGGATGCATTATTATATATGCGTGATGCACAGAGGGATATTTGCACCCTGGCATCAAGAGTAAGTGCTATGTCCATCTCTGCCAGAAGAGCGTTGTGGACGCGACAGTGGTCAGGGGATGCGGATTCCAAACGGCACATGGAAGTATTGCCGTATAAAGGGGAGGAGTTATTTGGGGCTGGTCTATCGGACCTGGTGGCCACGGCAACGGCTGGAAAATCCACCTTTTTACCCCAGGTCACTCCACATCAGCAGAAAAAGACACCGTCTTTTCAATCTCAGTCCTTTCGTTCCCATAAGTACAAGCGAGCAAAAGGCCACTCCTTTCTGCCCCGGGGCAGAGGAAGAGGAAAAAGACTGCACCATGCAGCCGCTTCCCAAGAGCAGAAGCCCTCCCCTGCTTCTGCCAAGTCTTCAGCATGACGCTGGGGCTTTACAAGCAGACTCGGATATGGTGGGGGCCCGTCTCAAAAATTTCAACGTGCAGTGGGCTCACTCGCAAGTGGATCCCTGGATTCTACAGGTAGTATCGCAGGGGTACAAACTGGAATTCGAGGCGTTTCCCCCTCATCGTTTCCTGAAGTCTGCTTTACCAAAGTCTCCCTCCGACAGGGAGGCAGTTCTAGAAGCCATTCACAAGCTGTATTCCCAGCAGGTGATAATCAAGGTACCCCTCCTGCAACAAGGAAAGGGGTATTATTCCACGCTGTTTGTGGTACCGAAGCCGGACGGCTCGGTGAGACCAATTTTCAATCTGAAATCCTTGAACACTTACATAAAAAGGTTCAAATTCAAGATGGAGTCACTCAGAGCAGTGATAGCGAACCTGGAAGAAGGGGACTATATGGTGTCTCTGGACATCAAAGATGCTTATCTCCACGTCCCGATATACCCTTCTCAAAACCAGGACAGGTCTCAGTGCATCAGTGCACGAGGGTCCTGGGGAAAATGGTGGCTTCTTACGAAGCGATTCCATTCGGAAGATTCCATGCAAGAACATTTCAGTGGGATCTACTGGACAAATGGTCCGGATCGCATCTGCAGATGCATCAGCGGATAACCCTGTCGCCAAGGACAAGGGTGTCTCTCCTGTGGTGGCTGCAGAGTGCTCATCTACTAGAGGGCCGCAGATTTGGCATTCAGGATTGGATCCTGGTAACCACGGATGCCAGCCTGAGAGGCTGGGGAGCAGTCACACAGGGAAGGAATTTCCAGGGCCTGTGGTCAAGCTTGGAAACGTCTCTTCATAGAAACATTCTGGAACTAAGGGCCATTTACAATGCCCTAAGTCAAGCAAAACCTCTGCTTCAGGGTCAGGCGGTGTTGATCCAATCGGACAACATCACGTCAGTCGCCCACGTAAACAGACAGGGCGGCACGAGAAGCAGGAGGGCAATGGCAGAAGCTGCAAGGATTCTTCGCTGGGCGGAAAATCATGTGATAGCACTGTCCGCAGTATTCATTCCGGGAGTGGACAACTGGGAAGCAGACTTCCTCAGCAGACACGACCTTCACCCGGGAGAGTGGGGACTTCACCCAGAAGTCTTCCACCTGATTGTAAACCGTTGGGAAAAACCAAAGGTGGACATGATGGCGTCACGTCTAAACAAAAAACTGGACAGATATTGCGCCAGGTCAAGGGACCCTCAGGCAATAGCAGTGGACGCTCTGGTAACGCCGTGGGTGTACCAGTCAGTGTATGTGTTCCCTCCTCTGCCTCTCATACCAAAAGTACTGAGAATCATAAGAAGGAGAGGAGTAAGAACTATACTCGTGGTTCCGGATTGGCCAAGACGGACTTGGTACCCGGAACTTCAAGAGATGCTCACGGACGAACCGTGGCCTCTACCTCTAAGAAAGGACCTGCTACTGCAGGGGCCTTGTCTGTTCCAAGACTTACCGCGGCTGCGTTTGACGGCATGGCGGTTGAACGCCGGATCCTGAGGGAAAAAGGCATTCCAGAAGAAGTCATCCCTACTCTGGTCAAAGCCAGGAAGGACGTAACCGCAAAACATTATCACCGCATTTGGCGTAAATATGTTGCGTGGTGTGAGGCCAAGAAGGCCCCTACAGAGGAATTTCAACTGGGTCGTTTCCTTCATTTCCTGCAAACAGGACTGTCTATGGGCCTAAAATTAGGGTCCATTAAGGTTCAAATTTCGGCCCTGTCGATTTTCTTCCAGAAAGAACTGGCTTCAGTACCTGAAGTTCAGACATTTGTAAAAGGGGTGCTGCACATAGACATACAGCCTCCTTTTGTGCCTCCAGTGGCACCTTGGGATCTCAATGTGGTGTTGAGTTTTCTAAAGTCACATTGGTTTAAACCACTTTCCACTGTGGACTTAAAATATCTCACATGGAAGGTGTCGATGCTGTTAGCCTTGGCTTCAGCCAGGCGTGTGTCAGAATTGGCGGCTTTATCATATAAAAGCCCTTACTTGATATTTCATTCTGACAGGGCAGAATTGAGGACTCGTCCTCAATTTCTACCTAAGGTGGTTTCTGCATTTCACATGAACCAACCTATTGTGGTACCTGCGGCTACCAGGGACTTAGAGGACTCTAAGTTGCTTGACGTTGTCAGGGCCTTGAAAATATATGTTTCCAGGACGGCTGGAGTCAGAAAATCTGACTCGCTGTTTATCCTGTATGCACCCAACAAGCTGGGTGCTCCTGCTTCTAAGCAGACGATTGCTCGTTGGATTTGTAGTACAATTCAGCTTGCACATTCTGTGGCAGGATTGCCACAGCCAAAATCAGTAAAAGCCCATTCCACAAGGAAGGTGGGCTCATCTTGGGCGGCTGCCCGAGGGGTCTCGGCTTTACAACTTTGCCGAGCAGCTACTTGGTCAGGGGCAAACACGTTTGCTAAATTCTACAAATTTGATACCCTGGCTGAGGAGGACCTGGAGTTCTCTCATTCGGTGCTGCAGAGTCATCCGCACTCTCCCGCCCGTTTGGGAGCTTTGGTATAATCCCCATGGTCCTTACGGAGTCCCAGCATCCACTAGGACGTCAGAGAAAATAAGATTTTACTTACCGATAAATCTATTTCTCGTAGTCCGTAGTGGATGCTGGGCGCCCATCCCTAGTGCGGATTGTCTGCAATACTTGTATATAGTTATTGTTACAAAAATTCGGGTTATTATTGTTGTGAGCCATCTTTTCAGAGGCTCCTTTGCGTTTATCATACTGTTAACTGGGTTCAGATCACAAGTTGTACGGTGTGATTGGTGTGGCTGGTATGAGTCTTACCCGGGATTCAATATCCTTCCTTATTATGTACGCTCGTCCGGGCACAGTATCCTAACTGAGGCTTGGAGGAGGGTCATAGGGGGAGGAGCCAGTGCACACCACCTGATCCTTAAGCTTTTATTTTGTGCCCTGTCTCCTGCGGAGCCGCTATATCCCCGTGGTCCTTACGGAGTCCCAGCATCCACTACGGACTACGAGAAATAGATTCATCGGTAAGTAAAATCTTATTTTCTCTAACGTCCTTGAGGATGCTGGGACTCCGTAAGGACCATGGGGATTAGACGGGCTCCGCAGGAGATAGGGCACTTTAAGAAAGCTTTGGACTCTGGGTGTGCACTGGCTCCTCCCTCTATGCCCCTCCTCCAGACCTCAGTTTTACATTGTGCCCAGAGCAGGATGGGTGCACTGCAGAGAGCTCTCCTGAGTTCTCTGCCTAGAAGCATTTTTGTTTGGATTTTTTTCTACTTTTTTACAGGGAGCACTGCTGGCAACAGGCTCCCTGCATCGAGGGATTGAGGAGAGAGGGGAAGACATTCTTGTCTAAGATAGGCTCTGCTTCCTCGGCTACTGGACACCATTAGCTCCAGAGGGGGTGAACACAGGTTCTTACTGGGCGTCCACCCCCAGAGCTGCGCCGCCGTTCTCCTCACACAGCCAGAAGAACCGAAGTCAGAAGACGTCAGGCGGCAGAAGCTTTCAGCTTCACTGAGGTAACGCACAGCACTGCAGCTGTGCGTCATTGCTCCCATACACCTCACATACACCGGTCACTGTAAGGGTGCAGGGGGGGCGGGCGCCCTGGGCAGCAATATAACACCTCTATTATGGCAAAAGACAATATACATGTACAGGTGGGCACTGTACATGTATATAAAAGAGCCCCCGCCATATTTTAGTAAGTTTGAGCGGGACAGAAGCCCGCCGCCGAGGGGTGCGGGGCTTCTCCCTCAGCACTCACCAGTGCCATTTTCTCTCCACAGCACTGCTGAGAGGAAGCTCCCCGGACTCTCCCCTGCTTACACACGGTGAAGGGGTGTTTAAAAGAGAGGGGGGGGCACATAATTGGCGGATAATATATTATACAGCGCGGCTCGGGGGAAAACATTTTGTGTTGGTCTCCAGGGTCATTGCGCTGGGGTGTGTGCTGGCATACTCTCTCTCTGTCTCTCCAAAGGGCCTTGAAGGGGATACTGTCTTCAGAAAAGAGGTTCCCTGTGTGTGTGAAGTGTGTCGGTACGCGTGTGTCGACATGTTTGACGAGGAAGGCTCGCTTAATGTGGAGGGGGAGTGCTTGAATGTCATGTCGCCGTTGGCAACACCGACACCGGAATGGGTGGATATGCTGAATGTCTTGAATGCAAATGTCAATCTATTGCATAAAAGGTTCGACAAGGCTGAAGCTAGGGATCAGTCAGGTAGCCAGTCCATGCCTGTCCCTGTGGCGCCAGGCCCTTCGGGGTCTCAGAAGCGCACCATATCCCAGATCGATGACACAGATACCGACACGGATACTAACTCTAGTGTCGACTATGAAGATGCAAAAGGTATTCGGTACATGATTATTGCCATTAAATAGGTTTTGCATATTACTGAGGAACCCCCTGTCCCTGACACGAGGGTACACATGTATAAAGGGAAAAAGCCTGAAGTCACCTTTCCGTCCTCATTTGAACTGAGTGAATTGTGCGAAAAGGCTTGGGAATCTCCAGATAGGAGACCACAAGTTCCCAAAAGGATTCTTATGGCGTATCCTTTTCCACAAACGGATAGGATACGATGGGAATCTTCGCCTAGTAGACAAGGCGCTGGCACGCTTGTCCAAAAAGGTGGCACTGCCTTCTCAGGATACGGCTTCCCTCAAGGATCCTGCTGATCGCAGGCAGGAAATTACCATGAAGCACATTTACACTCATTCAGGTACTATTGTTAGACCGGCTATGGCGTCGGCCTGGGTTTGTAGTGCGGTTGTGGCATGGGCAGATTCCTTATCTACGGAGATTGACACCTTAGATAGGGATGCCATTCAAATGACCATAGAGCATATCAGAGATGCTGCCTTGTATATGAGAGATGCTCAGAGAGACATTTGTTTTTCTCTAACGTCCTAGTGGATGCTGGGGACTCCGTCAGGACCATGGGGAATAGCGGGCTCCGCAGGAGACAGGGCACATCTAAAAAAGCTTTTAGGTCACATGGTGTGTACTGGCTCCTCCCCCTATGACCCTCCTCCAAGCCTCAGTTAGGTTTTTGTGCCCGTCCGAGAAGGGTGCAATCTAGGTGGCTCTCTTAAAGAGCTGTTTAGAAAAGTTTTTTTTTTTAGGTTTCATTCAGTGATTCCTGCTGGCAACAGGATCACTGCAACGAGGGACTTAGGGGAGAGATCTCCAACTCACCTGCGTGCAGGATGGATTGGGATCTTAGGCTACTGGACACTGAGCTCCAGAGGGAGTCGGAACACAGGTCAGCCTGGGGTTCGTCCCGGAGCCGCGCCGCCGATCCCCCTTACAGACGCTGAAGAAGACGGCAGAACGGAGGTCCGGAAACAGGCGGCAGAAGACTTCACAGTCTTCATGAAGGTAGCGCACAGCACTGCAGCTGTGCGCCATTGTTGTCACACGGCTCACTGACCTAGTCACGGAGGGTGCAGGGCGCTGCTGGGGGCGCCCTGGGCAGCAATATAAGTACCTTATTGGCAAAATAAATACATCACATATAGCCATTAAGGCTATATGTATGTATTTTAACCCAGGCCAGTTCTTAAAAACCGGGAGAAAAAGCCAGCTGAAAAGGGGGTGGAGCTTATTCTCCTCAGCACACAGCGCCATTTTCCCTCACAGAAAGGCTGAGGGGAAGGCTCCCATGCTCTCCCCTGCACTGCACTACAGAAACAGGGTTAAAACAGAGAGGGGGGGCACTGATTTGGCGATATAAATATATATTAAATGCTATAAGGGAGGAACACTTTTATAAAGGTTGTCCCTGTATAATTATAGCATTTTGGTGTGTGCTGGCAAACTCTCCCTCTGTCTCCCCAAAGGGCTAGTGGGTCCTGTCCTCTATCAGAGCATTCCCTGTGTGTGTGCTGTATGTCGGTACGTGTGTGTCGACATGTATGAGGAAAATGTTGGTGAGGAGGCGGAGCAAATTGCCTGTAATGGTGATGTCACTCTCTAGGGAGTCGACACCGGAATGGATGGCTTACTTGTGGAAGTACGTGATCATGTCAACACGCTGCGAGCCGGTTGACGACATGAGACGACCGGCAAACAAATTAGTACCTGTCCAGGCGTCTCAGACACCGTCAGGGGCTTGTAAAAACGCCCATTTACCTCACGGACACTGACTCCAGTGTCGACGGTGAAGAAACAAACGTATTTTCCTTTAGGGCCACACGTTACATGTTAAGGGCATGAAGGAGGTGTTACATATTTCTGATACTACAAGTACCACAAATAAGGGTATTTTGTAGGGTGTGAATAAACTACTTGTAGTTTTGCCTGAATCAGATAAATTAAATGAAGTGTGTGATGATACGTGGGGTTCCTCCGATAGAAAGTTATGGGCGGTATACCCTTTCCCGCCAGAAGTAAGGGCGAGTTGGGAAACACACCTTAGGGTGGATAAGGCGCTCACACGCTTATAAAAACAAGTGGCGTTACCGTCTCCAGATACGGCCGCCCTCAAGGAGCCAGCTGATAGGAAGCTGAAAAATAGCCTAAGAAGTATATACACACATACTGGTGTTATACTACGACCAGCAATCGCCTCAGACTGGATGTGCAGCGCTGAGGGGGCTTGGTCGGATTTCCTGACTGAAAATTTTGATACCCTTGACAGGGACAAGATTTTATTGTCTATAGAGCATTTTAAGGATGCATTTCTATATATGCGTGATGCGCAGAGGGATATTTGCATTCTGGCATCAAGAGTAAATGTGATGTCCATATCTGCCAGACGAAGACACGACAGTGGTCAGGTGAGGCAGATTCCAGACGGCACATGGAAGTATTGCCGTATAAAGGGGCGGTCCATCGGACCTGGTGGCCATGGCAACAGCTGAAAAATCCACCTTTTGTTCCCCGAGTCACATCTCAGCAGAAAAGGACACAGTCTTTTCAGTCTCAGTCCTTTCGTCCCCATACGGGCAGGCGGGCAAAGGCCAGTCATATCTGCCCAGGGGTAGAGGAACGGGAAGAAGACTGCAGCAAGCAGCCCATTCCCAGGAACAGAAGCCCTTCACAGCTTCTGCCAAGTCCGCAGCATGACGCTGGGGCAGTACAAGCGGACTCAGGTGCGGTAGGGGGTCATCTCAAGAGTTTCAGCACGCAGTGGGCTCACTCGCAAGGGGACTCCTGGATCCTACATGTAGTATCCCAGGTGTACATTGGAAATTCGAGACGTCTCCTCCTCACAAGTTCCGGAAGTCTGTTTTACCAACGTCTACCTCCGACAGGGAGGCAGTATTGGAAACAATTCACAGGCTGTATTCCCAGCAGGTGATAATCAAAGTACCCCTCCTACAACAAGGGAGGGGGTATTATTCCACACTATATTGTGGTACTGAAGCCAAACGGCTCGGTGAGATCTGAAATATTTGAACACTTACATACAAGCGTCAAATCAAGATGGAGTCACTCAGAGCAGTGATAGCGAACCAGGAAGAAGGGGACGAGATGGTGTCACTGGATATCAGGGACATTTACCTACATGTCCAAATTTGCCCTTCTCACCAAGGGTACTTCAGGTTCGTGGTACAGAACTGTCACTATCAGTTCAGACGCTGCCGTTTGGATTGTCCACGGCGCCCCGGGTCTTTACCAAGGTAATGGCCGAAATGATGATTCTTCTTAAAAGAAACTTGGACGCTTTCCTGATAAGGGCAAGGTCCAGAGAACAGTTGGAGGTCGGAGTAGCACTATCTTTAATAGTTCTACGACAGCACGAGTGGATTCTAAATATTCCAAAATCGTAGCTTTTCCGAGGACACGTCTACTGTTCCTAGGGATGATTCTGGACACAGTCCAGAAAAAGGTGTTTCTCCCAGAGGAGAAAGCCAGGGAGTTCTCCGAGCTAATCGGGATCCTCCTAAAACCAGGAAAAGTGTCAGTGCATCATTGCACAAGAGTCCTGGTAAAAATGGTGGCTTATTACGAAGCAATTCCATTCGGCAGATTTCACGCAAGAACTCTTCAGTGGGATCTGCTGGACAAATGGTCCGGATCGCATCTTCAGATGCATCAGCGGATAACCCTATATCCAAGGACAAGGGTGTCTCTCCTGTGGTGATTACAGAGTGCTCATCTTCTAGAGGGCCACAGATTCAGCATTCAGGATTGGATGCTGGTGACCACGGAGGCCAGCCTGAGAGGCTGGGGAGCAGTCACACAGGGAAAAAATTTCCAGGAAAGTGTGATCAAGTCTGGAGAATTCTCTCCACATAGATGGAGCTAAGAGCAAAATTATAAGGCTCTAAACTTAGCAAGACCTCTGCTTCAAGGTCAGCCGGTATTGATCCAGTGGGATAACATCACGGCAGTCGCCCACGTAAACAGAAAGGGCGACACAAGAAGCTGGAGGGCAGTGAAAAAACTGCAAGGATTTTTCGCTAGGCGGAAAATCATGTGATAGCACTGTCAGCAGTGTTCTCTCCGGGAGTGGACGACTGGGAAGCAGACTTCCTCAGCAGGCATGACCTCCACCTGGGAGAGTGGGAACTTCATAGGGAAGTTTTTCCGCATGATTGTGAGCCATTGGCAAAGACCAAAGGTGGAAATGATGGCGTCCCGCCCGAACAAAAAACGGGACAGGTATTGCGCCAGGTCATGAGACCTTCAGGCGATAGCTGTGGATGTCCTGGTAACACCGTGGGTGTAACAGTCGGTGTATGTGTTCCCTCCTCTGCTTCTCATAACCAAGGTATTGAGAATTATAAGACATAGAGGAGTATGAACTATACTCGTGACTCCGGATTGGCCAAGAGGGACTTGGTACCCGGAACTTCAAGAGATGCTCACAGAGGACTAAGGGCCTGGGGAGCTAAGAAGGGACTTGCTTCAGCAGGTACCATGTCTATTCCAAGACTTACCGCGGCTGCGTTTGACGGCATGGCGGTTGAATGCCGGATCCTGAAGGAAAAAGGCATTCCATAAGAGGTCATACCTACCCTGGTCAAAGCCAGGAAGGAGGTGACCGCACAACGTCATCACCACATGTGGTGAAAATATGTTGCGTGGGTGAGGCCAGGAAGGCCCCACGAAGAAAATTCAACTAGGTCGAATTCTACACTTCCTGAAAACAGGAGTGTTTTGAGCCTAAAATTGGGGTTCTTTAAGGTTTTAAGTTTCGGCCCTGTAGAATTTCTTCCGAAAAGAATTGACTTCAGTTCCTGAAGTCCAGATTGTCAAGGGAGTATTGCATATACACCCCTTTTTGTGCCTCTAGTGGCACCATGGGATCTCAACATAGTGTTGGGATTCCTTAAAATCATATTGGTTTGAACCGCTCAAATCTGTGGATTTGAAATATATCACATGGAAAGTGAACATGCTGTTGACCAATATCTCACATGGACAGTGACCATGCTGTTGGTCCTGGCCTCGGCCAGGCGATTGTCAGAATGGGCGGCTTTGTCTTACAAAAGCCCATATTTAAATTTCCATTCGGACAGGGCAGAACTGGGACTCGTCTCCAGTTTTCTTCCTAAGGGGGTGTCAGGTTTTTCACCTGAAACAACCTATTATGGTGCCTGCGGCTTCTAGGGACTTGGAGGACTCCAGGTTAATAGACGTTGTCAGGACCCTAAATATATATATATATATATATATATATATATATATATATATATATATATATATATATAGTTTAGGACGGCTGGAGTCAGAAAGTCTGACTTGCTGTTTATATTGTATGCACCCAACAAGATGGGTGCTCCTGCGTCTAAACAGACGATTGCACGTTGGATCTGTAGCACAATCCAACTTGCACATTCTGTGGCAGGCGTGCCACAGCCTAAATCTGTAAAGGCCCACTCCACTAGGAAAGTGGGCGCATCTTGGGCGGCTGCCCGAGGGGTCTCGGCATTACAACTTTGCCGAGCAGCTACGTGGTCAGGGGAGAACACGTTTGTAAAATTTTACAAATTTGATACTCTGGCTAAGGAGGACCTGGAGTTCTCTCATTCGGTGCTGCAGAGTCATCCGCACTCTCCCGCCCGTTTGGGAGCTTTGGTATAATCCCCATGGTCCTGACGGAGTCCCCAGCATCCACTAGGACGTTAGAGAAAATAAGAATTTACTTACCGATAATTCTATTTCTCGTAGTCCGTAGTGGATGCTGGGCGCCCATCCCAAGTGCGGATTGTCTGCAATGCTTGTACATAGTTATTGTTACAAAAATCGGGTTATTCTTGTTGTGAGCCATCTTTTCAGAGGCTACTTCGTTTTGTTATCATACTGTTAACTGGGTTCAGATCACAAGTGGTACGGTGTGATTGGTGTGGCTGGTATGAGTCTTACCCGGGATTCAAGATCCTTCCTTATTGTGTACGCTCGTCCGGGCACAGTACCTAACTGAGGCTTGGAGGAGGGTCATAGGGGGAGGAGCCAGTACACACCATGTGACCTAAAAGCTTTTTTAGATGTGCCCTGTCTCCTGCGGAGCCCGCTATTCCCCATGGTCCTGACGGAGTCCCCAGCATCCACTACGGACTACGAGAAATAGAATTATCGGTAAGTAAATTCTTATTATTAAGCTCCAGAGTAAATGCTATGTCTATTTCTGCTAGGCGGCTCTTGTGGACCCGACAGTGGACGGGAGACGCCGATTCAAAGCGGCATATGGAGTCCTTGCCTTACAAAGGGGAGGAGTTGTTTGGAGACGGCCTCTCGGACCTTGTCTCTACTGCTACGGCTGGTAAGTCGAATTTCTTACCTTATGTCCCCCCGCAGCATACAAAAAAGGCACCTCATTATCTAATCCTTTCGTTCCAATAATAAAAAAAGGTACGGGGATCGTCCTTTGTTGGCAGGGGAAAGAAGCTGCACACAGCTAGTTCCCAAGAGCAGAAGTCCTCCCCTGCGTCTGCAAAGTCCACCGCATGACGCTGGGGCTTCCCGGGGGGAGGCAGATCTAGTGGGGGCTCGTCTTCAGTTTTTCAGCCACGTCTGGGTTCACTTGCAGGTGGATCCCTGGGCATTAGAGATTGTTTCTCAAGGATACAGGCTGGAATTCGAAGACTTGCCTCCTCGCCGGTTTTTCAAGTCGGCTCTGCCGGCTTCCCCGTCACAGAGGGAGCTAGTGTTGGCAGCAATCCAAAAATTGTATATTCAACAGGTGATTGTCACAGTTCCTCATCTCCAGCAAGGAGAGGGATATTACTCAACCCTGTTTGTGGTCCCGAAACCGGACGGTTCGGTCAGACCCATTTTAAACCTAAAATCCCTGAACCTGTACTTGAAGAGGTTCAAGTTCAAAATGGAATCACGCGGGGCGGTCATCGCCAGCCTGGAGTGGGGGGGGGGTTGGTTGGTGTCCCTGGACATAAAGGATGCTTACCTTCATGTTCCGGTATTCCCCCCTCATCAGGCGTTCCTGAGATTTGCAGTGCAGGACTGTCACTACCAATTTCAGACGTTGCCGTTTGGGCTTTCCACGGCCCCGAGAATTTTCACCAAGGTAATGGCGGAAATGATGGTGCTCCTGCGCAGGCAGGGGGTCACAATTATCCCATACTTGGACGATCTCCTCATAAAGGCGAGATCTCGGGAGAAGTTGCTGGACAGCGTGTCTCTGTCCATGAAGACGTTGCAGTTACACGGCTGGATTCTCAATATACCGAAGTCCCAGCTAGTCCCGACAACGCGTATAACTTTTTTGGGCCTGATTCTAGACACAGACCAGAAAAAGGTTTTTCTTCCGGTCGAAAAGGTTCAGGAGCTCATAGCCCTGGTCAGGAACCTATTAAAACCAAAACAGATTTCAGTGCATCATTGCACGCGGGTCCTGGGGAAGATGGTGGCTTCATACGAGGCCATCCCTTTCGGCAGGTTCCATGCGAAGACTTTTCAATGGGACCTCTTGGACAAGTGGTCCGGGTCCCATTTACAAATGCATCGAAGGATCACCCTGTCTCCCAGGACCAGGGTATCTCTTCTGTGGTGGCTGCACAGTGCTCACCTACTAGAGGGTCGCAGGTTCGGCATTCAGGACTGGGTCCTGGTGACCACGGACGCAAGCCTCCGAGGCTGGGGAGCAGTCACACACTGGGAAGAAATTTCCAAGGTCTCTGGTCAAATCTAGAGACTTGTCTCCACATCAACGTCCTGGAGTTGAGGGCCATATACAACGCCCTGCGTCAAGTGGAGGAATTGCTTCGGGAAAAACCGGTTTGGATTCAGTCAGACAATGTCACGGCAGTGGCTCATATAAACCGCCAAGGCGGAACGAGGAGCAGAGTGGCCATGGCAGAAGCGACCAGGATTCTACGCTGGACGGAAGGCCATGTAAGCGCGCTATCAGCAGTGTTCATCCCGGGGGTGGACAACTGGGAGGCGGACTTCCTCAGCAGGCACGACCTGCATCCGGGAGAGTGGGGACTTCATCAAGAAGTCTTCGCACAGATCACGGGTCGGTGGGGACTGCCTCAAATAGACATGATGGCATCCCGTCTCAACAAAAAGCTAAAGCGGTATTGCGCCAGGTCAAGGGACCCTCAGGCGGTAGCGGTGGACCTTGGGTGTTCAGATCGGTCTATGTATTTCCTCCTCTTCCTCTCATACCCAAAGTGTTGAAAATAATAAGAATAAGCAGGGTCAGAACAATCCTCATTGTTCCAGATTGGCCACGGAGGACTTGGTATCCGCAGCTGCAAGAGTTGCTCACAGAAGATCCGTGGCCTCTTCCTCTAAGGCAGGACCTGCTGCGGCAGGGGCCGTCTGTTCCAAGACTTACCGCGGCTGCGTTTGACGGCATGGCGGTTGAACGCCGGATCCTAGCGGAAAAAGGGATTCCGGAGGAGGTCATTCCTACCCTGATCAAGGCTAGGAAAGACGTGACGTTAAAACATTATCACCGTATATGCCGAAAATATGTTTCTTGGTGTGAGGCCAGAGCTGCTCCTACGGAGGAGTTCCATTTGGGCCGTCTACTTCACTTCCTTCAAACAGGAGTGACTTTGGGCCTAAAATTAGGGTCCATAAAGGTCCAAATTTCGGCCTTATCCATTTTCTTTCAAAGAGAATTAGCGTCTCTTCCTGAAGTACAGACTTTTGTGAAGGGTGTGCTGCATATTCAGCCTCCCTTTGTGCCTCCGGTGGCGCCTTGGGATCTTAACGTGGTGTTACGTTTCCTCAAGTCACCTTGGTTTGAACCACTCAAAACTGTGGAGTTGAAATACCTCACGTGGAAAGTGGTCATGTTGTTGGCATTGGCTTCGGCAAGACGTGTTTCAGAATTGGCGGCTTTATCACATAAAAGCCCATACTTGGTTTTTCACGTAGATAGGGCAGAGTTGAGGACTCGTCCTCCCTTTCTGCCAAAAGTGGTCTCATCTTTTCATGTGAACCAACCTATTGTCGTGCCTGTGGCTACACGGGACTTGGAGGATTCCGAGTCCCTGGATGTGGGCAGGGCTTTGAAGATTTATGTGACCAGAACGGCTAGAATCAGGAAGACTGAAGCTCTGTTTGTTCTGTATGCGGCCAACAAGGTTGGCGCTCCTGCTTCAAAGCAGACTATTGCTCGCTGGATCTGTAATACGATTCAGCAGGCGCATTCTACGGCAGGTTTGCCATTGCCTAAATCGGTTAAGTCCCATTCCACTAGGAAAGTGGGCTCTTCTTGGGCGGCTGCCCGAGGGGTCTCGGCATTGCAATTGTGCCGAGCTGCTACTTGGTCGGGTTCAAACACCTTTGTAAAGTTCTATAAGTTTGTTACCCTGGCTGAGGAGGACCTCATGTTTGCTCAATCGGTGCTGCAGAGTCATCCGCACTCTCCCGCCCGTTTGGGAGCTTTGGTACAATCCCCATGGTCCTTACGGAGTCCCAGCATCCTCAAGGACGTTAGAGAAAATAAGATTTCTCTAACGTCCTAGTGGATGCTGGGGACTCCGTAAGGACCAATGGGAATAGACGGGCTCCGCAGGAGACAGGGCACTTTAAGAAAGAATCTGGATTCTGGTGTGCTCTGGCTCCTCCCTCTATGTCCCTCCTCCAGACCTCAGTTTGAATCTGTGCCCGGACGAGCTGGGTGCTGTTTAGTTAGCTCTCCTGAGCTTGCTATAAGAAAGTATTTTGTTAGGTTTTTTATTTTCAGGGAGATCTGCTGGCAACAGACTCCCTGCATCGTGGGACTGAGGGGAGAGAAGCAGCCCTACTCTCTGAAGATAGGTCCTGCTTCTTAGGCTACTGGACACCATTAGCTCCAGAGGGATCGTACACAGGATCTCACCCTTTGTCGTCCGATCCCGGAGCCGCGCCGCCGTCCCCCTCGCAGAGCCCGGAAGACAGAAGCCGGGTGAAAGAAGCAAGAAGACTTCAAAATCGGCGGCAGAAGACTCCAGTCTTCACTGAGGTAGCGCACAGCACTGCAGCTGTGCGCCATTGCTCCCACACTACACCCACATACTCCGGTCACTGTAGGGTGCAGGGGGAGGGGGCGCCATGGGCAGCAATTAGGACCTCTTGGCAAAAGTTGGACATATATACAGTTGGGCACTGTATATATGTATGAGCCCCTGACATAATATTGTACAGAAACGCGGGACAGAAGCCCGCCGCTGAGGGGGCGGGGCTTCTTCTTCAGCACTCACCAGCGATATTTTTTCTCCACAGCTCCGCTGAGAGGAAGCTCCCCAGGCTCTCCCCTGCAGATTCACGGTAGAAGAGGGTAAAAAGAGAGGAGGGGGGGGGGCACATAAATTAGGCGCAAAAACATAATATTCAGCAGCCACTGGGTCAACACTAAGTTACTGTGTGATTCCTGGGACATATAGCGCTGGGGTGTGTGCTGGCATACTCTCTCTCTGTCTCTCCAAAAGGCCTTGTGGGGGAACTGTCACGCTTGTGTCGACATGTTTGACGAGAAAGGCTATGTGGAAGCAGAGCAGGAGCAAATGAATGTGGTGTCTCCGCCGACACCTGATTGGATGGATATGTGGAAGGTTTTAAATGATAATGTTAATTCCTTGCATTGTTGGATAAAGCTAAAACCTTAGGACAGTCGGGGTCTCAGCCCATGCCTGATCCTATGTCGCAGAGGCCGTCAGGGTCTCAGAAGCGCCCACTATCCCAAATTGTTGACACAGATACCGACATGGATTCTGACTCCAGTGTCTATTACAATGATGCAAAGTTACAGCCTAAATTGGCTAAAGCCATCCGTTACATGATTATAGCAATGAAGGATGTGTTGCACATCACAGAGGAAACCCCAGTCCCTGACAAGAGGGTTCATATGTATGGGGAAAAAAGGCAGGTGGTGACCTTTCCCCCTTCACATGAGCTAAATGAGTTATGTGAAAAGACTTGGGAATCTCCAGATAAAAAACTGCAGATTTCCAAACGGATGCTTATGGCGTATCCTTTCCCGCCAACGGACAGGTTACGCTGGGAATCCTCCCCTAGGGTGGACAAAGCTCTAACACGCTTATCCAAGAGGGTAGCCCTGCCGTCACAGGATACGGCCACCCTAAAAGATGCTGCGGATAGAAAGCAAGAGGGTACCCTGAAGTCCATTTATACACATTCAGGTACCTTACTAAGTCCGGCAATTGCGTCGGCCTGGGTGTGTAGTGCTGTAGCAGCATGGACGGATACCTTATCTGAGGAACTGGATACCTTAGACAAAAATATATTAATGACCCTGGGGCATATAAATGACGCTGTCCTATATATGAGAGATGCTCAAAGAGACATTAGCCTACTGGGCTCTAGAATAAATGCAATGTCGATTTCTGCCAGAAGGGTCCTGTGGACTCGGCAATGGACAGGCGATGCCGACTCAAAAAGGCACATGGAGGTTTTACCTTAAAAGGGTGAGGAATTGTTTGGGGAGGGTCTCTCGGACCTGGTCTCCACAGCTACTGCTGGAAAGTAAAATTTTTTGCCATATGTTCCCTCACAACCTAAGAAAGCACCGTATTACCAAATGCAGTCCTTTCGATCACCAAAAGGCAAGAAAGTCCGAGGTGCGTCCTTTCTTGCCAGAGGCAGGGGCAGAGGAAGAAAGCTGCACAACACAGCTAGTTCCCAGGAACAGAAGTCTTCCCCGGCTTCCACGAAATCCACCGCATGACGCTGGGGCTCCACAGGCGGAGCTAGGCCCGTGGGGGGCGCGTCTCCGAAATTTCAGCCACAAGTGGGTTCACTCCCAGGTGGATCCCTGGGCAATAGAGATTGTGTCTCAGGGATACAAGCTGGAATTCGAAGAGATGCCCCCTCACCGATACCTCAAATCGGCCCTGCCAGCTTCCCCCTTAGAGAGGGAAATAGTGTTAGCTGCAAATTACAAATTGTATCTTCAGCAGGTGGTGGTCAAGGTTCCCCTTCTTCAACAAGGAAAGGGTTATTATTCGACCATGTTTGTGGTACCGAAACCGGACGGTTCGGTCAGACCCATATTGAATTTAAAATCCCTGAACATATACCTGAAAAGGTTCAAGTTCAAGATGGAATCGCTCAGAGCGGTCATCGCAAGCCTGGAAGGGGGGGATTTTATGGTGTCTCTGGACATAAAGGATGCGTACCTTCATGTCCCCATTTATCCACCTCATCAGGCGTACCTCAGATTTGTGGTACAGGATTGTCATTACCAATTCCAGACGTTGCCGTTTGGTGTCTCCACGGCACCGAGAATATTTACCAAGGTAATGGCGGAAATGATGGTGCTCCTGCGAAAGCAAGGGGTCACAATTATCCCATACTTGGACGATCTCCTCATAAAGGCGAGGTCCAGAGAGCAGTTGCTGATCAGCGTAGCACGCTCTCAGGAAGTGTTACAACAGCACGGCTGGATTCTAAATATTCCAAAGTCGCAGTTGATTCCTACGACTCGTCTGCCGTTCCTGGGCATGATTCTGGACACAGACCAGAAGAGGGTTTATCTCCTGATGGAGAAGGCTCAGGAGCTCATGACACTGGTCAGAGACCTATTAAAACCAAAACAGGTTTCGGTGCATCACTGCACGCGAGTCCTGGGAAAGATGGTGGCATCATACAAGGCCATTCCCTTCGGCAGGTTCCATGCAAGGACCTTTCAGTGGGATCTGTTGGACAAGTGGTCCGGATCACATCTTCAGATGCATCGGCTGATCACCCTATCCCCCAGGGCCAGGGTGTCTCTCCTGTGGTGGCTGCAGAGTGCTCACCTTCTCGAGGGCCGCAGATTCGGCATTCAGGACTGGGTCCTGGTGACCACGGATGCAAGCCTCCGAGGGTGGGGGGCAGTCACACAGGGAAGAAATTTCCAAGGTCTGTGGTCAAGTCAGGAGACTTGCCTTCACATCAACATCCTGGAACTAAGGGCCATATACAACGCCCTACGTCAAGCGGAGACCCACCAATCGGTTCTGATTCAGTCAGACAACATCACCGCAGTGGCTCATGTAAACCGCTAAGGCGGCACAAGGAGCAGGGTTGCGATGGCGGAAGCCACCAAAATTCTTCGCTGGGTGGAGAATCACGTAAGCGCACTGTCAGCAGTGTTCATTCCGGGAGTGGACAACTGGGAAGCAGACTTCCTCAGCAGGCACGACCTCCACCCGGGAGAGTGGGGACTTCATCAAGAAGTCTTCACGCAGATTGCAAGTCGGTGGGAACTGCCACAGGTGGACATGATGGCATCCCGCCTCAACAAAAAGCTACAGAGGTATTGCGCCAGGTCAAGAGACCCTCAGGCGATAGCTGTAGACGCACTAGTGACACCGTGGGTGTTCCAGTCGGTTTATGTATTTCCTCCTCTTCCTCTCATACCAAAGGTGCTGAGAATCATAAGAAGAAGAGGAGTGAGAACAATACTCATTGTTCCGGATTGGCCAAGAAGGACTTGGTATCCAGATCTGCAAGAAATGCTCACAGAGGACCCGTGGCCTCTGCCTCTAAGACAGGACTTGTTGCAACAGGGGCCCTGTCTGTTCCAAGACTTACCGAGGCTGCGTTTGACGGCATGGCGGTTGAACGCCGGATCCTAGCAGAAAAAGGCATTCCGCTGATAAAGGCTAGGAAGGACGTGACGGCTAAACATTATCACCGTATATGGCGAAAATATGTTGCTTGGTGTGAGGCCAGGAATGCCCCCACGGAGGAATTCCAGCTGGGCCGTTTCCTTCACTTCCTACAGTCGGGAGTGACTTTGGGCCTAAAATTGGGTTCCATTAAGGTCCAGATTTCGGCCCTGTCTATTTTCTTTCAAAAAGAACTGGCTTCTCTGCCTGAAGTTCAGACGTTTGTAAAGGGAGTGCTGCATATTCAGCCCCCTTTTGTGCCTCCAGTGGCACCTTGGGATCTTAACGTGGTGTTGAGTTTCCTGAAGTCACACTGGTTTGAGCCACTTAAAACCGTGGAGTTAAAATATCTCACGTGGAAGGTGGTCATGCTATTAGCCTTGGCTTCGGCTAGGCGTGTGTCAGAATTAGTGGCTTTGTCACATAAAAGCCCCTATCTGGTTTTCCATATGGACAGGGCAGAATTGCGGACCCGTCCACAATTTTCTGCCAAAAGTGTTGTCATCTTTTCATATGAACCAACCTATTGTGGTGCCTGTGGCTACTCGTGACTTGGAGTATTCCGAGTTACTAGATGTGGTCCGGGCTTTGAAGGTTTATGTAGCCAGAACGGCTAGAGTCAGGAAAACTGACTCGCTGTTTATCCTGTATGCATCCAACAAGCTGGGTGCTCCTGCTTCAAAGCAAACTATTGCTCGCTGGATCTGTAACACGATTCAGCAGGCTCACTCTGCGGCTGGATTGCCGCTGCCAAAATCAGTTAAGGCCCATTCCACTAGGAAGGTGGGCTCTTCTTGGGCGGCTGCTCGAGGGGTCTCGGCATTACAGCTTTGCCGAGCAGCTACTTGGTCAGGTTCGAACACTTTTGCAAAGTTCTACAAGTTTGATACCCTGGCTGAGGAGGACCTTGTGTTTGCTCATTCGGTGCTGCAGAGTCATCCGCACTCTCCCGCCCGTTTGGGAGCTTTGGTATAATCCCCATGGTCCTTACGGAGTCCCCAGCATCCACTAGGACGTTAGAGAAAATAAGATTTTACTTACCGGTAAATCTATTTCTCGTAGTCCGTAGTGGATGCTGGGCGCCCGTCCCAAGTGCGGACGACTTCTGCAATACTTGTATATAGTTATTGCTTAAATAAGGGTTATGTTATAGTTGCATCAGGGTTGATCTGATGCTCTATTGTTGTTCATACTGTTAACTGGGTAAGGTTATCACAAGTTATACGGTGTGATTGGTGTGACTGGTATGAGTCTTGCCCTGGATTCCAAAATCCTTTCCTGGTACTGTCGGCTCTTCCGGGCACAGTTTCTCTTAACTGAGGTCTGGAGGAGGGACATAGAGGGAGGAGCCAGAGCACACCAGAATCCAGATTCTTTCTTAAAGTGCCCTGTCTCCTGCGGAGCCCGTCTATTCCCCATGGTCCTTACGGAGTCCCCAGCATCCACTACGGACTACGAGAAATAGATTTACCGGTAAGTAAAATCTTTTTTTTACTTACCGGTAAATCTATTTCTCGTAGTCCGTAGAGGATGCTGGGCGCCCGTCCCAAGTGCGGACTTCTTCTGCAAGACTTGTATATAGTTGTTGCTTACATAAGGGTTATGTTATAGTTTATCGGTTGAACCGAGGCTATGTTGTTGTTCATACTGTTGACTGGGTAGTGTATCACAAGTTATACGGTGTGATTGGTGTGGCTGGTATGGATCTCGCCCTTAGATTTACAAAAATCCTTCCTCGTACTGTCCATCTCCTCTGGGCACAGTTTCCCTAACTGAGGTCTGGAGGAGGGGCATAGAGGGAGGAGCAAGTGCACACCCAGAGTCCAAAGCTTTCTTAAAGTGCCCTATCTCCTGCGGAGCCTGTCTAATCCCCATGGTCCTTACGGAGTCCCAGCATCCTCTACGGACTACGAGAAATAGATTTACCGGTAAGTAAAATCTTATTTTCTCCAACCTGTTTGTGGTACCGAAACCGTATGGTTCGGTAAGGCCCATTTTGAATCTAAAGTCCTTGAATCCTTACCTGAAGGTGTTCAAGTTCAAAATGGAATCCTTGCGAGCAGTGACTGCGGGCCTGGAAGTACAGGAATTCATGGTTTCCTTGGATATCAAGGACGCCTACCTCCATATTCCGATTTGAACACCTGAGGTGTACCTGAGGTCTGCCCTGCTGGACATTCGCTATCATTTTCAGGCACTGCCCTTCGGCCTATCCACAGCTCCGAGGGTGTTCACAAAGGTGATGGTGGAGATGATGATCCGGGTCCAGGGAGTCAATATTGTCCCTTACCTGGACGATCTTCTGATCAAAACAATATCCAGGGAGCTTTTGTTGCTCCATATCGACAGCACTATCCAACTTCTGTCACGCCATGGGTGGATCCTCAACTTACAGAAGTCCCTCCTGGAGCCGACTCAGCGGCTCCTGTTCCTGGGGATGTTGGTGGATACTGTGGCCCAGAAGGTGTTCCTACCAGAGGACAAGGCGAGAACACTTCAGGAGATGGGTCCGCATGGTGCTCCGACCTACTTGAGTGTCCATCCATCTTTGCATAAGATTGTTGGGAAAGATGGTCGCCTCATACGAGGCGATCCAATATGGGAGGTTCCATGCCAGGACTTTTTTCAGCTGGATCTCCTGAGCAAATGGTCCGGCTCACATCCTCAGATCACCGGATGATACGTCTGTCAAGCCAGGATTTCCCTCCTGTGGTGGCTGCAATCCTCCAATCTCCTGGAAGGCTGTAGTTTCGGGATTCAAGATTGGATCCGCCTCACAATAGATGCGAGTCTGAGAGGATGGGGAGCTGTCACCCAAGGGGCGCAGTTCCAGGGCAGGTGGTCAGCCCATGAAGCCCTCCTTCCGATCAATATTCTGTAACTTTGGGCGATCTACAATGCTCTTCCTCAGGCCTCTCCTCTGCTCAAGGATCACACGATCCAAGTACAGTCGGACAACGCCACAGCATTGGCGTACATCAATCGACAAGGAGGAACAAAAAGCAAAGCCTGCATGCGAGAGGTGTCAACAATACTCCTCTGGGCAGAAAGAAATGCAAGAGCAATGTCGGCAATCTTCATTCCAGATGTGGACGACCTTTGATAAAGCTGCCAAACAGACAGTGAAACGCGTTAGGTTGCCAGCCTATGACCAGGACATCGCCAAGGCCAGTGCATCTATGGAATTGACTATCCATTGCCTTTCCTAAAATTGGATTTAAAGATTTGGGACGACCCACAGTGGTCTTCAGAGCTCTGACCCATCCAACACTCATTTATCCGGAGACCGATCCATGCATGTGGACATTTAACAAAAAGGGAGAACCACCATTCACATTTGCGCAGGACAGAGTCATCATCACCGCGCTAGGTGGAATACCCTGCCATCTTCCACTCAGGATCCGGTAATTATCTTATGGTTATCCATGCAGGATATGATTTAATAAAGCATTGGAACAATCCTATCATCACTTGGCCTTCACATGAGTCCGTAGAAATTTCCTTTTGTCGTATTACTGGCATATGAGGCTTGTTTTATTCAATTGATTTTAATATCTGTTTATGACATTAATTCATCTTTATTAAATTTTATCTATTGTTTTGAATACCAGCACCTGGTAGCGCTGTTTATTTATTGTTTTGGAACAAAAAGCAAAGCTTGCATGCGAGAGGTGTCAACAATACTCCTCTGGGCAGAAAGAAATGCAAGAGCAATGTCGGCAATCTTCATTCCAGATGTGGACAACTGGGAAGCGGGTTTCCTGAGTCGTCACGATCTCCAACCAGGTGAGTGGGGTCTCCACCAGCAGGTGTTCCAACAGATCGTCCACCGGTGGGGCTGCCCACAGATAGACATGATGGCTTCTCGTCTCAACAAGAAGCTTCATTGGTATTGCTCATGAACCAGGGACCCTCAGGCGAGGGCAGTAAATGCACTGAAGTCGCCTTGGCCTTGCCGGCTAGTCTACCTGTTTCCTCCGATTCCGTTTCTCCCAAGGGTGCTCAAGCGCATCAGACATCAGGGAGTCCAGGCTATTCTGATTGCTCCGGATTGGCCTCGGAGGGCGTGGTACGTGGATCTTCTGAACATGTCCGTCGAAGACCCTTGGCCTCTACCTCTCAGAAGAGATCTCCTTCAACAAAGACCGTTCGTATACCCGGACTTCGTTTGACGGCATGGAGGTTGAACGGAACATCCTAGCTCACAATGGCCTTTCGAAAAGAGTGATTGCTACCATGGTTCAGGCCAGGAAACCTGTGACGTCAAAACACTATCCTCATATCTGGAGGAAATATGTCTGTTGGCGTGAGGAACGCACATATCCGCCTGTGGGGTTCCACTTGGGACATTTCTTAAGTTTCCTGCAGGCTGGTGTGGATAAGGGCTTATGTCTTGGTTCAATTAAGGTCCAGATTTCAGCTCTCTCAATTTTCTTTCAGAAGAAATTGGCAGTGTTGCCAGAAGTTCAGACCTTCTTGAAGGGGGTACTCCACATACAACCTCCTTTTTGTGCTGCCTTCTGCACCCTGGGATTTGAATGTAGTGTTGGAATTTCTACAGTCCTCCTGGTTTGAACCTCTGCTGACGGTAGAAGACAAGTACCTCACGTGGAAGATGGTGATGTTACTGGCCCTGGCTTCTTCTCGTCGTGTCTCAGAAGTGAGGGCCTTATCATGTAAAAGTCCTTACTTGGTCTTTTAAGAGGACAGAGCGGAGCTCTGGACTAGATAGCAGTTCCTGCCGAAGGATGTCTCCGCGTTTAACCTGAATCAACCTATTGTGGTTCTGTCCAGTTCTTATACTTCTGCTCCTCCAGAGGCATTGTATGCTGTGTGTGCCTTGAAAATTTGTCGAGCGAACAGCCCAGATCAGAAAGACGGATTCCTTGTTTGTGCTCTATGATGCGCAGAAAAAAAGGTTGTCCTGCTTCGAAGCAGTCCATTACTCTTTGGATTAGGCTTACTATCCAACAGGCCTATGTGTCGGCAGCCTTAACTGTTCCGAAGTCTCTGAAGGCCCACTCTACAAGATCAGTGGGCTCTTTCTGGGGGGCTGCCCGTGGAGTCTCGCCCTTGCAACTGTGCCGAGTTGCTTCCTGGTCGGGGAAGAACACCTTTGTGAAGTTCTACAAATTTGATACCCTGGCCAGAGAGGATACCCAGTTTGGGCAGGCGGTGCTGCAGCCGTCTCCGCACATTCCCGCCCGTTCTGGAAGATTTGGGACGTCCCCATCATACTAGATTACCCAATATCTCTTATGGATGCTAGAGAAGATTTTAATATCTACCTGTAAATCCTTTTCTCGCATCATTGCGTTTATTTTTTTGCAGGTTCTCTTTTCTGTGGTTACCTGTTCAGCTGTTGTTTCCAGCCATTGCTGGTCGTTGTATGTTAGTGGTGTGCTGGTTTATAAATCTCACCACTCTGTCATGTTTCCTTCTCTCATATATGTCCTTTCTCCTTCGGACACGTTTTTACCTATAACTGCCTGTGGGAGGGGGCATAGAGGGGAGGAGCCAGCACATCCAGTTGAAGAAAGTTAAAGTGCACCGGCTCCTTTGGACCCCTTCTATACCCATCATACTAGATTCCCCAATATCCCTTATGGACTACGAGAAAAGGATTTACCGGTAGGTAATTAAAATCCTATTTTTCCATATTTCTACACGCTGCCTATGAGGGTGCAAGCAGAAATCAGCCACCGTCTTTATGTGCACAGCGTGAGGTCCTGGTGGCAGATCATGTGCAGTTGTATCTGCTCTTTATTCTTATACTGGTATGTTGCTTTTTTTTTTTTTTTTTTTACTTAGTTGGGATGTTATTCTAAAGCTTCTTTCAGACATGCTGCCAGGAAGTTTCCGGGTCTAACAAGCTGGCAAACTCCCAGGTCTCAGCCCCAACCCTGGTAAAGAGCAGAGAGGGGGATCTGGGACTTTATCCAAGCTACCTTGCTGTCACAGCAAAATCCTGGGTTGCTGCACATTCACGTGCAATAGCTGTGATTTTGGATGTAGTGTGAAACGGGTTTAAACAACAAGTCTAATTGCTTCAGTGTCATCAGCTGTCTGATCTGACCATGCGCCTTCATGAGTTATTGGTATGCCAGCCCATTGTAGACATACCTATGACATGAAATCCCTGCAGTGTTGCTGTTCCTGAAATAAAGGTCTGAATTTGGACATCGTCTGAGTCGCCTAAATCTGTTGTCCATTCTCCTTCCCTGAATTTCTGTACATTCACTTATTTAACTGTATGGGAGAGGATGGTTTACCTAAGAAGCTGGCACTATACATACAGAAATAAAAAATAAAATTGCATGCCTGTGTAATAGTATGATGATAATTGGAAAACTTTGTATATGTTTCTAGATCCTGAATAAAGTCGTCTTTGCCTAGTTAATTTGTAATATGATATTGTTAATTCTGAATTGTTCGTTCCTTAAAGTTTTGTTTTAAGACATCATGGAATTAAAGACCTTAAAGGGCCTGGCTCTCCATGATATTCTGACGGAAGTGCATCTCTATGTACACAGAGGTAAAAATAAGTGCACATAGTGGCTACTGTTCATTCGTCTCAGTGATGCTTTATTCTCTGCTCAAGTTTGCTATACTGTAACTCTGGAGTGTATTTCAATCCCCTCAGTCTTCCATTGAAGCTGGAGGGATGCTATTACATCTATCCTCCAGTGATCCTTGATGCTTCCCTTAATCCTGACATCACAAGAGCATGCATGATCGCTCATGCTTCACTCCTGCATTCATCTTAGCTTTAATAATATGGGATAGGTTTGAATGGCCGAACACAATATAAATGTGTGCATTTTAGCAACTAAATATAAATTCATATGCACAATCTTACATATATTTTGGTTTTGGTTTTTTAAATTTAAATATAATATATATACTTATTTTGGAGTGACATTACATGTTTCACTTTAAAACCTGCTTTAGTGGTTGACACGGATTGGTTATGGGATCTCGGCGGTCAGTAGAAAGCCTCTTTCGGGTTTGCTGTGCTCGCCACAGGTTCTATTCCCACTCTATGGCTGTCGTGGAATTGATTTGCAAATGTTAGAATTTAAAATGTGTCAATGTATTAAACTGCAAGTGTATGTACAAGAAACCCCTAAAATATTATTTCTCTTACGTCCTGGAGGATGCTGGGGTCCACATTAGTACCATGGGGTATAGACGGGTCCACTAGGAGCCACTGGCACTTTAAGAGTTTGAGAGTGTGGGCTGGCTCCTCTTGTGCCCCTCCTACCCGACTCAGTTTAGAAAATGTGTCCGGAGAAGCCGGACACAGCTAGGGGAGCTACATAGGAGTTCTTTTAGTTTTATTATTTTGAATTGAGTTTAGGCACAGGGAGGCTGCTGGCAACAGTCTCCCTACTTCGAGGGACTAAGGGGGGGGAGTAGTGTCCACCCTGCGGGGTCTGAGCCACTATCTCCGCTGACAGGACACGGAGCTCCTGAGGGAATCGTGCGTTCGCTGACACAGGGGATCGCTCACCCCAGCAGCATGCCGCCACCCCCTTACAGAGCCAGAAGATCAGTGGCGAGTTAGTCACCGGCCCTCCTGGCAAGCGGGAGCCGGTTTGAAGATGGCGGCAACAGGGTATGGAGCGCAGTGATACATAGTGCGGCTCTGTGAGGGGCGCCCTGAGACAGCGCCTACACTGACCAACAAGCCTGTCAGGGTCCCAGGATCGCTGCCAACACTTTTCCTCAGGCCAGTATAATCTTCAGAGGAGCGGGAAGCAGCGCCATGAAAGTGGGCGGAGCTTCTCAGAGCAGACCCAGCAGCGTTCAGCGCCAATTTCCTGCCTGCAGAAGCGCTGTCAGTGAGAGCAGTCCCTCCATATCAACTCCAGCTATCTTGTATGGTACCAGGGGGCTGTAGAAGGGTGGGAGGCTGTATATCTGTACTGTGCAACCTATTAAGGTACACAGCGCTGGGTAGGGGTCTCCCTATCTTGAAGCACTGTGTGTGGGTTGGCTCTAATCTCTGTCTCTCTCTTGGCATTCTTAGGGGGGAAACTCTGTCTGCCCCTCCCTGTGTGTGTGTGTGGAGTGTGTTTGGTCTCCATTAAGCTACGTCCAGCGACTCTGTCATATACTGCAGAGGATAAATCCTCTCAGGAGGATCCCAGTCCATGTAATCAGGATTGCACTGTTAGCGCAGGTTCCAGCAAGGGAGCCTGAGTGGATAGTCTCTCTTAAAAGTATGATTTCTCAGATTTCTACTAGAGTTGCACAAAATGAGTCCATTACAGAACTCTATGATGGTTTGGTCCGGTTCTGTTACCTCAGGGCCCCCTAATGTACGCTCCCAAAAACGTGCTCTTGCCCAGATTATGCAAGATGACACGGATACCGATTCTGACACGGCAGACGTGATGGGGATGTGCTGCGGGGGGCGGCATCTCTTGCAAAAGGGGTGCAGTTGATGATAGAGACCATTAGAGATGTGTTGAATTTTGCTGATACATCACCTGAACAGGTTGAGGAGGCTTATTTCACTGACAATAAGAAAGCCTCGCTAACCTTCCCTGTGTCTAAGGAATTAAATGCTATTTTTTGAAAAAGCCTGGGAAAACCTGGAGATAAAAATTCAGATCCCTAGAAGGGTTCTGGTTGCTTTTCCTTTCCCTGAGGAGGATAAGAAAAAATGGGAAAACCCACCCATAGTTGACACATCTGTATCCAGACTCTCAAAAAAGGTGGTTTTTCTTGTCCCAGGATCTACCGCGTTAAAAGAACCGGCTGATCGCAAAATTGACACTATGCTCAAATCCATATACACGGCTTCGGGGGCGATACTACGTCCTACTATTGCCTGTGCATGGATTTCCAAAGCTATAGTAAAGTGGTCAGGCACGTTACTTGAGGATTTGGATACAATGGATAAAAGTGATGTTGAATTGTTTTTACGTAACATTCAGGATTCTGCAGGGTTTATGGTGGAATCCATGAAGGACCTGGGTTCGATGGCTGCAGGGATATCTTCCATGTCTATCTCAGCTCTTAGAGGACTTTGGCTGCGCCAGTGGTCTGCCGACACGGAATCCAGGAGAGGTGTAAAGACCCTACCCTACACAGGTCAGGCTCTCTTTGGGGAAGTGTTTGATGCGTGGATTTCCACGGCTACAGCCGGTAAGTCACCTTTTCTTCCCTCAGTTGCACCTTCTACGAAGAAACGTTTTGCTTCAATTGCATCACAGTCCTTTCGGGATGCTAAAACAAGAAAGGCCAAGCCGCCTAACACCTTCTTTAGGGGAGGTCGGCCAAAATCCAAGAAACCTGCTGCTTCGGGTTCCCAGGAAAGAAGCATGCTCCAGGTACGCCACAGTCCTCAGCATGACGGTGGACCGCGCGGCCTGGATGTAGGGCGGGTTTGGGCGGGACTTAGTTATTTCAGCCACGTCTGGGTGTCGTCCGGCCGGGATCCCTGGGTGCAAGATATTGTGTCCCAGGGGTACAGGCTGGAATTACAAGATCTCCCACCTCACCGATTCTTCAAATCAGGCTTTCCAGCTTTGCTGGAAGACAGGGCTGTCCTACAGGAAGCCATCCAAAAGTTGGTGGAATCACAGGTCATTGTACCAGTTCCACCCCATTTGCAAAACAAAGGTTACTATTCAAACCTTTTCGTGGTACCGAAACCGGATGGTTCGGTTAGGCCCATTTTAAACTTAAAATCGCTAAACCCCTTTCTGAGGGAGTTCAAGTTCAAAATGGAGTCTCTGAGGGCAGTGATATCAGGTCTGGAGGAGGGGAAATTCCTGGTATCCCTGGATATCAAGGATGCGTACCTCCACATTCCGATTTGGCTGCCGCATCAGGCTTTTCTCCGATTCGCACTGTTAGACAGTAATTTTCAGTTCCAGGCCCTGCCATTCGGCCTCTCCACAGCACCGAGGGTGTTCACCAAGGTGATGGAGGAGATTATGGTTCTCCGCAGACAGAGGGTGAACATAATTCCATAGCTGGACGATCTGCTGATAAAGGCATCGTCCAAGGAGAAGCTGTTAGTCCGTTGTTCTCACGACCCACCTGCTCAGGGAACATGGTTGGATCCTGAATCTTCCAAAATCACATTTGGCGCCTACCAGGAGGTTGTCCTTTCTGGGAATGATCCTCGACACGGAAGTGCAGAGGGTGTTTCTACCGGAAGAGAAAGCGTTGGTGATACAAACAATGGTCCGGGATGTCCTGAAGCTTACATAAACCGACAGGGCGGAACGAAGAGCAGAGCTGCAATGTCAGATGTAACAAGAATCATCCTCTGGGCAGATAAACACGCGTTGGCGTTGTCAGCAATCTTCATTCCGGGAGTAGACAACTGGGAAGTGGACTTCCTCAGCAGGCACGATCTCCATTCAGGGGAGTCGGGGCTCCATCCGGAGGTGTTCACGGAGGTAACAGACCTTTGGGGAGTACCTCAAATAGACATGATGGCCTCTCGTCTCAACAAGAAGCTTCGGCGGTATTGTTTCAGGTCGAGGGACCCGCAAGCCGTGGCGGTGGATGCCCTAGTGACTCCGTGGGTGTTCCAGTCGGTGTACGTTTTTCCTCCACTTCCACTCATTCCAAGAATTCTAAAGCTCATAAGGAGATCAAGGGTTCAGGCGATCCCTCAGTGCTCCGGACTGGCCAAGAAGGACTTGGTAAGCGGATCTTCTGGATCTACTGCTAGAAGAGCCGAGGCCTCTTCCTCTTCGGGAGGACCTGCTGCAGCAAGGGCCGTTCGTTTATCAAGACTTACCACAGCTACATTTGACGACATGGAGGTTGAAGGGTATTCCGAACAAGGTTATTCCTACCCTGATACAGGCTAGGAAAGGACTAACGTCTAAACATTACCATCGTATTTGGAAAAAATATGTATCTTGGTGTGAGTCCAAGAAGTTTCCTACGGTGGAGTTTCAACTGGGACGGTTTCTCCTCTTCCTGCAAGCAGGTGTGGATATGGGCCTGAGTTTGGGATCCGTAAAAGTCCAGATTTCGACATTTTCTTCCAGAAACAGTTGGCTTCCCTCCTGGAGGTTCAGACCTTTTTGTAAGGGGTTCTGCACATCCAGCCTCCCTTTGTGCCGCCTACGGCGCCATGGGATCTTAACGTGGTGCTGCAGTTTCTCCAATCGGATTGGTTCGAGCCTCTACAGGAGGTTGAGGTCAAGTTTCTCACATGGAATGCTGTCACTTTGTTGGCCTTAGCTTCTGCTAGGCGTGTGTCGGAGCTGGGGGCTTTGTCTTGTAAGAGCCCCTACTTGATCTTCCATGAAGATAGAGCTGAGCTCAGGATACGTCAGCAGTTCCTTTTGAAGGTTGTGTCTGCATTTCATATCAACCGACCTATTGTGGTGCCAGTTGCTACTGACTCCTCAATTTCATCAAAGTCCTTGGATGTTGTAAGGGCTCTGAAAATCTATGTGAAGAGGACTACTCGTCACAGAAAATCGGACTCTCTGTCCTGTATGATCTCAAGAAACTTGGGTGTCCTGCTTCTAAGCAGACAATCTCTTGCTGGATCAGGTTCATTATCCAGCATGCGTATTCTACGGCAGGATTGTGGTGTCCTACGTCTGTTAAGGCCCACTCTACTCGTAAGGTGGGTTCTTCCTAGGTGGCTGCCCGGGGTGTCTCTGCTGTACAGCTTTGCCGAGCGGCTACTTAGTCGAGGTCGAACATGTTTGCCAAGTTCTACAAGTTCGATACCTTGGCCGTTGAGGACCTGAAGTTTGGTCAATCAGTTCTGCAGGAGCCTCTGCGCTCTCCCTCCCGTTCTGGGAGCTTTGGTACATCCCCATGGTACTAATGTGGACCCCAGCATCCTCTAGGAAGTAAGAGAAAATAGGATTTTAATTACCTACCGGTAAATCCTTCTCTCGTAGTCCGTAGAGGATGCTGGGCGCCCGCCCAGCGCTTCGTAATCCTGCAGTGGTTACTTAGTTCAGTACTGCTTAGTTCTTGGTTAAGTACTGTTTTGTTACTTGGTTAAGTAATATTGGCCCTCATTCCGAGTTGTTCGCTCGCAAGCTGCTTTTAGCAGCTTTGCACACGCTAAGCCGCCGCCTACTGGGAGTGAATCTTAGCTTATCAAAATTGCGAACGAAAGATTAGCAAAATTGCGAATAGACACTTCTTAGCAATTTCTGAGTAGCTCCACACTTACTCGGCAACTGCGATCAGTTCAGTCAGTTTCGTTCCTGGTTTGACGTCACAAACACACCCAGCGTTCGGCCAGACACTCCTCCGTTTCTCCAGCCACTCCCGCGTTTTTCCCAGAAACGGTAGCGTTTTTTCGCACACACCCATAAAACGGCCAGTTTCCGCCCAGAAACACCCACTTCCTGTCAATCACACACCGATCACCAGAACGAAGAAAAAACCTCGTAATGCCGTGAGTAAAATACCTAACTGCATAGCAAATTTACTTGGCGCAGTTCCACTGCGGACATTGCGCATGCGCATTAGCGACTAATCGCTCCGTTGCGACAAAAAAACAACGAGCGAACAACTCGGAATGACCCCCATTGTTCAGCCGTTGCTGATGTTTCAAGCTAGTTTGCTTGGTTTGCCTTGTGTGCGTGAGCTGGTGTGAATCTCGCCACTATCTGTATAATCCTCTCGAAGATGTCCGTCTCCTCGGGCACAGTTTCTAAACTGAGTCTGGTAGGAGGGGCATAAAGGGAGGAGCCAGCCCACACTCTCAAACTCTTAAAGTGCCAGTGCCTCCTAGTTGACAGTCTATACCCCATGGTACTAATGTGGAACCCAGCATCCTCTACGGACTGCGAGAAAAGGATTTACTGGTAGGTAATTAAAATTCTATTTATACTCTCATATGGACCATGAAGTAAAAATACCTTGTTCAGTGTCTAGCAGTTGCTAACAAGTGTAATGTACTGTAGTGTGATTCATAGCTCTGGTCTCCTGCACCAGTTTCATAGGAGCCTCACAGGACTATGCCGTGCTGACCACCTTCCACTATTGCTCAGCCTATGACTCCACTCCATTCCTCGTCTCCCAAGCAGAAAGGTCACTATCACCCACTAGATCAGCACACCTATTTCCTGCTGCGCAAAAATGCTGCAGATTGTTCTCTCTCCACACAGTTCAAAACTGGGGAAGCCATGGTGAAAAATATATATTAAGGTTCTCTGGACTTATTTAAATGCACCATAGAAAGTATAGCATTTCCTCCCCATTCTAGAAATGAAGCTCCACACACATCACCGTTCAATAAGCTAGCACTATAGGGGGTCATTCCGACCTGGTCGCACGCAGGCTATTTTTTGCACTGCTGTGACCAGGTAATCGCCGCCTACAGGGGAGGGGGTTAGAGCTGTGTAGGTGTGTGATCGGCTGTGCAGAGAGCTGCACAAGCAAAACGTCTGTGCAGTCTCTGCACAGCTGAAGACTTACTCACCCGCTGCGATGATCTTTCCTTGAGCTGACGTCTGGATCCCTCCCTGCAAATGGCCAGGCACGTCTGCGTTTTCTTCGAAACTCCCAGAAAACGTTGAGTTGACACCCCCGGCCGGCCTCTTCCTGTCAATCTTCTTGCGTTCGCCGCTGCAAACGCTTTCTTTCAATCCGTCGCTCATGCGCTGTTCAGACCTGATCGCACCTCTGCGATAAACAAGAGTGCGATCAGGTCGGAATAACCCCCATAGGCATTTATCGCTACCCCACTACCCCAGTGTGTTCATCCAGTTTTACTGCACATCAAATCAGCCAAAGTGTCACTCAAACTTTGTCAGCGGTCTTAAAGAAGCACCTTATTCCTGACTTGGTGACCTGATTCAGAGGGGATGTGTATTTTGCTTTTGTTTTTTTCTTCTTAGAAATACTGAGAACTGGTTTTATTTAATTTCACTTTTTATAGTTTTATATGATTTTGGTTTTCTCCGTCATTAAAAAAAACAACACAAAAAACTGTTTTCCACCTATTGGGTATGATTTTTTGAGTTCTAGGGTTTTTAAGATTTTATATTTATATCCAGTATTATTGGTTTTGTTTTCAAGATAATTCTTTACAGTAGTCCTCTTGATTGTGATATTGGCTGTGCCAAGGTGATTTGTTTTTCCTTTCCCTTGAGTCAAAGAATGACGTATGTGTTTCTCCTGGGTCCAGCTGGTGCAAAGAGCATACCTGATATCCTTGTTGTGTTGTGTGAAGAGGGGGAATATGCAGTGGGGACTCGGTCCTGAGTCAAGTGCCATCTGTTTGTGGCTGGTTTCTCTGGTGATTTTCCCCTATCTCAGTGGTTCCCACAGCAACAGCATAAAGCTAATTATCTACCTGAATAGATTGGAAATTATTAGTAGCCCAGCAGGGGGAGCTCCACTCTAAGACATTGATTTAGTTCAGAGTAAATTTGCAATGTGTGTATTGTTTAGTTAAAGTGGCAAATCAACAGCTTCTTTACGTGTGGACTATATTTCCAGTCTACACAGTGCTGCAAAACAGAAACATTTCCCTGAATTGTTTAAGAAGTCCATATTTACAGGAGTATGCAAGGATAAGAAAGTGATATTTTATAATTTGTCACAAATTCAGCAGTATCAGGTTAAAGAAAAAAAATCATAAGGTCTAAAAATGTTATATTGCAATTAGAGAATCCTTCTCATAATGCGCCAACACTGTAGTAACTAAAGCATGTTGGGATTCCCAAAATCCAGTTCATCATTTTAAAATGTATGAAGGGTTATTTTTTTTTTTTAATAGCTTCATGTGACGCGTTTCATAATAGATTGGTTTGTGTTCTTACATTATACTGTATATTATGGAAATATATCATATTTGAAAAGCTATCTCTGTTCATTACAACTCAGAATGTATGTAGAAGTGAGGGAAAAGAAAACTTGTATAAGCGCTGCTAGTAGAAAAATAAAAGGGAATTGTACGTTCCTCATACGTCCTTGAATTCTTGTTTCTTGTGACCTTTTTACTCGAGAAGGGTTCTCATTAATTGGTTGTTAGATTCGATGAGCATGTAAGAGGAAATAAATCAATGTGTAGTATTGTCAGGAAATAAAAACAGTCTTTATCAGCCCATAGGATTCCCCAGTGGTAGTATAAAGATATTTCTCTAGCATCCATAAGGGATATTGGGGACAGATTAGTACGATGGGGTATAGACTGGTCCAAAGAAGCCAGTGCACTTTAAATTTCTTCAACTGGGTGTGCTGGCTCCTCCCTTCTATGTCCCCTCCCACAGCTCAGTTTAGAAAAAAAGTGCCCTCAGGAGAGGATGCACACTCTGCAAGCTCCAGAGTTTTTTCTTCAATTTCTTTTAAAGTTTTATGTCTTTCGGTATGCTGTTTGGGCAACAGCATACCTGCTCCGTGGGAGTTAGGGGGGGAAATGGGACGGTCACTGGCCTCTTGAGGTGCAAAGCCGCTTCCCCCGCTGCAGGACCACCATCCTGAGTGGCTGTTTGTTCAGCGGGGCATGGTGCCTTGGCTGTCGCAGCATGCCGCACACCCCTAACGCTGCCTGAAGGTGATCATCGGTGGTGAGTACCAACCGGGGGCCCCGCTAGGGGGGTCTCCCGGTTTAATGTGCGGGTGAGGCATACGGGTTTCCCCTGGGGGGGACCCGCTGTAGCCCCTGCGTGAGACTGGCTAATATCAGTTGTAAAAAAATACAATTTGTGTTCCCTAATGCACACTGAGTGAAAAATAATACTACATAATAATCAGATAATACGGAGATCTTAGTTGCGTATATCTGCAGATATATAGGGTTAAGCCCCCAGGCCGATCGGTAAGGCTTCTCAGTCACTGGGAGTCCCTAATACTAGGTATGGGTCCGGGGTGCAGGACCCCATCACGTCGGCACAGGTCGGCTACCCCAGGTCAGCACACAGGTGAAAGTTAATAAGGGTTAATAAGAAGCACATAAGTGCTATGTATGTGAAGTGTGATTAAAATAATACAAAATATATACAATTTGATAGGGAAAATCATAAGTGTTAATAAAGTGTTAGGGTGTGCCGACCTGAAGTTGCCCAGCTATACCGACATAGGGGCCACCGCACCCCACACCCAGCCCAGTGTACCTCGCAGAAAGATTTAACAACGGTAAGTTCTTACCATAAATCTCGTTTTTTCCTCCCACAATACAAACTAACAGTCACATTTCATGATTCCAAGGAATTGGATGACTTATTTAAAATAGCCTGGAAGAATCCAGATAAAAAATAGGTGTCAAAGCTGTTTTTGCGTACATCCCCCTTTGCCCCTGAAGGCAGAAAATTCTGGGAAGAGTCTCCAGCAGTAGACGTCTCAGTCTCTCGCCTTTCTAAAAAGGTGGTACTCCCTGCTCTGGGATCCTTTACAGTAAAGGACCTGGCAGTTAGGAAAATTAAGACCACACTCAAATCTATTTACATTGCTGCAGGTGTTGCTCAAAGGCCGGTCATTGCAGGTTGCTGGATGACACATGCAATTCATTCCTGGGCTAATCAAATTAAGGAAGGTCTCTCGGGTGATATGACCTTAGTTGATACTGTTACTTTCCTGAATCACATTCAGGACACGGCAAGAGTCCTCTGTGACTCCCTTAATGAGATTGGCAATATTAATGCTAGGCCCACAGCTATGGCTGTGTCTGCACGCAGAGCCATATGGTTGCGTCAGTGGATTGCTGATGCTGACTCCAAACGTAATGTGGAATCTCTTCCCTTCACAGGTGAATCGCTCTTTGGAGGTGAATTGGACGCATGGATTTCCAAAGCTACTGCACGTTTTAATCCAAGTTTCTCTAACGTCCTAAGTGGATGCTGGGAACTCCGTAAGGACCATGGGGAATAGAGGCTCCGCAGGAGACTGGGCACAACTAAAGAAAGCTTTAGGACTACCTGGTGTGCACTGGCTCCTCTCTTTATGACCCTCCTCCAGACCTCAGTTAGAATTTTGTGCCCGGCCGAGCTGGATGCACACTAGGGGCTCTCCTGAGCTCTTAGAAAGAAAGTAATATTTAGGTTTTTTATTTTCAGTGAGATCTGCTGGCAACAGACTCACTGCTACGAGGGACCTAGGGGAGAGAAGCGAACCTACCTGCTTGCAGCTAGCTTGGGCTTCTAGGCTACTGGACACCATTAGCTCCAGAGGGATCGAACACAGGCCCAGCCTCGGTCGTCCGGTCCCGGAGCCACGCCGCCGTCCCCCTAGCAGAGCCAGAAGCAAGAAGACGTTCCTGGAAATCGGCGGCAGAAGACTTCGGTCTTCATTAAGGTAGCGCACAGCACTGCAGCTGTGAGCCATTGCTCCCCAGGCACACCACATACTCCGGTCACTGATGGGTGCAGGGCGCTGGGGGGGGCTGCAATATAAGTACCTTACTTGGCAAATTAACACATAATATAGCCGTTAAGACTATATATGTGTAAAATCCCCTGCCATAACTGTATAAAAAAAGCGAGAGAAGCCTGCCGGAAAAGGGGCGGGGCTATCTCCCTCAGCATACTGGCGCCATTTTCCCTCACAGCTCCGCTGGAAGGATCGCTCCCCAGGCTCTCCCCTGCAGTTCCAGACTACATAGGGTAAAAAAGAGAGGGGGGGGCACTAAATTTAGGCGCAATCTGTGATATATAAGCAGCTATAAGGGGTAAAATCACTGTGTAGTGTGTATCCCTGTTTTATATAGCGCTCTGGTGTGTGCTGGCATACTCTCTCTCTGTCTCCCCAAAGAGCTTTGTGGGGTCCTGTCCTCAGTCAGAGCATTCCCTGTGTGTGTGCGGTGTGTCGGTACGGCTGTGTCGACATGTTTGATGAGGAGGCTTATGTGGAGGCGGAGCAGGTGCCGATAAATGTGATGTTACCCCCTGCGGGGTCGACACCTGAGTGGATGGATATGTGGAAGGAATTACGCGACAGTGTCAACTCCTTACATAAAAGGTTTGACGACATATCAGATGTGGGACAGCCGGCTTCTCAGCCCGTGCCTGCCCAGACATCTCAAAAGCCATCAGGGGCTCTAAAACGCCCGCTACCTCAGATGGCAGACACAGATGTCGACACAGATACTGACTCCAGTGTCGACGATGATGAAGACTAGTGTACATTCCAATAGAGCCACACGTTACATGATTACGGCAATGAAAAATGTGATGCACATTTCTGATATTTCCCCAGGTACCACAAAAAAGGGTATTATGTTTGGGGAGAAAAAGCTACCAGTGGTTTTTCCCCCTTCTGATGAATTAAATGAAGTGTGTGAAGAAGCGTGGGCTTCCCCCGATAAGAAACTAGTAATTTCTAAAAAGTTACTAATGGCGTACCCTTTCCCGCCAGAGGATAGGTCACGTTGGGAGACATCCCCTAGGGTAGATAAAGCGCTCACACGCCTGTCAAAGAAGGTGGCACTACCGTCTCCGGACACGGCCGCCCTAAAGGAGCCTGCTGATAGGAAGCAGAAGGCTATCCTGAAGTCTGTTTATACACACTCAGGTATTATACTGAGACCAGCTATTGCTTTAGCATGGATGTGCAGTGCTGCAGCTGCGTGGTCAGATTCCCTGTCAGAAAATATTGATACCTTAGACAGGGACACTATATTGCTAACCATAGAGCATATTAAAGACGCAGTCTTATACATGAGAGATGCACAGAGGGATATTTGCCGGCTGGCATCTAAAATAAGTGCAATGTCCATTTCTGCCAGGAGGGGTTTATGGACTCGGCAGTGGACAGGGGATGCAGATTCTAAAAGGCACATGGAAGTTTTGCCTTACAAGGGTGAGGAGTTGTTTGGGGATGGTCTCTCGGACATCGTTTCCACAGCGACAGCTGGGAAGTCAGCATTTTTACCCCATGTTCCCTCACAGCCAAAGAAAGCACCGTATTATCAGGTACAGTCCTTTCGGCCCCAGAAAGGCAAGCGGGTTAAAGGCGCGTCCTTTCTGCCCAGAGGCAGAGGTAGAGGAAAAAAGCTGCAGCATACAGCCAGTTCCCAGGAACAAAAGCCCTCCCCCGCTTCCTCTAAGTCCACCGCATGACGCTGAGGCTCCACAGGCGGAGCCAGGTACGGTGGGGGCCCGTCTCAAGAACTTCAGCGACCAGTGGGCTCGCTCACGGGTGGATCCCTGGATTCTACAAGTAGTATCTCAGGGGTACAAGCTGGAATTCGAGACGTCTCCCCTCGCCGTTTTCTCAAATCTGCCTTGCCAACAGCTCCCCCGGACAGGGAGGCAGTGCTGGAGGCAATTCACAAGCTGTATTCGCAGCAGGTGATAGTCAAGGTACCCCTCCTTCAACAAGGAAGGGGTTACTATTCCACAATGTTTGTGGTACCGAAACCGGACGGTTCGGTGAGACCCATTTTAAATTTGAAATCCTTGAACACCTATATAAAAAGGTTCAAGTTCAAGATGGAATCGCTCAGGGCGGTTATTTCAAGCCTGGAGGAAGGGGATTACATGGTATCACTGGACATCAAGGATGCTTACCTACATGTCCCCATTTACCTTCCTCACCAGGAGTACCTCAGATTTGTGGTACAGGACTGTCATTACCAATTCCAGACGTTGCCGTTTGGTCTGTCCACGGCACCGAGGGTATTTACCAAGGTAATGGCCGAAATGATGATACTCCTTCGAAAAAAGGGAGTTTTAATTATCCCATACTTGGACGATCTCCTTATAAAGGCGAGGTCCAGGGAGCAGTTGTTGGTCGGGGTAGCACTATCTCGGGAGGTGCTACAACAGCACGGTTGGATTCTGAATATTCCAAAGTCACAGCTGGTTCCTACGACACGTCTACTGTTTCTGGGGATGGTTCTGGACACAGACCAGAAAAGGGTGTTTCTCCCGGAGGAGAAAGCCAAGGAGTTGTCGTCTCTAGTCAGAGATCTCCTGAAACCAAAACAGGTCTCGGTGCATCACTACACGCGAGTCCTGGGAAAAATGGTAGCTTCCTACGAAGCAATTCCATTCGGCAGGTTCCATGCAAGAATCTTTCAGTGGGATCTGCTGGACAAGTGGTCCGGATCCCATCTTCAGATGCATCGGCTGATAACCCTGTCTCCAAGGACCAGGGTGTCTCTGCTGTGGTGGCTGCAGAGTGCTCATCTTCTAGAGGGCCGCAGATTCGGCATGCAGGACTGGGTCCTGGTGACCACGGATGCCAGCCTTCGAGGCTGGGGGGCAGTCACACAGGGAAGAAACTTCCAAGGACTTTGGTCAAGCCAGGAGATTTCCCTACACATAAATATTCTGGAACTAAGGGCCATCTACAATGCCCTAAGTCAGGCAAGACCCCTGCTTCAAAACCAGCCGGTACTGATCCAGTCAGACAACATCACGGCGGTCGCCCATGTAAACCGACAGGGCGGCACGAGAAGCAGGACGGCGATGGCAGAAGCCACAAGGATTCTCCGATGGGCGGAAAATCACGTGTTAGCACTGTCAGCAGTGTTCATTCCGGGAGTGGACAACTGGGAAGCAGACTACCTCAGCAGGCACGACCTCCACCCGGGAGAGTGGGGACTTCATCCTGAAGTCTTTCAGCTGATTGTAAATCGCTGGGAACGGCCACAGGTGGACATGATGGCGTCCCGCCTCAACAAAAAGCTAGAAAGATATTGCGCCAGGTCGAGAGACCCTCAGGCAATAGCTGTGGACGCTCTAGTGACACCGTGGGTGTACCAGTCGGTTTATGTGTTCCCTCCTCTTCCTCTCATACCCAAGGTACTGGGGATAATAAGACGAAGAGGAGTAAGAACTATACTCATTGTTCCGGATTGGCCAAGAAGAGCTTGGTAACTTCAAGAAATGATCTCAGAGGACCCATGGCCTCTGCCGCTCAGACAGGACCTGCTGCAGCAGGGGCCCTGTCTGTTCCAAGACTTACCGCGGCTGCGTTTGACGGCATGGCGGTTGAACGCCGGATCCTGAAGGAAAAGGGCATTCCGGAGGAAGTCATCCCTATGCTGATTAAAGCTAGGAAAGAAGTGACCGCAAACCATTATCACCGCATATGGCGAAAATATGTTGCGTGGTGTGAGGCCAGGAAGGCCCCAACGGAGGAATTTCAGCTGGGCCGTTTTCTGCACTTCCTACAGTCAGGGGTGACTATGGGCCTAAAATTGGGTTCCATTAAGGTCCAGATTTCGGCTCTATCGATTTTCTTCCAGAAAGAACTGGCTTCACTACCTGAAGTTCAGACATTTGTTAAGGGAGTGCTGCATATTCAGCCCCCTTTTGTGCCCCCAGTGGCACCTTGGGATCTCAACGTGGTGTTGAATTTCCTAAAGTCACATTGGTTTGAACCACTTAAATCCGTGGATTTAAAATATCTCACGTGGAAAGTGGTCATGCTGTTGGCCTTGGCTTCGGCCAGGCGTGTGTAAGAATTGGCGGCTTTATCATGTAAAAGCCCTTATCTGATTTTCCATATGGATAGGGCGGAATTGAGGACTCGTCCCCAATTTCTCCCAAAGGTGGTTTCAGCTTTTCTTTTGAACCAGCCTATTGTGGTGCCTGCGGCTACTCGTGACTTGGAGGATTCCAAGTTGCTGGACGTAGTCCGGGCCCTAAAAATCTATGTTTCCAGGACAGCTTGAGTCAGAAAGACTGACTCGCTATTTATCCTGCATGCACCCAACAAGTTGGGTGCGCCTGCTTCAAAGCAGACTATTGCTCGCTGGATCTGTAGCACGATTCAACTTGCACATTCTGCGGCTGGACTGCCGCATCCTAAATCTGTAAAAGCCCATTCCACGAGGAAGGGGGCTCTTCTTGGGCGGCTGCCCGAGGGGTCTCGGCTTTACAACTTTGCCGAGCAGCTACTTGGTCGGGGTCAAACACATTTGCTAAATTCTACAAGTTTGATACCCTGGCTGAGGAGGACCTAGAGTTAGCTCATTCGGTGCTGCAGAGTCATCCGCACTCTCCCGCCCGTTTGGGAGCTTTGGTATAATCCCCATGGTCCTTACGGAGTTCCCAGCATCCACTTAGGACGTTAGAGAAAATAAGATTTTACTCACCGGCAAATCTATTTCTCGTAGTCCGTAGTGGATGCTGGGTGCCCGTCCCAAGTGCGGATTGTCTGCAATACTTGTATATAGTTATTGGTTAACTTAAGGGTTATTGTTGAGCCATCTGTTGAGAGGCTCAGTTATATTTCATACTGTTAACTGGGTATAGTATCACGAGTTATACGGTGTGATTGGTGTGGCTGGTATGAGTCTTACCCGGGATTCCAAATCCTTTCCTTATTGTGTCAGCTCTTCCGGGCACAGTATCCTAACTGAGGTCTGGAGGAGGGTCATAGAGGGAGGAGCCAGTGCGCACCAGGTAGTCCTAAAGCTTTCTTTAGTTGTGCCCAGTCTCCTGCGGAGCCGCTATTCCCCATGGTCTTTACGGAGTTCCCAGCATCCACTGCGGACTACGAGAAATAGATTTACCGGTGAGTAAAATCTTATTTTCTCCCTTCGGGGGCTCCACCTGCTAGACTTGCCTATCAGGGACCGTCTTTTCGGTCCCCCAGATTTCGATCTAGGGCCAGAGGGGCCTCCAACGCAGCTAGAGGCTCCAGAGGAAAACCTAAGAAACCAGCCGTTTCCGGATCTCAGGACCAGAACACCAGTTCTACTGCCGCAAAGCCTTCGGCATGACGGTGCCCTCTCACCGCGAGGCGGGAGCTCCATTACGTCACTGCAGCCACATCTGGGACAGTTCCTGCCAAGATGCTTGGGTAAGGGACCTTATCTCTCAGGGTTACAAGCTGGAGTTCGACGGTGCTCCTCCCCAATGATTTTTCAAATCAAGCTTACCAGCTTTGGAAAATGTGTGGTTTCAAGATTGAATCTTTGAGAGCGGTGATCGCAGGCCTGGAACAGGAATTCCTAGTGTCCCTGGATATCAAGGACGCTTACCTACATATCCCAATTTGGCCTCCTCATCAGGCCCATCTGAGGTTTGCCCTACTGAACGATCACTACCAGTTTCAGGCGTTACCCTTCGGCCTGTCTACAGCTCCGAGGGTGTTCACGAAGGTGATGGCGGAAATGTTTCAACTCAAGGTCCAGGGAGTCAATGTAATTCCATACCTGGACGATCTCCTGATAAAAGCGAGTTCCAGAGAACATATATTGCTCCACATAGATCGCACTATCCAACTTCTGTCGCCCCACAGGTGGATCCTCAATCTGCAGAAGTCCCATCTGGAACCGTCTCAGCGGCTCCTGTTTCTGGGGATGCTACTGGATACTGTAGCACAGAAAGTGTTCCTCCCAGAGGAAAAAGTGAGAACACTTCAAGAAATAGTTTGCATGGTGCTCCGACCTACTCGAGTCTCCATTCATCTTTGCATAAAATTGTTGGGAAAGATGGTGGCCTCGTACGAGGCGATTCAATTCGGAAGGTTTCATGCCAGACCATTCCAATTGGACATCCTGAACAAGTGGTCCAGTTCCCATCTTCAGATGCACCGGATGATTTGGCTGTCACCTCAGGCCAGAATTTCTCTCCTGTGATGGCTACAGTTCTCCAACCTGCTGGAAGGTCGACGCTTTGGGATTCAGGATTGGATCCTCCTCTCGACGGATGCGAGTCTGAGAGGATGGGGAGCTGTCACCCAAGGGGCGCAGTTCCAGGGCAGATGGTCTGCCCAAGAGGGCCTACTTCCGATCAACATTTTGGAACTTAGGGCGATCTACAATGCTCTGATTCAGGCATCCCCTCTACTCCGGGATCAGGCGATCCAGGTGCAGTCGGACAATGCCACGGCGGTGGTGTACATCAATCGACAAGGAGGGACAAAAAGCAGGGCCTGCAGGTGAGAAGTGTCCAGAATACTTTTCTGGGCATAAAGAAACGTAAGAGCACTGTCTGCAATCTTCATTCCGGGAGTGGACAACTGGGAAGCGGACTTCCTAAGTCGCCATGACCTCCATCCGGGGGAATTGGGAATACACCCTCAGGTGTTTCAACAGATCATTGACATGTGGGTATGCCCACAGATCTCTCGTCTCAACAAGAAGCTTCGCTGCTATTGCTCATGAACCAGGGACCCTCAGGCGAGCACAGTGGATGCGCTGACATCGCCTTGACCTTAACAGCTGGTCTGCCGGTTTCCTCCGATTCCACTGATCCCAAGCGTGCTCAAGCGGATCAGACATCAAAGAGTGGAAGCAATCTTGATTGCGCCGGATCGGCTCTGAAGTGCGTGGTACGTGGCTCTTCTGGTCATGTCCGTAGAGGAGCCTTGGCCTCTACCACTAAGACGGGATCTTCTTCAACAAGGACCGTTCGTCTACCCGGACTTACGGCGATTTCGTTTGAGCGGAACATGGTAGCTCACAAGGGCCTTTCCAAGAAGGTTATTGCTACCATGGTTCAGGCCAGGAAACCTGTGACGTCAAAACACTATCATCATATCTGGCGGAGATATGTCTTTGTGCAAGGAACGCACATATCCCTCTGCAGAATTCAACTTGGGGAGGTTCCTACGGTTCATGCAGGTTGAAGTGGATCAAGGCTTACGTCTGGGATCCATTAAGGTCCAGATTTCAGCTCATTCCATCTACTTCCAGAAGAAGTTGGCTCTCTTGCCGGAAGTTCAGACCTCTTGCAAGGGGTGCTTCACATGCAACCTCTATTCGTGCTGCCTACGGCACCTTCGGATCTGGATGTAGTGTTACGCTTTCTACAGTCCTCCTGATTTGAACCTCTGACGACTGTAGAAGATAAGTACCTCGCGTGGAAAACGATGATGTTGCTGGCCCTGGCTTCTGCTAGGCGTGTCTCAGAATTGGGGCCTTGTCATGCAAAAGTCCGTACTTTATCTTTACGAGAACAGAGTGGAGTTCCGGACTAGACAGCAGTTCCTGCCGAAGGTGGTTTCTGCGTTTCACTTGAATCAACCTATTGTGATTCCATTCAGTTCTGATGCTTCTGCTCCTCCGGAGGCATTGGATGCTGTGCGAGCCTTGAAAATCTATGTCAAGAGGACGGCTCGGATCAGAAAGACGGATTCCTTGTTCGTGCTCTATGATGTGCAGAAAAACTGTTGCCCTGCTTCTAAGCAGTCCATTGCTCGTTGGATTAGGATTACTATCCAACAGGCCTATGTGTCGGCGGGATCCTTTCTGAAGATCGACAGTGTCTAGGTCGACAATGTTTGGGTCGACAGTCACTAGGTCGACATGTTTTCAAGGTCGACAGGGTTTCTAGGTCGACGAGTCAAAAGGTCGACGTGAGTTTAAAAAATTTTTTTATTTCTCTTACGTCCTAGAGGATGCTGGGGACTCCTTTAAGGACCATGGGGTATAGACGGGCTCCGCAGGAGACATGGGCACTATAAAGAACTTTAGAATGGGTGTGCACTGGCTCCTCCCTCTATGCCCCTCCTCCAGACCTCAGTTAGATCCTGTGCCCAGAGGAGATTGGGTGCACTACAGGGGAGCTCTCCTGAGTTTCTCTGATAAAAGAATTTTGTTAGTTTTTTTATTTTCAGGGAGCACTGCTGGCAACAGGCTCCCTGCATCGTGGGACTGAGGAGAAAGAAGCAGCCCTACTTAAATGATAGGCTCTGCTTCTTAGGCTACTGGACACCATTAGCTCCAGAGGGAGTCGGAACGCAGGTCTTCCCTCGCTGTTCGTCCCGGAGCCACGCCGCCGTCCTACTCGCAGAGCTGGAAGATAGAAGCCAGGTGAGTATAAGAAGAAAAGAAGACTTCAAGGCGACAGAAGACTTCAGATCTTTACTGAGGTAAGCCGCTGCGCGCCATTGCTCCCACACACACAATACACACACTAGCGGGCACAGATGGGTGCAGGGGGCGCAGGGGGGCGCCCTGGGCAGCAATAAAACCTCTATATCTGGCATAGATACTGCGGAGGCAGTCATTTTTTAAATCCCCCGCCAGTTTGAGATATTTTGAGCGGGACCGAAGCCCGCTGCTGGAGGGGGCGGAGCTTGGTCCTTCAACACTAACCAGCGCCATTTTCTCCACAGAGATCTGCAGGGAAGCTGGCTCCCTGGTCTCTCCCCTGCTGAACACGGTGAGACAGGGCTGAAAAGAGGAGGGGGGGCACTTGTAATGCGCAGTGAGTGTATTACACAGTAATTTAATATAAAAGCGCTATTATCTGGGACATTATTTTCCAGTGTCAGTTGGCGCTGGGTGTGTGCTGTCATGCTCTCTCTCTGTCTCTCCAAAGGGCCTTATTGGGGAACTGTCTCCTTATCACTATATCCCTGTGTGTGTGTGGGGGTGTCGGTACGAGTGTGTCGGCATGTCTGATGCGGAAGGCTCAGCTAAGGAGGAGGTGGAGCAGATGATTGTGGTGTCGCCGTCGGCAACGCCGACTCATGATTGGATGGACATGTGGAATGTTTTAAATGCAAATGTGACCTTATTACATAAGAGATTGGACAAGGCAGAGTCCAGGGAAAGAGCAGGGAGTCAATCCACTGCTTCGGCTGGGTCTCAAAAAGTCCCCTATCCCAAATAGCAGACACTGATACCGACACGGACTCTGACTCCAGTGTCGACTACGATGAAGCGAGATTGCACCCAAGGGTGGCAAAAAGTATTCATTATATGATTATTGCAATAAAAGAGGTTTTGCATATCACAGATGACCCCTTGGTCCCTGACACGAGGGTGCGCATGTATAAGGAAAAGAAACCTGAGGTAACCTTTCCCCCATCCCATGAGCTTAACGCGTTATTTGAAAAGGCTTTGGGAAACTCCTGATAAAAAAACTGCAGATTCCCAAGAGGATTCATATGGCATGCACAGGACAGGGTACGTTGGGAATCCTCACCCAGGGTGGACAAGGCTTTAACACGCCTGTCCAAGAAAGTGGCGCTACAGTCTCCGGACACGGCAGCCCTCAAGGATCCTGCTGATCGCAGGCAGGAGACTACTTTAAAGTCTATTTATTCGCGTACAGGTGCTTTGCTCAGACCGGCAATAGCATCGACATGGGTGTGTAGTGCTGTTGCAGCTTGGACAGATACCTTGTCAGCTGACCTTGATACCCTAGATAGAGATACCATTTTATTAACCTTAGGACACATTAAAGACGCAGTCTTATATATGAAGGACGCTCAAAGAGACGTTAGGCTGCTGGGTTCGAGAGCCAACACCATGGCGATTTCTGCTAGGCGCGCCCTGTGGACCCGCCAATGGACGGGTGATGCCGACTCAAAGAAACATATGAAGGTTTTGCCATACAAAGGTGAAGTTTTATTTGGGGAAGGTCTCGCTGACCTGGTTGCCACAGCTACCGCGGGTAAATCTACCTTTTTGCCTTTTTGTTCCCCCACAGCAAAAGAAAACTCCACAGTATCAGATGCAGTACTTTCGGTCGCGCATGTCCAGAAGAGGTCGGGGCTCATCTTTCCTCGCCAGAGGTAAGGGTAGAGGAAAGAGAGCGCCTGCTCCGGCTAGTTCCCAGGAGCAGAAGTCCTCCCCGGCTTCTACTAAATCCACCGCATGACGCTGGGGCTCCACTGATGGAGTCCACACCGGTGGGGGCACGTCTTCGACTCTTCAGCCAGGTCTGGGTTCTGTCAGACGTGGATCCTTGGGCGTTGGATATTGTATCCCAAGGCTACAAACTGGAATTCGAAGAGGTGCCCCCTCGACGATTTTTCAAGTCGGCCTTGCCAGCTTCTTCCCCAGAGAGGGAAGTAGTGTTAGCTGCAATTTAAAAGCTGTATCAACAGCAAGTGATTGTCAAGGTTCCCCTAGTTCAACAGGGGAAAGGGTACTATTCGACCCTGTTCGTGGTCCCGAAGCCAGATGGTTCGGTCAGACCTATTTTAAATCTAAAATCCCTAAACCTGTACTTAAAAAAGTTCAAATTCAAGATGGAATCGCTCCAGGCTGTGATCTCCAGTCTGGAAGGGGGGTATTTTATGGTGTCACTCGACGTGAAGGATGCATACCTTCAGGTCCCCATATATCCTCCTCATCAGGCGTACCTGAGATTCGCTGTACAAGACTGTCATTACCAGTTTCAGACGTTGCCGTTTGGGCTTTCCAAGGCCCCGAGGATTTTCACCAAGGTAATGGCGGAAATGATGGTGCTCCTGCGCAGGCAGGGAGTCACAATTATCCCATACTTGGACGATCTCCTGATAAAAGCAAGATCGAGAGATCAATTGCAGAAGAGCGTGTCGCTCTCCCTGAGAGTGCTACAACAACACGGTTGGATTCTCAATCTGCCAAAGTCACAATTGATTCCAATGACTCGACTATCATTCCTAGGCATGATTCTGGACACGGAACAGAAGAGGGTTTTCCTCCCGGTGGAAAAAGCCCAGGACCTCCAGAACATGGTCAGAGACTTGCTAAAACCAAAAAGAGTGTCTGTTCATCAATGCACTCGAGTTCTGGGGAAAATGGTGGCAGCCTACGAGGCCATCCCCTTCGGCAGGTTTCATGCAAGGACTTTTAAGTGGGACCTCCTGGACAAGGGGTCAGGGTCCCATCTACTAATACATCAGAAAATAAGCCTGTCCCCCCGGGCCAGGGTGTCTCTCCTGTGGTAGCTGCAAAGTGCTCGCCTTCTAGAGGGTCGCAGGTTCGGCATTCAAGGCTGGGTTCTGGTGACCACGGACGTGAGCCTCCGAGGATGGGGAGCAGTCACACAAGGAAGAAGTTTTCAGGGCCTATGGTCAAGCCAGGAGGCTTGTCTACACATCAACGTACTGGAATTGAGGGCCATATTCAACGGCCTACGACAAGCGGAGAATCTTCTTCGCGACCTACCGGTTCTGATCCAATCAGACAACGTCACAGCCGTGGCTCATGTAAACCGCCAAGGCGTGACAAGGAGCAGAGTGGCAATGGCGGAAGCCACCAGGATTCTTCGCTGGGCGGAAAATCACGTAAGCGCTCTGTCAGCGGTCTTCATTCCGGGAGTGGACAACTGGGAAGCAGACTTCCACAGCAGACACTATCTCCATCCAGGAGAGTGGGGACTTCATCAAGACGTTTTTACAGAGATAACAAGTCTTTGGGGAATTCCTCACATAGACATGATGGCGTCACGCCTCAACAAGAAGCTTCGGAGGTATTGTGCCAGGTCAAGGGACCCTCAGGCAGTAGCGGTGGACGCCCTAGTGACACCTTGGGTGTTTCAGTCGGTCTATGTGTTCCCCCCTCTTCCTCTCATCTCAAAAATATTGAGAGTCATAAGACAAAAAAGAGTGAGAACAATCCTCATTGTTCCAGATTGGCCTCGAAGGGCCTGGTATTCAGATCTTCAGGAGATGCTCACAGAAGATCCATGGCCTCTTCCTCTCAGGGAGGATCTGTTACAACAGGGGCCCTACGTATTCCAAGACTTACCGCGGTTACGTTTGACGGCATGGCGGTCCTAGCTGGGAAAGGCATTCCGGAGGAGGTCATCCCTACTCTGATAAAAGCTAGGAAGGAGGTGACGGCAAAACATTATCACCGTATCTGGAGGAAATATGTTTCTTGGTGTGAAGCCAAGAATGCTCCTACGGAAGATTTCCATCTGGGCCGTTTTCTCCACTTTCTACAGACAGGAGTGGATATGGGCCTAAAATTGGGCTCCATTAAGGTACAGATTTCGGACCTATCTATTTTCTTTCAGAAGGAATTGGCTTCTCTCCCAGAAGTCCAGACTTTTGTAAAGGGAGTGCTGCACATCCAGCCTCCTTTTGTGCCCCCTGTGGCACCCTGGGACCTTAACGTGGTGTTACGGTTCCTGAAGTCTCACTGGTTTGAACCTCTTCAAACAGTTGAATTGAAATTTCTCACTTGGAAGGTGGTCATGTGGTTGGCCTTGGCATCTGCAAGGCGGGTGTCTGAATTGGCGGCCTTGTCTCACAAGAGCCTCTATTTGATTTTCCATGTGGATAGGGCTGAGTTGAGGACTCTTCCTCAATTTTTGCCTAAGGTGGTTTCTTCATTTCATATGAACCAACCTATTGTGGTGCCTGTGGCTACGGATGACTTGGAGGACTCCACGTCTCTGGATGTAGTCAGGGCCTTAAAAATCTATGTAGCCAGGACGGCTAGGGTTAGGAAAACAGAAGCACTGTTTGTCCTGTGTGCAGCCAACAAAGTTGGCGCTCCTGCTTCGAAGCAGACTATTACTCGCTGGATCTGTAACACGATTCAGCAGGCTCATTGTACGGCAGAATTGCCGTTACCAAATTCGGTAAAGGCCCATTACACTAGGAAGGTGGGCTCTTCTTGGGCGGCTGCCCGAGGCGTCTCGGCTTTACAGCTTTGCCGAGCAGCTACCTGGTCGGGTTCAAACAGTTTGATACCCTGGCTGATGAGGACCTTGCGTTTGCTCAGTCGGTGCTGCAGAGTCGTCCGCACTCTCCCGCCCGGTCTGGAGCTTTGGTATAAACCCCATGGTCCTTAAGGAGCCCCCAGCATCCTCTAGGACGTAAGAGAAAATAAGATTTTAAACTTACCGGTAAATCTTTTTCTCCTAGTCCGTAGAGGATGCTGGGCGCCCGTCCCAGTGCAAACAAAATCTGCAAGGCTTGTATATAGTTGTTGCTTACATAAAGGTTATGTTACAGGTGAGATCAGCCTTTCGCTGATACTGGTTTTTGTTCATACTGTTAACTGGTTGCGTATAGTCCAGGTTATATGGTGTGGGCTGGTATGAATCTTGCCCTTAGATTAACAAAATCCTTTCCTCGTATTGTCCATCTCCTCTGGGCACGCGGCGCCCTGGGCAGCTATAAAAATCCTCAATCTACAACTGGCAAGAGGGGACTGTCCTAACCCCCGCCAGTATAATTATTAAAAAAGCGGGACAGAAGCGCGCCATTAAGGGGGCGGAGCTTTTTCCTCACGGTGCCATTTCCTCTCCGCAGGCTGCAGAGATGCTGGTCCTCCTCACTGCTGGCAAGTATCAGGGTGCAAAAATGGGGGGGGGGGGGGGGCAAAGTAGAATTTGGTGCAATATACTTGATGGTTAAAGCGCTACAGGTCTGAGGCAATTTCTTAGTGGTTTCAGACCCGTTGGTTTGGCGCCGGGTTGTGAGCTGGCAAATCCCCTCTGTGTGTCTCTAACAGACTTTACTGTGGGTCTGTCCCCTATATGCCCGGTGTGTCTGTGGGTGATTGGTGCACGTGTGTCGACATGTCTGAGGCTGAAGGCTCTTCCCAGGAGGAGGCTATATTAGGGACACAAACGGCTGCGGGGGTGACCCTGTCGGCACCGCCGATGCCTGATTGGGTAAATATGTTGAATGCCTTTAAATGCTAATGTGGCTCTTATTAGTAAGAGGTTGGATAAGTCTGAGTCTCAGACCCAGGCATGGAAGAAATCTGTGGAGGATATGTTATTAAAAGTTCAGGTTCCCCCGGGGTCACAAAAACGTACGTTGGCCCAGTTGGCAGACACTGATACCGAAGAATATGGAGTCTCTACCATATAAAGGTGGTGTATTGTTTGGTGACGGCCTCGCAGATTTGGTATCTACGGCTACCACGGATAAGTCATCCTTTTCTCTTATGTCCTAGAGGATGCTGGGGACTCCAAAAGGACCATGGGGTATAGACAGGATCCGCAGGAGCTTGGGCACACTGAAGAGACTAACTGTGTGTGAACTGGCTCCTTCCTCTATGCCCCTCCTCCAGACCTCAGTTAGACTTTGTGCCCAGGACTGACTGTTCACTCACTAGTGGAGCTCTCCTGAGTTTCTCTAGAAAAGACTTTTGTTAGGTTTTTTATTTTCAGGGAGACCTGCTGGCTACAGGCTCCCTGCAGCGAGGGAGTGAGGGGAGAGAAGTCAGACCTACTTCTACTTAGTTCAAGGGCTCTGCTTCTTAGGCTACTGGACACCATTAGCTCCAGAGGGTTCGATCACTTGGTGCGCCTAGCTGCTTGTTCCCGGAGCCACGCCGTCACCCCCCTCACAGAAGCCAGAAGAAAGAAGCCGGGTGAGTAGGCAGAAGACTTCAGTGACGGCAGAAGACTTCATTAACGAGGTACAGCGCAGCGGTAGCGCTGCGCTCCATGCTCCCACACACTTCACCAACGGCACTCTCAGGGTGCAGGGCGCTGGGGGGGGCGCCCTGGGCAGCAGTTACAGAGGTCTGGGAGGCTGGCAGAAGGCTTTTCATACCCCCGCCGGCATTTTAAATTTTCAAATTTAGCGGGCTGAAGCGCGTCGGGAAGGGGCGGAGCTTAGCCGCACGGCTCACCAGCGCCATTTTCCCTCATACATGCCGCTGCATGTGACGCTGGCCCGGGACAGGGGGGGGGGGGGGGGGGGCACAGTTTTGTGGTGCATATTTATTGTCTTTAGAGCAGTGCTGTCTACATATATTCTTTGGTGGGATATATGGGCGCTGGGGTGTGAGCTGGCATACTCTCTCCGTGTTTCTCTATCCAGGCTTCCTTGTGGGCCTGTTCCCTAGCTGAGGCATTGTGTGTGTGTGTGTCGTTACTCCGTGTCGGCATGTCTGAGGCTGAATGTTATTCCCCGGAGGAGGTTGCTGGGGGAGCAGACGCGGGTCTGGAATTGGCTCTGTCGGCGCAGCCGACACCTGATTTACTCACATTGTTAAGTACACTTAATACTAATGTGGCCTCTTTGTCAAAAAGGTTAGATAAATCGGAGTCTCAGACACAGGTGTGGAGAAAGTCCATGAAGGATGCTTTGTCTCGGGTGCAGACCCCATCGGGGTCGCAAAAGCGGCCGTTTACCCAAGTGGTAGATACGGATACCGACACGGATTCTGATTCAGAGGTCGACTTCACTGAGGCTGCTTTACATCCGCGGTTAGTTAAGAGTATTCGGTACATGATTGTGGTTATAAAAGATGTTTTACACATTTCTGACGAACCTGCGGTGCAGGAAACAAGGATTTGTTTGTTCAAAGGGAAAAAACCTGAGGTGAAGTTTCCCCCCTCTCATGAAATTAATACTCTTTGTGAAAAGGCTTGGGAGTCGCCGGACAAGAGGTGACAGATTCCCAAGAGAATTTACATGGCGTATCCTTTCCCCTCTGATGACAGGGAAAAATGGGAGTCGTCTCCAAATGTTGACAAGGCTCTATCTCGTTTGTCTAAGAAGGTGGCGCTTCCGTCTCCTGACACGGCAGCTCTCAAGGATCCAGCGGATCGCAAGCTGGAGACGTCTTTGAAGTCCATTTTCGCTAATACGGGTGCATTGCTCAGACCTGCTGTGGCGTCGGTATGGGTGATTAGTGCTATTGCTAAATGGGCTGAGAATTTAGCTGCTGATATGGATACTCTTGATAAAGATAATGTTCTTTTGACTCTTGGTTTTATCAAGGACACTGTAGATTACCTGAAGGATGTGGCGAGGGATGTTGGTCTCTTGGGATCAAGAGCCAATGCCATGGCGGTCTCGGCCAGGAGGGCGCTGTGGATCCATCAATGGAATGCTGATGCCGACTCCAAGAGAGCTATGGAAGCTCTCCCCTTCAAAGGTAATGTCTTGTTTGGGGACGGCTTGGCTGACCTGGTCTTTACCGCGACTGCGGGTAAGTCGTCTTTTCTTCCTTATGTTCCCACACAACAGAAAAAGGCACCACATCAGCAGATGTAGTCCTTTCGTCCAAATAAATACAGGCGTGGAAAAGGTTCGTCCTTCCTCGCTTCAAAGGGTAGAGGAAGGGGAAGGAAGTCGCCTGCAGTGTCAGGCGCCCAGGACCAAAAGTCCTCCCCTGCCTCTACCAAGTCCACCGCATGACGCTGGGGCTTCCCTGGGGGAGTCCGGACCGGTGGGGGGGCCGTTTGCGGATCTTCAGTCAGGTCTGGGTTCAATCAGGCCTGGATCCTTGGGTCCTAGAGATAGTATCTCAGGGATACAAGCTGGAGTTTCAGGAGGTGCCCCCTCACCGGTTTTTCATTTCGGCCTTACCAGTGTCTCTTCCGGACAGGGAGGTGGTGATGGCAGCAATACAAAAGTTGTGTCAACAGAGGGTCATTGTTCCCGTTCCCCCGTCCCAACGGGGGGAGAGGTTCTACTCGAGCCTCTTTGTTGTACCGAAACCGGACGGTTCGGTCAGACCGATTCTGAACCTAAAATCCCTCAATCCATACTTGAAAGTTTTCAAGTTCAAGATGGAATCTCTTCGAGCTGTGATTTCCGGCCTAGAAGGTGGGGATTTTATGGCGTCAGTCGACATAAAGGATGCCTACTTACACGTCCCGATATATCCTCCGCATCAAGCCTTCCTCAGGTTTGCGATACATGATTTTCATTTCTAATTTCAGACGTTGCCGTTTGGGCTTTCCACGGCCCCGAGGATTTTCACCAAGGTCATGGCAGAAATGATGGTTCTCCTTCGCAAGCAAGGGATTACAATTATCCCGTACTTGCACGATCTCCTGATAAAGGCGAGGTCCAAGGAACGGTTGCTGAGAAATGTGAAGTGGTCACTGTCGGTTCTGCGACAACACGGTTGGGTGCTAAATTTGCCAAAATCTCAGTTGATTCCGACCACTCGGCTGCCTTTTCTGGGCATGATTATGGACACGGAGTTACGGAGAGTGTTTCTTCCGGAAGAAAAAGCTCTGGAACTGCAGACAATGGTCAGGGAACTTCTGAGGCCGACAAGTGTGTCGTTTCATCACTGTACTCGGGTTCTGGGGAAAATGGTTGCGGCGTATAAAGCCATTCCATTTGGCAGGTTTCACTCCCGGGTGTTTCAGTGGGACCTGCTGAGCAAATGGTCCGGAAGATAAGCCTATCTCCCAGGGCCAGGATTTCTCGCCTGTGGTGGCTACAGAGTTCTCACCTCCTAGGAGGGCGCCGGTTCGGTATCCAGGACTGGATACTACTGACAATAGATGCAAGTCTCCGAGGCTGGGGCGCAGTCACCCAAGGAAGAAATTTCCAGGGGAAAAGGTCGCTCCAGGAAACTTGTCTCCACATAAATGTTCTCGACTTAAGAGCCATTTACAACGGCCTGCTACAAGCAAGAAGCCTTCTTCAGGGTTGACCTGTCCTGGTACAGTCGGACAACATCACAGGGGTGGCGCATATAAACCGTCAAGGCGGAACAAGGAGCAGGGCGGCTATGGTGGAGGCCACAAGAGTCCTTCGCTGGGCGGAACAACACGTGAGCGCCCTGTCAGCAGTCTTCCTTCCAGGGGTGGACAACTGGGAAGCAGATTTCCTCAGCAGACACGATCTCCATTCGGGGGAGTGGGCTCTTCACCAAGAGGTATTTGCAGAAGTGACGAAGCGTTGGGGAATTCTGCGGATCGACATGATGGCGTCTCGCCTCAACAAGAAGCTTCCGAGGTATTGTTCCAGGTCAAGGGACCCCCAAGCCAGTGCAGTGGACGCCCTGCTGACTCCGTGGGTGTTCCAGTCGGTGTATGTGTTCCCTCCACTTCCTCTCATTCCAAAGGTACTGGGAATCATTCGACGGGCAAGAGTTCAGGCGATTCTCGTCGTTCCAGATTGGCCAAGAAGGGCCTGGTATCCGGATCTTCAGGAATTACTTGTGGAAGATCCTTGGCCGCTTCCTCTAAGAGAGGACCTGTTATTGCAGGGACCATGCGTGTTTCCAGACTTACCACGGCTGCGTTTGACGGCATGGAAGTTGAGCGCCAAATCTTAGCTCGAAAAGGTATTCCCGGGGAGGTCATTCCCACTCTCCTTAAGGCTAGGAAGGAGGTTACGGCGAAACATTATCACCGTATTTGGAGAAAGTATGTTTCGTGGTGTGAGACTAAAACGGCTCCTGCGGAAGAATTTCACTTGGGTCGGTTTCTCCATTTCTCTAACGTCCTAGTGGATGCTGGGAACTCCGTAAGGACCATGGGGAATAGCGGGCTCCGAAGGAGGCTGGGCACTCTAGAAAGATCTTAGACTACCTGGTGTGCACTGGCTCCTCCCACTATGACCCTCCTCCAAGCCTCAGTTAGATTTCGTGCCCGGCCGAGGTTGGATGCACACTAGGGGCTCTCCTGAGCTCTTAGAAAGTTATAGTCTTAGAATTTGTTATTTTCAGTGAGACCTGCTGGCAACAGGCTCACTGCAGCGAGCCGCAGGCCCAGCCTTGATGTTCGGTCCCGGAGCCGCGCCGCCGTCCCCCTTACAGAGCCAGAAGCAAGAAGATGGTCCGGAAAATCGGCGGCATGAAGACTCTGTCTTCACCAAGGTAGCGCACAGCACTGCAGCTGTGCGCCATTGCTCCTCTCACACACTTCACACTCCGGTCACTGAGGGTGCAGGGCGCTGGGGGGGGCGCCCTGAGGCAGCAATAAAAACACCTTGGCTGGCTAAAATACCTCAATATATGGCCCCAGGGGCTATATATGAGGTAAATACCCCTGCCAGAATTCCATAAAAAACGGGAGAATAGGCCGCGAAAAAGGGGCGGAGCCTATCTCCTCAGCACACTGGCGCCATTTTTCCCTCACAGCTCGGCTGGAGGGAAGCTCCCTGGCTCTTCCCTGCAATTCTACAGTACAGTAAGAGGGAAAAGAGAGGGGGGGCATTAAAATTGGCACTGTATACAGTATATTATATAAAAGCTATTAGGGACATAACTCAGTTAGTCCCTGTATATATATAGCACTCTGGTGTGTGCTGGCATACTCTTACTCTGTCCCCCCAAAGGGCTTTTGTGGGTCCTGTCCTCGTTTAGAGCATTCCCTGTGTGTCTGCGGTGTGTCGGTACGGCTGTGTCGACATGTTGAATGAGGAGGCTTATATGGTGACAGAACAGAGGCCGATATATGTGATGTCGCCCCCTGTGGGGCCGACACCAGAGTGGATGGATAGGTGAAAGGTATTAACCGACAGTGTCAACTCCTTACATAAAAGGGTGGATGACGTAACAGCTGTGGGACAGCCGGCTTCGCAGCCCGCGCCTGCCCAGGCGTCTCAAAGGCCATCAGGGGCTCAAAAACGCCCGCTCTCTCAGATGGCAGACACAGATGTCGACACGGAGTCTGACTCCAGTGTCGACAAGGTGGAGACATATACACAATCCACTAGGAACATCCGTGACGTGATCCCGGCAATAAAAAATGTGTTATACATTTCTGACTTTAACCCAAGCACCTCTAAAAATGGGTTTTAGGTTTGGGGAGAAAAAACAGGCAGTGTTTTGTTCCCCCATCAGATGAATAAATGAAGTGTGTGAAAGCGTGGGTTCCCCCGTTAAGAAACTGGTAATTTATAAAAAGTTACTGATGGCGTACCCTTTCCCGCCAGGTGGATAAGTTACGCTGGGAGATATCCCCTAGGGTGGATAAGGCGCTCACACGTTTGTCAAAAAAGGTGGCACTGCCGTCTTAGGATACGGCCACTTTAATAGGTACCTGTTGATAAAAAACAGGAGGCTATCCTGAAGTCTGTATTTACACACTCAGGTACTAGACTGAGACCTACAGATAGTGCTGCTGCAGCGTGGTCGGTGACCCTGTCAAACAGGGATACTAGTTGGCAAACATAAAAACATATTAAAGACGTCGTCTTATATATGGGGGATGCACAGAGGGATATTTTGCCGGCTGGCATCCAAAATAAATGTAATGTCCATTCTGTCAGGAGGGTATTAGAGACCTGTCACTGGACAGGTGATGCTGACTTAAAAAGCGCATAGAGAGCCTTATAAGGGTGAGGAATTATTTGGGGATGGTCTCTGGGACCTCGTATCCACAGCAACTGCTGGGAAGAAATAATTTTACCTCAGGTTTCCTCACAGACAAAGGTACAGTCCTTTCGGCTTCAGAAAAGCAAGCGGGTCAAATGGCGCTTCCTTTCTGTACAGAGACAAGGGTAGAGGGAAAAAAGCTGCACCAGTCAGCCTGTTCCCAGAATCAAGATTCTTCCCCCGCCTCCTGTGAGGCCACACCATGACGCGGGTGCTCCACAGGTGTAGTCAGGTACGGTGGGGGGCCGTCTAAAAAATTTCAGCAATTAGTGGGCTCGCTCACAGGTGGATCCCTGTTTCTTTCAAGTAGTATTTCAGGGGTACAAGCTGGAATTCGAGATGTCTCCCCCCAGCCGTTTCCTAAAATATGCCTTGCTGACAACTCCCTCAGGCAGGGAGGCTGTGCTAGAGGCAATTAATAAGCGGTATTCCCAGCAGGTAATACTCAAGGTGCCCCTACTTCAACAAGGACGGGGTTACTATTCCACACGGGTTGGGGTACCGAAACCGCATGGTTCGGTGTGACCCATTTTATATTTAAAATCCTTGAACACAAAAATTCAAGTTCAAGATGGAATCGCTCAGGGCGGTTATTCCAAGCCTGGACGAGGGGGATTACATGGTATCCTGGGACATCAAGGATGCTTACCTGCATGTCCCCATTTACCATCCTCGCCAGGAGTACCTCAGATTTGTGGTACAGGATTACCATTACCAAGTCCAGACACTGCCGTTTGGACTGTACATGGCACCGAGGGTGTTTTATCAAGGTAATGGCCGAAATGTTGATACTCCTTCAAAAAAAGGGAGTTGTAATTATCCCGTACTTGGACAATCTCGTTATAAGGGCGAGGTCCAAGGAGCAGTTGGTAGTCGGGGTAGCACTATTTTGGAAAGTGCTACAACAGCATGGTTGGATTCTAAACAGTCCAAAGTCACAGCTGGTTCCTATGACACGTCTACTGTTCCTGGGGATGGTTCTGGACATAAACCAGAAATAGTGTTTCTCCCGGAGGAGAAAGCCAAGGAGTTGTCATCTCTAGTCAGAGACCTCCTGAAGCCAAAATAGGTAGCGGTGCATCATTGCACGCGAGTCCTGGGAAAAATGGTAGCTTCCTACGAAGCAATCCCATTAGGCAGGTTCCATACAAGAACTTTTCAGAGGGACCTGTTGGACAAGTGGTCCGGATCGCATCTTTCGATGCATAGGCTGATAACCCTGTCTCCAAGGACCAGGGTATCTCTACTGTGGTGGCTGCAGAGTGCCCATCTTCAAGAGGGCCGCAGGTTCGGCATACAGGACTAGGTCCTAGTGACCATGGATTCCAGCCTTTGAGGCTGGGAGGCAGTCACACAGGGAAGAAATTTCCAGGGACTTTGGTCAAGTCAGGTTATTTCCCTACACATAAATATTCTGGAACTGAGGGCCATTTACAATGCCCTGAGGCCGGCAAGGCCTCTGCTTCAAAACCAGCCGGTACTGATCCAATCAGACAACATCACGGCAGTCGCCCATGTAAACCAACAGGGCGGCACAAGAAGCAGGATGGCGATGGCAGAAGCCACAAGGATTCTCCGATAGGCGGAAAATCATGTGTTAGCACTGTCAGCAGTGTTCATTCCCGGAGTGGACAACTGGGAAGCAGATCTTCTCAACAGACACGACCTCCACCCGGGAGAATGGGGACTTCCTCCAGAAGTCTTCCAATAGGATTGTACACCATTGGGAAAGGCCACAGGTGGACATGATGGCGTCCCGCCTCAACAAAAAGCTATAAAAGATATTGCACCGGATCAAGGGACCCTCAGGCGATAGCTATGGACGCTCTGGTAACACCGTGGGTGTACCAGTCGGTTTATGTGTTCTCCCCTCTGCCTCTCATACCAAAGGTACTGAGAATAATAAGAAGGCGAGGAGTAAGAACGATACTCGTGGATGGCCAAGAAGAGCTTGGTACCCAGAACTTCAAGAATTTATATCAGAGGACCCATGGCCTCTGCCACTCAGACAGGACCTGCGGCAGCAGGGGCCCTGTCTGTTCCAAGACTTACCGCGGCTGCGTTTGTCGGCATGGCGGTTGAACGCCGGATCCTGAAGGAAAAGGGCATTCCGGAGGAAGTCATTCCTACGCTTACTAAAGCCAGGAAAGAGGTTACAGCAACTCATTATCACCGCATATGGCGAAAATATGTTGCATGGTGTGAGGCCGAAAGGGCCCCAACAGAGGAATTTCAACTAGGTCGATTTCTGCATTTCCTGCAAGCAGGAGTGACTATGGGCCTTAAATTGGGTTCCATTAAGGTACAGATCTCGGCTCTGTCGATTTTCTTTCAAAAAGAACTAGCTTCAGTACCTGAAGTTCAGACATTTATAAAAGGAGTGCTGCAGAGTCAGCCCCCGTTTGTGCCTCCTGTGGCACCTTGGGATCTCAACGTGGTGTTGAGTTTCTTAAAATCACATTGGTTTGAACCACTAAAAACCGTGGATCTGAAATATCTCACGTGCAAGGTGGTTATGTTATTGGCCTTGGCTTCTGCCAGGCGAGTATCAAAGTTGGCGGCTTTGTCTTGTAAAAGCCCTTATTTGATTTTCCATATGGATAGGGCAGAATTGAGGACTCGTCCCCAGTTTCTCCCAAAGGTGGTGTCAGCGTTTCACCTGAACCAGCCTATTGTGGTGCCTAGGCTACTAGGGACTTGGAGGACTCCAAGTTGCTAGACGTTGTCAGGGCACTGAAAATATATGTTTCCAGAACGGCTAGAGTCAGAAAATCTGACTCGCTGTTTATCCTATATGCACCTAACAAGCTGGGTGCTCCTGCTTCTAAGCAGACTATTGCTCGTTGGATTTGTAGTACAATTCAGCTTGCACATACTGTGGCAGTCCTGCCACAGCCAAAATCTGTCAATGCCCATTCCACAAGGAAGGTGGGCTCATCTTGGGCGGCTGCCCGAGAGGTCTCGGCTTTACAACTTTGCCGAGCAGCTACTTGGTCAGGGGCAAACACGTTTGCAAAATTCTACAAATTTGATACCCTGGCTGAGGAGGACCTGGAGTTCTCTCATTCAGTGCTGCAGAGTCATCCGCACTCTCCCGCCCGTTTGGGAGCTTTGGTATAATCCCCATGGTCCTTACGGAGTTCCCAGCATCCACTAGGACGTTAGAGAAAATAAGAATTTACTCACCGGTAATTCTGTTTCTCGTAGTCCGTAGTGGATGCTGGGCGCCCATCCCAAGTGCGGTTTATCTGCAATACTTGTACATAGTTATTGTTAACTAAATCGGGTTATTGTTGAGCCATCTGTTGAGAGGCTCTATTGTTTCATACTGTTAACTGTGTTTCATATCACGAGTTGTACGGTGTGATTGGTGTGGCTGGTATGAGTCTTACCCGGGATTCAAAATCCTTCCTTATTGTGTACGCTCGTCCGGGCACAGTATCTTAACTGAGGCTTGGAGGAGGGTCATAGTGGGAGGAGCCAGTGCACACCAGGTAGTCTAAGATCTTTCTAGAGTGCCCAGCCTCCTTCGGAGCCCGCTATTCCCCATGGTCCTTACGGAGTTCCCAGCATCCACTACGGACTACGAGAAACAGAATTACCGGTGAGTAAATTCTTATTTTTTTGCAGGCTGGCGTCGATGCAGGCCTGAAATTAGGCTCCATCAAAGTGCAGATTTCGGCTTTATCTATTTGCTTTCAAAAGGAATTGGCTGTCCTCCCAGAGGTTCAGACTTTTGTGAAAGGAGTGATGCATATCCATCCTCCGTTTGTGCCCCCTGTGGCACCATGGGATCTTGAGGTGGTCTTGCAGTTTCTTATGTCTTCCTGGTTTTAACCTTTGCGTAAGGTTGAGTTAACGTTTCTCACTTGGAAGGTAGTCATGCTGTTGGCTCTGGCGTCTTCCAGGCGAGTGTCAGAGTTGGCGGCCTTATCTCATAAGAGTCCGTACTTGATTTTCCATTCGGATTGAGCGGAATTAAGGACTCGTCAACAGTTTCTGCCGAAGGTGGTTTCTTCGTTTCACATTAACCAACCTATTGTAGTACCCGTGGCTACGGATTCTGTGGCAGTTCCAAAGTCTTTGGATGTTGTGAGAGCTTTAAAAATCTACGTCGCCAGAACGGCTGTTGCCAGGAAGACAGAGGCGCTGTTTGTCCTGTATGCTTCCAACAAGATTGGTCATCCTGCTTCGAAACAGACTATTGCACGCTGGATTTGTAGTACGATTCAACAAGCTCATTCTTCGACTGGCCTACCGGTGCCGAAGTCAGTAAAGGCCCACTCTACCAGGAAAGTGGGCTCATCTTAGGCGGCTGCCCGAGGGGTCTCGGCACTTCAGCTTTGCCGAGCAGCTACGTGGTCGGGTTCAAACACCTTTGCTAAGTTTTACAAGTTTGATACCCTAGCTGAGGAGGACCTCATGTTTGCTCAATCGGTGCTGCATAGTCGTCCGCACTCTCCCGTCTGTGTTCGAGCTTTGGTATAGACCCCATGGTCCTTTTTGGAGTCCCCAGCATACTCTAGGACGTAAGAGAAAATAGGATTTTGGTACCTACCGGTAAATCCTTTTCTCCTAGTACGTAGAGGATGCTGGGCGCCCATCCCAGTGCGGACTGTTACTTGCAGTGTATTCTTGCTGGTTAAGTTAGTTTATACACGGGTTGTGTATTTATTGGTTTCAGCTTGTTGCTGTTGTTAATTCATACTGTTATCTGGTTTACTGTTACTCCGGTTGTACAGTATGTTTGTGGTGTGGGCTGGTATGTTGTAGCCCTTAGTTTAAACAAAAATCCTTTCCTCGAAATGTCCGTCTCTCCTGGGCACAGTTCCTATAACCGAGGTCTAGAGGAGGGGCATAGAGGGAGGAGCCAGTTAACACCCAGTTAAAATCTTTTCAGTGTGCCCAAGCTCCTGCGGATCCCGTCTATACCCCACGGTCCTTTTGGAGTCCCCAGCATCCTCTACGGACTAGGAGAAAAGGATTTACCGGTAGGTACCAAAATCCTATTTTTGCCTTATGTTACTTCACAACAAAAGAAAACACACCACTATCAAATGCAGTCCTTTCGGCCCAATAAATACAGAAAAGGGCGAGGTTCTTCCTTCCTTGCCACTAGAGGAAGGGAAATGGGTAAAAGATCACCAGCCGTGGCGGGTTCCCAGGAGCAGAAGTCTTCCCCGACTTCTGCCAAATCCAACGCATGACGCTGGGGCTCCTCTGCGGGAGTCCGCACCGGTGGGGGCACATCTCAGACTCTTCAGTCAGTTCTGGGTTCGTTCGGACCTGGACCCATGGGTTTTACAAATAGTATCCCAAGGGTACAAACTGGAGTTTCAAGACGTTCCCCCTCGCCGTTTTTTCAAATCGGCCTTACCAGCTTCTCTTCCGGACAGGGAGGTCGTTTGCGACGCAATACAAAAGTTGTGTCAAAATCAGGTCATCGTCAGGGTTCCCCAGTAACATCAGGGAGAAGGCTTTTATTCGAGCCTGTTTGTGGTCCAGAAGCCGGACGGCTCGGTCAGACCAATCCTAAACCTGAAATTCCTAAACTTCTACCTAAAGAAATTCAAATTGAAGATGGAGTCTCTCCGAGCAGTGATCTCCGGTCTGGAGGAAGGGGATTTTATTGTGTCGGTGGACATAAAAGATGCCTACTTGCATGTTCCCATTTATCCTCCGCATCAGGCTTTCCTGAGATGTGCAATTCAGGATTGTCATTACCAATTTCAGACGTTGCCGTTTGGTCTGTCCACGGGTCCGGGGATTTTCACCAAAGTGATGGCGGAGATGATGGTTCTCCTTCGCAAGCAAGGAGTCACGATTATCCCGTACTTGGACGATCTCCTGATAAAGGCGAGATCCAGGGATCAGTTGGTGCAAAACGTTGCACTCTCCCTGACAGTTCTTCAGCAACATGGTTGGCTCCTAAACTTGCCAAAATCACAGTTGATTCCGACGACGTGGTTGTCGTTTTGGGGAATGATTCTGGACACAGAACAACTCAAACCAGCAAGAGTGTCAATCCATCAATGCAGTCAGTTGCTGGGGAAGATGGTTGCGGCCTACGAGGCCATTCAGTTTGGCAGATTTCATGCCAGAGTATTTAAGTGGGACTTGCTGGACAAGTGGTCCGGGTCCCACCTGCACATGCACCGAAGGATAATCCTGTCATCCAAGACCAGAATATCACTACTGTGGTGGCTGCACAGCTCTCACCTCCTAGAGATGCGCAGGTTCGGGATCCAGGACTGGGTCCTAGTGACCACGGATGCAAGTCTCCGAGGCTGGGGAGCAGTCACACAGGGGGAAAACTTCCAAGGAAGATGGTCAAGCCAGGAAACTTGTCTCCACATAAACGTTCTGGAGTTAAGGGCCATTTACAACGGCCTTGTACAAGCGGAACATCTTCTTCATTACAACTATGCCGAGCTGCTACTTGGTCGGGTTCAAACACTTTTGCAAAGTTTTATAAATTTGATACCCTGGCCGATGACCTCAAGTTTGGTCAATCGGTGCTGCAGAGTCATCCGCACTCTCCCGCCCGTTCTAGAGCTTTGGTATAACCCCAGCATCCTCTAGGACAGTGTTTCCCAACCTCGGTCCTCAAGACACACTAACAGTCCTGGTTTTAGTGATATCCAGGCTTGAACACAGGTGACTTAATTAGTACCTTAGTTATTTTGATTTAACCATCTGTGCTCAAGCCTGGATATCACTAAAACCTGCACTGTTGGTGTGCCTTGAGGACCGCGATTGGGAATGCCTGCTCTAGGATGTATAAGAAAATTTAATACCTACCGGTAAATCCTTTTCTCTTAGTCCGTAGAGGATGCTGGGCGCCCGTCCCAGTGCGTACTGTATCTGCAGTTAGTTGTTGTAGTTACACACATGTTGTATTACGTTTATGATCAGCCTGTTGCTGAAATTGTTCATGCCGTTGGCTTGTGTTCTGTTAAATGCCACGTGGTGCGGCATGCTTGTGGTGTGAGCTGGTATGAATCTCACCTTAGTTTAACAATAAGTCCTTTCCTCGAAATGTCCGTCTCCCTAGGCACAGTTCCTATAACTGGAGTCTGGAGTAGGGGCATAGAGGGAGGAGCCAGTTCAAACCCTTTGAAAGTCTTAAAGTGCCCATGTCTCCTGCGGATCCCGTCTATACCCCATGGTTCTATGGTGACCCCAGCATCCTCTACGGACTAAGAGAAAAGGATTTACCGGTAGGTATTAAAATCCTATTTTTTAAACTGTTTCATACTTAACGATCCACGCGGAATACGATTGGGAATAAGCGAGGCACCTTGCCCGAAGCATGGTGAGCGAAGCACTAATTGGGCTTCCTGGTCACTGGTGGTCATTCCGAGTTGTTCGCTCGTTGCCGATTTTCGCTATGCTGCAATTTGTTGCTAAATGCGCATGGTACGCAGCGCACATGCGCTTAGTTATTTAACTAAAAACTTAGCAGTTTTGCTGCTGTTCGTGTGGCGCTTTTCAGTCGCACTGCTGATCGGTGAGTGATTGACAGGAAAGGGGCGTTTCTGGGTGGTAACTGAGCGTTTTCTGGGAGTGTGCTAAAAAACGCAGGCATGTCAGAGAAAAACGCGGGAGTGTCTGGAGAAACGGGGGAGTGGCTGGCCGAACTCAGGGTGTGTTTGTGACGTCAAACCAGGAACTAAACGGACCGAGCTGATCGCAATCTAGGAGTAGGTCTGGAGCTACTCAGAAACTGCAAGAAAATATTTCGTAGCAATTCTGCTAAACTAAGATACACTCCCAGAGGGCAGCGGCCTAGAGTTTGCAATGCTGCTAAAAGCAGCTAGCGAGCGAACAACTCGGAATGAGGGCCACTGTACAGAGAAAAACGACACAAACAAAACATGAAAACTCATGTCGACCTTTTGGCCTGTCGACCTAGAAACCCTGTTGACCTTTCAACGCTGTCGACCTAGTGACTGTCGACCTATAGTGGTCGACCTAGACACTGTCGAGAAGGACCTGGAGTTCTCTCATTCGGTGCTGCAGAGTCATCCGCACTCTCCCGCCCGTTTGGGAGCTTTGGTATAATCCCCATGGTCCTTACGGAGTCCCCAGCATCCACTTAGGATGTTAGAGAAAATAAGAATTTACTTACCGATAATTCTATTTCTCATAGTCCGTAGTGGATGCTGGGCGCCCATCCCAAGTGCGGATTGTCTGCAATACTTGTACATAGTTATTGTTACAAAAATCGGGTTATTATTGTTGGGAGCCATCTTTTCAGAGGCTCCTCTGTTATCATACTGTTAACTGGGTTCAGATCACAAGTTATACGGTGTGATTGGTGTGGCTGGTATGAGTCTTACCCGGGATTCAAAATTCCTTCCTTATTGTGTACGCTCGTCCGGGCACAGTATCCTAACTGAGGCTTGGAGGAGGGTCATAGGGGGAGGAGCCAGTGCACACCAGTTAGTCCTAAAGCTTTCTTTAGATGTGCCCAGTCTCCTGCGGAGCCGCTATTCCCCATGGTCCTTACGGAGTCCCCAGCATCCACTACGGACTATGAGAAATAGAATTATCGGTAAGTAAATTCTTATTTTCCACCGTCTCAGACAATCCCTTTCAGATAATCCAAATGGAAAAATATACAAAATACAAGAGTGGTATATACCAGTTCACAGAACAATGTTTCTCTGACGTCCTAGTGGATGCTGGGGACTCCGTAAGGACCATGGGGAATAGCGGCTCCGCAGGAGACTGGTCACAGCTAAGAAAAATTTAGGACTACCTGGTGTGCACTGGCTCCTCCCACTAAGACCCTCCTCCAGTTAGAATCCTGTGCCCGGCTGAGCTGGATCCACACTAGGGGCTCTCCTGAGCTCCTAGAGAGAAAGTATATTTTAGGTTTTTTATTTTACAGTGAGATCTGCTGGCAACAGACTCACTGCAGCGAGGGACTAAGGGGAGAAGAAGCGAACCTACCTAACTGGTGGTAGCTTGGGCTTCTTAGGCTACTGGACACCATTAGCTCCAGAGGGATCGACCGCATGGAACCGGCCATTGATGTTCGGTCCCGGAGCCGCGCCGCCGGCCCCCTTACAGAGCCAGAAGCAAGAAGAATCCGGAAAATCGGCGGCAGAAGACATCAGTCTTCACCAAGGTAGCGCACAGCACTGCAGCTGTGCGCCATTGCTCCTCATACACACTTCACACTCCGGTCACTGAGGGTGCAGGGCGCTGGGGGGGGGGGCGCCCTGAGCAGCAATAAAAACACCTTGGCTGGCAAATATATCACAATATATAGCCCCAGAGGCTATATATGTGATAAATACCCCTGCCAGAATCCATAAAAAAGCGGGAGAAAAGTCAGCCGAAAAAGGGGCGGAGCTATCTTCCTCAGCACACTGGCGCCATTTCTCCCTCACAGCTCCGCTGGAAGGAAGCTCCCTGGCTCTCCCCTGCAATCTACACTACAGAAAGGGTAAAAAAGAGAGGGGGGGGCACTAAATTTAGGCGCAATATACATATAGCAGCTATAAGGGGATATAATTTAGTTAATCCCTGTATTATATAGCGCTCTGGTGTGTGCTGGCATACTCTCTCTCTGTCTCCCCAAAGGGCTTTGTGGGGTCCTGTCTTCTGTCAGTGCATTCCCTGTGTGTGTGCGGTGTGTCGGTACGGCTGTGTCGATATGTTTGATGAGAAGACTTATGTGGAGGAGGAGCAGGTGCCTATAAATGTGTTGTCACCCCCTGCGGGGCAGACACTGGAGTGGATGGACTTGTGGAAGGAATTACGCGAAAGTGTCGACTCCTTACATAAAAAATTTGACGACATGCCAAATGCGGGGCAGCCAGCTTCTCAGCCCGTGCCTGCCCAGACGTCTCAAAGGTCATCAGGGGCTCTAAAACGCCCGCTACCTCAGATGGCAGACACAGATGTCGACACGGATACTGATACCAGTGTCGACGACGAAGAGACTAATGTAATGTCCAATAGGGCCACTCGTTATATGATTGAGGCAATGAAAAATGTTTTACACATTTCTGAGGTGACCCCAGGTACCACAAAAAAGGGTATTATGTTTGGGGAGAAAAAACTACCAGTAGTTTTTCCCCCTTCTGAAGAATTAAATGAAGTGTGTGAAGTAGCGTGGGCTTCCCCCGATAAAAAATTGGTAATTTCAAAAAAATTACTAATGGCGTACCCTTTCCCGCCAGAGGATAGGTCACGTTGGGAAACACCCCCTAGGGTGGATAAAGCACTTACGCGCTTATCAAAAAAGGTGGCACTGCCGTCCCAGGATACGGCCGCCCTAAAGGAACCTGCTGACAGAAAGCAGGAGGCTCTCCTGAAGGCTATATATACGCACACTGGTATTATACTGAGACCAGCTATTGCTTCAGCATTGATGTGCAGTGCTGCAGCTGCATGGTCAGACTCCCTGTCAGAAAACATTGACACCCTAGACAGGGACACTATATTGCTAAACGTAGAGCATATTAAAGACGCTGTCTTCTACATAAGAGATGCACAGAGGGATATTTGCCGGCTGGCATCTAAAATAAGTGCACTGTCCATTTCTGCCAGGAGAGGGTTATGGACCCGGCAGTGGACAGGTGATGCAGATTCTAAAAGGCACATGGAAGTTTTGCCTTATAAGGGTGAGGAGTTGTTCGGGGATGGTCTTTCGGACCTAGTGTCCACAGCAACGGCTGGGAAGTCAGCATTTTTGCCACATGTCCCCTCACAACCAAAGAGAGCACCGTATTATCAGGTACAGTCCTTTCGCCCCCAAAAGAGCAGATGGGGTAGAGGCGCATCCTTTCTGCCCAGAGGCAGAGGTAGGGGAAAAAAGCTGCAGCATACAGCCACTTCCCAGGAACAAAAGTCCTCCCCCGCTTCTTCTGCTAAGTCCGCCGCATGACGCTGGGGCTCAACAGGCGGAGCCAGGTACGGTGGGGGCCCGTCTCAAAAACTTCAGCAATCAGTGGGCTCGCTCACAAGTAGATCCCTGGATCCTTCAAGTGGTATCTCAGGGGTACAGGCTGGAATTCGAGACATCTCCCCCCCGCCGTTTCCTCAAATCTGCCTTACCAACGACTCCCTCAGAAAGGGAGGCTGTGTTAGAGGCAATTCACAAGCTGTATTCCCAGCAGGTGATAGTCAAGGTGCCCCTACTTCAACAAGGACGGGGTTACTATTCCACAATGTTTGTGGTACCGAAACCGGACGGTTCGGTGAGACCCATTTTAAATTTGAAATCCTTGAACACATATTTAAGAAAATTCAAGTTCAAGATGGAATCGCTCAGGGCGGTTATTGCAAGCCTGGAAGAGGGGGATTACATGGTATCTCTGGACATCAAGGATGCTTACCTGCATGTCCCCATTTACCATCCTCACCAGGAGTACCTCAGATTTGTGGTACAGGTTTGTCATTACCAATTCCAGACGTTGCCGTTCGGCCTGTCCACGGCACCGAGGGTATTTACCATGGTAATGGCCGAAATGATGATACTCCTTCGGAAAAAGGGAGTTTTAATTATCCCATACTTGGACGATCTCCTGATAAGGGCGAGGTCCAGAGAGCAGTTGTTGGTCGGCGTAGCATTATCTCAGGAGGTGCTACACCAGCACGGTTGGATTCTGAATATTCCAAAGTCACAGCTGGTTCCGGCGATACGTCTACTGTTCCTGGGGATGATTCTGGACACAGTCCAGAAAAAAGTGTTTCTCCCAGAGGAGAAAGCCAAGGAGCTGTCATCTCTAGTCAGAGGCCTCCTGAAACCAAAACAGGTGTCGGTGCATCACTACACGCGAGTCCTGGGAAAGATGGTAGCTTCCTACGAAGCAATTCCATTCGGCAGGTTCCATGCCAGAACCTTTCAGTGGGACCTGTTGGACCAATGGTCCGGATCGCATCTTCAAATGCATCGGTTGATAACCCTGTCTCCAAGGACCAGGGTGTCTCTGCTGTGGTGGCTGCAGAGTGCTCATCTCAGAGAGGGCCGCAGATTCGGCATACAGGACTGGGTCCTGGTGACCACGGATGCCAGCCTTCGAGGCTGGGGGGCAGTCACACGGGGAAGAAACTTCCAAGGACTTTGGTCAAGTCAGGAGACTTCCCTACACATAAATGTTCTGGAACTGAGGGCCATTTACAATGCCCTAAGTCAGGCAAAGCCCCTGCTTCAAAACCAGCCGGTTCTGATCCAGTCAGACAACATCACGGCAGTCGCCCATGTAAACCGACAGGGCGGCACAAGAAGCAGGACGGCGATGGCAGAAGCCACAAGGATTCTCCGATGGGTGGAAAATCACGTGTTAGCACTGTCAGCAGTGTTCATTCCGGGAGTGGACAACTGGGAAGCAGACTTCCTCAGCAGGCACGACCTCCACCCGGGAGAGTGGGGACTTCATCCAGAAGTCTTCCAACTGATTGTAAACCGTTGGGAAAGGCCACAGGTGGACATGATGGCGTCCCGCTTAAACAAAAAGCTAGAAAAATATTGCGCCAGGTCAAGAGACCCTCAGGCGATAGCTGTGGACGCTCTAGTGACACCGTGGGTGTACCGGTCGGTTTATGTGTTCCCTCCTCTTCCTCTCATACCCAAGGTACTGAGGATAATAAGGAAAAGAGGAGTAAGAACTATTCTCATTGTTCCAGATTGGCCAAGAAGGTCTTGGTACCCGGAACTTCAAGAATTAATCTCAGAAGACCCATGGCCTCTGCCGCTCAGACAGGACCTGCTGCTGCAGGGGCCCTGTCTGTTCCAAGACTTACCGCGGCTGCGTTTGACGGCATGGCGGTTGAACACCGGATCCTAAAAGAAAAGGGTATTCCGGAGGAAGTCATTCCTACGCTCATTAAAGCTAGAAAAGATGTAACCGTACAACATTATCACCGCATATGGCGAAAATATGTTGCGTGGTGTGAGGCCAGGAAGGCCCCAACGGAGGAATTCCAGCTAGGTCGATTTCTGCACTTCCTACAGTCAGGGGTGACTATGGGCCTAAAACTGGGTTCCATTAAGGTCCAGATTTCGGCTCTGTCGATTTTCATCCAAAAAGAACTGGCTTCACTGCCTGAAGTTCAGACATTTGTCAAGGGAGTGCTGCATATTCAGCCTCCTTTTGTGCCTCCAGTGGCACCGTGGGTCCTCAACGTGGTGTTGGGTTTCCAAAAGTCACATTGGTTTGAGCCACTCAAAACCGTGGATTTAAAATATCTCACGTGGAAAGTGGTCATGCTTTTGGCCTTGGCTTCGGCAAGGCGTGTGTCAGAATTGGCGGCTTTGTCATGTAAAAGCCCCTATTTGATTTTCCATATGGATAGGGCAGAATTGAGGACTCGTCCCCAGTTTCTTCCTAAGGTGGTATCAGCTTTTCACTTGAACCAACCTATCGTGGTGCCTGCGGCTACTAGGGACTTGGAGGACTCCAAGTTACTGGACGTAGTCAGGGCCTTGAAAATTTATGTTTCCAGGACGGCTGGAGTCAGGAAGACTGACACGCTATTTATCCTGTATGCACCCAACAAGCTGGGTGCTCCTGCTTCAAAGCAGACTATTGCTCGCTGGATTTGTAGCACAATTCAGCTTGCGCATTCTGTGGCTGGCCTGCCGCAGCCTAAGGGGTATATGCAATTCACGGCGAATCGCGGCAAATTATCGCCGTTTTTTAATTCGACAGGTGAATTCCGGCAGGTGGCTGCCGGAATTCACCATATTCAATGAAAAACGGATTCGACATTCCCGCGGGCGAAAAACGGCCGATTTGCCGGATTTTGCCGCGATTTTAAAAAACGGGGAAAAACGGGAAAAAATGGCGTGGGGTCCCCCCTCCAAAGCATAACCAGCTTCGGGCTCTTCGAGCTGGTCCTGGTTCTAAAAATGCGGGGGAAAATTTGACAGAGGATCCCCCGTATTTTTAAAACCAGCACCGGGCTCTGCGCCTGATGCTGGTGCAAAAAATACGGGGGACAAAAAGAGTAGGGGTCCCCCGTATTTTTCACACCAGCATCGGGCTCCACTAGCTGGACAGATAATGCCACAGCCGGGGGTCACTTTTATACAGTGCCCTGCGGCCGTGGCATTAAATATCCAACTAGTCACCCCTGGCCGGGGTACCCTGGGGGAGTGGGGACCCCTTCAATCAAGGGGTCCCCCCCCCCAGCCACCCGAGGGCCAGGGGTGAAGCCCGAGGCTGTCCCCCCCCATCCAATGGCTGCGGATGGGAGGCTGATAGCCTTGAGAAAAATGACAAGAATATTGTTTTTTCCAGTAGTACTACAAGTCCCAGCAAGCCTCCCCCGCAAGCTGGTACTTGGAGAACCACAAGTACCAGCATGCGGGAGAAAAACGGGCCCGCTGGTACCTGTAGTACTACTGGAAAAAAAATACCCAAATAAAAACAGGACACACACACCGTGACTTGTACAACTTTATTACATACTGCCGACACACACATACTTACCTATGTTGACACGAAGCAGTCGGTCCTCTTCTCCAAGTAGAATCCACGGATACCTGAAAATAAAAGATAATTATACTCACCTTCCAGCGTCCAGAGATACATCCACGTCCAGAAAATAATCCAGGTACTTGGCAAAAAAACAAAACGCAGTTGGATATTTAATGCCACGGCCGCAGGGTGCTGTATAAAAGTGACCCCCGGCTGTGGCATTATCTGTCCAGCTAGTGGAGCCCGATGCTGGTGTATAAAATACGGGGGACCCCTACTCTTTTTGTCCCCCGTATTTTTTGCACCAGCATCAGGCGCAGAGCCCGGTTCTGGTTTTAAAAATACGGGGGAACCCCTGTCAATTTTTTCCCCGCATTTTTAGAACCAGGACCAGCTCGAAGAGCCCGAGGCTGGTTATACTTTGGAGGGGGGACCCCACGCCATTTTTTTCAGGGATTTTACCATTCCATCCAAAAAAATAAAATAAAAATATTTTTAAAAATATATAAATAATACTTGTGCCTCCAAAAAAGACAAACCAAGTACCTAATCCCTTCTAATATAAATAGATATGATATTACCAAGAAAAAAAAACACAAAAAAAAGTTTTAATTTTTTTTTATTAGTTTCACCCTCCAAAGTGTTGCGGATTGAAAATGACGAATTTACTGTCTAAAAGCACTGTTGTCGAATTTCCAAACTTCGATTGAATAGACTTTGGTCGAATTGCAGCATGTGTATCATTGCAAAAAAGTCGAATTTATCAAAAGTCGAATTTCAAAAAGTCGAATTTTGAAAGTCCGTTTTTTTTGTCGGAAAGTACTGAATTGCATTGTCGAAATTTTTTTTTTTGGCGAAAAATTCCCGAAATTCGACAATTTCGGGAATTCGACCGCAATTGCATATACCCCTAAATCTGTAAAAGCCCACTCCACGAGGAAAGTGGGCTCTTCTTGGGCGGTTGCCCGAGGGGTCTCGGCTTTACAACTTTGCCGAGCTGCTACTTGGTCAGGGGCAAACACGTTTGCAAAATTCTACAAATTTGATAACCTGGCTGAGGAGGACCTTGAGTTCTCTCATTCGGTGCTGCAGAGTCATCTGCACTCTCCCGCCCGTTTGGGAGCTTTGGTATAATCCCCATGGTCCTTACGGAGTCCCCAGCATCCACTAGGACGTCAGAGAAAATAAGATTTTACTCACTGGTAAATCTATTTCTCGTAGTCCGTAGTGGATGCTGGGCGCCCGTCCCAAGTGCGGACTGTCTGCAATACTTGTATATAGTTATTGTTAACTAAAAGGGTTATTGTTGAGCCATCTGTTGAGAGGCTCTGTTATGTTCATATTGTTAACTGGGTATAATATCACGAGTTATACGGTGTGATTGGTGTGGCTGGTATGAGTCTTACCCGGGATTCAAAATCCTTCCTTATTGTGTCAGCTCTTCCGGGCACAGTATCCTTACTGAAGTCTGGAGGAGGGTCATAGTGGGAGGAGCCAGTGCACACCAGGTAGTCCTAAATCTTTCTTAGCTGTGCCCAGTCTCCTGCGGAGCCGCTATTCCCCATGGTCCTTACGGAGTCCCCAGCATCCACTACGGACTACGAGAAATAGATTTACCGGTGAGTAAAATCTTATTTTATTGATTACAAAAACCCCTTAGTTGGGGTGAATTAACATCCAAAAATGTACATACAAGTTTACAACTGTTTAAATGTTTAGTATACTGTGTGTTAAGTGATCTATGTCCATAATGGGTTGCCCAAAGGCATGATATTTTGTTTACTTAATTGCCGATGCTTACTTATTTTCTGGGCTGATGTTTTGTCCTTGTGGTTGCTGGGTAACAGTGAGGAAGGCGCTTTGGGTGCACTAAAAATTCTGCTTCTCCCCCATGTATTAATGCGCCGGTGTGTGCTACATGCGCTATGCTCCCCTGTCATTATATCAGCGCTGCTATCTTTAAGATATCATGCCGATGCACTGTGCAACATATGAACAGTCAGTTGCACTGACCGGAGGTGAGAGACAGCGATTCAGCACTAGCCTGATGCACTGTGGGCGTCTGGCGGGCATTGCCAGAGGGCAAAGTTGTCACTCCCTCTCCGGCAACCAAGCTGTTCTTACATTTTCTCTGACGTCCTAAGTGGATGCTGGGGACTCCGTCAGGACCATGGGGATTAGCGGCTCCGCAGGAGACAGGGCACAAAAGTAAAAGCTTTAGGATCAGGTGGTGTGCACTGGCTCCTCCCCCTATGACCCTCCTCCAAGCCTCAGTTAGATTTTTGTGCCCGGCCGAGAAGGGTGCAATCTAGGTGGCTCTCCTAAAGAGCTGATTAGAGTAAAAGTTTGTTAGGTTTTTTATTTTCAGTGAGTCCTGCTGGCAACAGGCTCACTGCTACGAGGGACTTAGGGGAGAGAAGTGAACTCACCTGCGTGCAGGATGGATTGGCTTCTTAGGCTACTGGACACCATTAGCTCCAGAGGGAGTCGGAACACAGGTCTCACCCTGGGGTTCGTCCCGGAGCCGCGCCGCCGACCCCCCTTGCAGATGCCGAAAAGTGAAGGTCCAGAAACGGCGGCAGAAGACTCTTCAGTCTTCATAAGGTAGCGCACAGCACTGCAGCTGTGCGCCATTGTTGTCAGCACACTTCATAGCAGCGGTCACTGGGGGTGCAGGGCGCTGGGGGGGGGGGCGCCCTGGGCAGCAATGATAGTACCTTATTCTGGCTAAAAATACATCACATATAGCCCCTGGGGGCTATATGGATGTATTTAACCCCTGCCAGGTCTCAGAAAAACGGGAGAAGAAGCCCGCCGAAAAGGGGGCGGGGCCTATTCTCCTCAGCACACAGCGCCATTTTCCCTCACAGAAATGCTGGTGGGAAGGCTCCCAGGCTCTCCCCTGCACTGCACTACAGAAACAGGGTTAAAACAGAGAGGGGGGGCACTTATTTGGCGATATGTATAAATATATATTAAAATGCTATAAGGGAAAAACACTTATATAAAGGTTGTCCCTGTATAATTATAGCGTTTTTGGTGTGTGCTGGCAAACTCTCCCTCTGTCTCCCCAAAGGGCTAGTGGGGTCCTGTCCTCTATCAGAGCATTCCCTGTGTGTGTGCTGTGTGTCGGTACGTGTGTGTCGACATGTATGAGGACGATGTTGGTGAGGAGGCGGAGCAATTGCCTGAAATGGTGATGTCTCTAGGGAGTCGACACCGGAATGGATGGCTTATTTAAGGAATTACGTGATAATGTCAACACGCTGCAAGGTCGGTTGACGACATGAGACGGCCGGCAAACAAATTAGTACCTGTCCAGGCGTCTCAAACACCGTCAGGGGCTGTAAAACGCTCATTTACCTCAGTCGGTCGACACAGACACGGACACTGACTCCAGTGTCGACGGTGAAGAAACATACGTATTTTCCTTTAGGGCCACACGTTACATGTTAAGGGCAATGAAGGAGGTGTTACATATTTCTGATACTACAAGTACCACAAGAAGGGTATTATGTGGGGTGTGAAAAAACTACCTGTAGTTTTTCCTGAATCAGATAAATTAAATGAAGTGTGTGATGATGCGTGGGTTTCCCCCGATAGAAAATTATTGGCGGTATACCCTTTCCCGCCAGAAGTTAGGGCGCGTTGGGAAACACCCTTTAGGGTGGATAAGGCGCTCACACGCTTATCAAAACAAGTGGCGGTACCGTCTCCAGATAGGGCCGCCCTCAAGGAGCCAGCTGAGAGGCTGGAAAATATCCTAAAAAGGTATATACACACATACTGGTGTTATACTGAGACCAGCGATCGCCTCAGCCTGGATGTGCAGCGCTGGGGTGGCTTGGTCGGATTCCCCGACTGAAAATATTGATACCCTTGACAGGGACAGTATTTTATTGACTATAGAGCATTTAAAGGATGCATTTCTTTATATGCGAGATGCACAGAGGGATATTTGCACTCTGGCATCAAGAGTAAGTGCGATGTCCATATCTGCCAGAAGATGTTTATGGACACGACAGTGGTCAGGTGATGCAGATTCCAAACGGCACATGGAAGTATTGCCGTATAAAGGGGAGGAGTTATTTGGGGTCGGTCCATCGGACCTGGTGGCCTCGGCAACAGCTGGAAAATCCACCTTTTTTACCCCAAATCACATCTCAGCAGAAAAAGACACCGTCTTTTCAGCCTCAGTCCTTTCGTCCCCATAAGGGCAAGCGGGCAAAAGGCCAGTCATATCTGCCCAGGGATAGAGGAAAGGGAAGAAGACTGCAGCAGGCAGCCCATTCCCAGGAACAGAAGCCCTCCACAGCTTCTGCCAAGTCCTCAGCATGACGCTGGGGCCGTACAAGCGGACTCAAGTGCGGTGGGGGGTCGTCTCAAGAGTTTCAGCGCGTAGTGGGCTCACTCGCAAGTGGACCCCTGGATCCTACAAGTAGTATCCCAGGGGTACAGACTGGAGATTCGAGACGTCTCCCCCTCGCAGGCTCCTGATGTCTGCTTTACCAACGTCTTCCTCCGACAGGGAGGCAGTATTGGAAACAATTCACAAGCTGTATTCCCAGCAGGTGATAATCAAAGTACCCCTCCTACAACAAGGAAAGGGGTATTATTCCACACTATATTGTGGTACTGAAGCCAGACGGCTCGGTGAGACCTATTCTAAATGGGAAATCTTTGAACACTTACATACAAAGGTTCAAATCAAGATGGAGTCACTCAGAGCAGTGATGGCGAACCAGGAAGAAGGGGACTATATGGTGTCCCTGGACATCAAGGATGCTTACCTCCATGTTCCAAATTGCCCTTCTCACCAAGGGTACCTCAGGTTCGTGGTACGGAACTGTCACTATCAGTTTCAGACGCTGCCGTTTGGATTGTCCACGGCACCCCGGGTCTTTACCAAAGTAATGGCCGAAATGATGATTCTTCTTCAAAGAAAAGGCGTCTTAATTATCCCTTACTTGGACGATCTCCTGATAAGGGCAAGATCCAGAGAACAGTTGGAAGTCGGAGTAGCACTATCTCAAGTAGTTCTACGACAGCACGGGTGGATTCTAAATATCCAAAATCGCAGCCGTTTCCGACGACACGTCTGCTGTTCCTAGGGATGGTTCTGGACACAGTCCAGAAAAAGGTGTTTCTCCCGGAGGAGAAAGCCAGGGAGTTATCCGAGCTAGTCAGGAACCTCCTAAAACCAGGAAAAGTGTCAGTGCATCATTGCACAAGAGTCCTGGGAAAAATGGTGGCTTATTACGAAGCGATTCCATTCGGCAGATTCCACGCAAGAACTTTTCAGTGGGATCTGCTGGACAAATGGTCCGGATCGCATTTTCAGATGCATCAGCGGATAACCCTGTCTCCAGGGACAAGGGTGTCTCTCCTGTGGTGGTTACAGAGTGCTCATCTTCTAGAGGGCCGCAGATTCGGCATTCAGGATTGGATGCTGGTGACCACGGAGGCCAGCCTGAGAGGCTGGGGAGCAGTCACACAGGGAAAAAATTTCCAGGGAGTGTGATCAAGTCTGGAGATTTTTCTCCACATAAATATACTGGAGCTAAGGGCAATTTACAAGGCTCTAAGCTTAGCAAGACCTCTGCTTCAAGGTCAGCCGGTATTGATCCAGTGGGACAACATCACGGCAGTCGCCCACGTAAACAGACAGGGCGGCACAAGAAGCAGGAGGGCAATGGCAGAAACTGCAAGGATTTTTCGCTGGGCGGAAAATCATGTGATAGCACTGTCAGCAGTGTTCATTCCGGGAGTGGACAACTGGGAAGCAGACTTCCTCAGCAGGCACAACCTCCACCCGGGAGAGTGGGGACTTCATCGGGAAGTCTTCCACATGATTGTGAACCGTTGGAAAAGACCAAAGGTGGACATGATGGCGTCCCGCCTGAACAAAAAACTGGACAAGTATTGCGCCAGGTCAAAAGACCCTCAGGCAATAGCTGTGGATGTTCTGGTAACACCGTGGGTGTACCAGTCGGTGTATGTCTTCCCTCCTCTGCTTCTCATACCCAAGGTATTGAGAATTATAAGACGTAGAGGAGTAAGAACTATACTCGTGGCTCCGGATTGGCCAAGAAGGACTTGGTACCCGGAACTTCAAGAGATGCTCACAGAGGACTCATGGCCTCTGCCACTAAGAAGGGACTTGCTTCAGCAAGTACCATGTCTGTTCCAAGACTTACCGCGGCTGCGTTTGACGGCATGGCGGTTGAACGCCGGATCCTAAGGGAAAAAGGCATTCCGGAAGAGGTCATTCCTAACCTGGTCAAAGCCAGGAAGGAGGTCACCGCACAACATTATCACCACATGTGGCGAAAATATGTTGCGTGGTGTGAGGCCAGGAAGGCCCCATGAAGAAATTTCAACTCGGTCGTTTCCTGCATTTCCTGCAAACAGGAGTGTCTATGGGCCTCAAATTGGGGTCCATTAAGGTTCAAATTTCGGCCCTGTCGATTTTCTTCCAGAAAGAATTGGCTTCAGTTCCTGAAGTCCAGAAGTTTGTCAAGGGAGTACTGCATATACAACCCCCTTTTTGTGCCTCCAGTGGCACTGTGGGATCTCAACGTAGTTCTGGGATTCCTAAAATCACATTGGTTTAAACCGCTCAAATCTGTGGATTTGAAATATCTCACAGGGAAAGTGACCATGCTGTTGGCCCTGGCCTCGGCCAGGCGAGTGTCAGAATTGGCGGCGTTTGTCTCAAAAAGCCCATATCTGATTGTCCATTCGGACAGGGCAGAGCTGCGGACTCATCCCCAGTTTCTCCCTAAGGTGGTGTCAGTGTTTCACCCGAACCAGCTTATTGTTGTACCTGCGGCTACTAGGGACTTGGAGGACTCCAAGTTGCTAGATGTTGTCAGGGCCCTGAAAATATAGTTTCCAGGACGGCTGGAGTCAGGAAGACTGACTTGCTGTTATCCTGTATGCACCCAACAAACTGGGTGCTCTTGCTTCTAAGCAGACGATTGCTAGTTGGATGTGTAGTACAATTCAGCTTGCACATTCTGTGGCAGGCCTGCCACAGCCAAAATATGTAAAATGCCATTCCACAAGGAAGGTGGGCTCATCTTGGGCGGCTGCCCGAGGGGTCTCGGCTTTACAACTTTGCCGAGCTGATACTTGGTCAGGGGCACACCCTGACTGAGGAGGACCTGGAGTTCTCTCATTCGGTGATGCAGAGTCATCCGCACTCTCCCGCCCGTTTGGGAGCTTTGGTATAATCCCCATGGTCCTGACGGAGTCCCCAGCATCCACTTAGGACGTCAGAGAAAATAAGAATTTACTTACCGATAATTCTATTTCTCGTAGTCCGTAGTGGATGCTGGGCGCCCATCCCAAGTGCGGATTGTCTGCAATACTTGTACATAGTTATTGTTACAAAAATCGGGTTATTATTGTTGTGAGCCATCTTTTCAGAGGCTCCGCTGTTATCATGCTGTTAACTGGGTTCAGATCACAGGTTGTACAGTGTGATTGGTGTGGCTGGTATGAGTCTTACCCGGGATTCAAAATCCTTCCTTATTGTGTACGCTCGTCCGGGCACAGTATCCTAACTGAGGCTTGGAGGAGGGTCATAGGGGGAGGAGCCAGTGCACACCACCTGATCCTAAAGCTTTTACTTTTGTGCCCTGTCTCCTGCGGAGCCGCTAATCCCCATGGTCCTGACGGAGTCCCCAGCATCCACTACGGACTACGAGAAATAGAATTATCGGTAAGTAAATTCTTATTTTTAATAGAAACCATTGGTTTTTGTATTATGCTGTTAGTACATGCATGGCACCGTGACTTATTAACAGAAAGGGTTTGGTACATATGACCGCCACATAGGGTGCCGAATGTAAATATACCGACATCAGCACCCCAAGCGGTAGAATTGCTAATAGGGTGCGAGCGCAACGAAGCCCCTTGCAGGCTCGGTGGCGAACTACGCTTTCCACAGGTTCTATTCTCCCTCCATGGGTGTCGTGGATCCCGGTGTCTGTATTGTGACAGCCAGGATCCTGATGAGTGGTATGATGACCGCATACCAACAGAAGCCTATTATACAAAAATATTGTGTTTTTCTCTAGCATACATAAGGGATATTGTGGAAAACTAGTACGATGGGGTATAGATGGAGTCCAAAGGAGCCAGTGCACTTTAAATTTCTCCATCTGGGTGTGCTGGCTCCTCCCCTCTATGCCCCCTCCCACAGGCAGTTTAGAAAAAAGTGCCCTCAGGAGAGGATGCACATCTCTGCAGCTCCAGAGAGTTTTCTTCATTTTCTTTAAAACTTTTATTATTTTCGGTATGCTGTCTGGGCAACAGCATAGCTGCACCATGGGAGTTAGGGGTAGACGGTCACCGGCCTTACGAGGTGCAGAGCTGCTTCCCCGCTGCAGGACAATCGTCCTGAGGAGTTGTTGTTCAGTGGGGCACTGCGCATTGGCTGTCACAGCCGCAGCACACCCCTAACACTGCCTGAAGGTGACATCGGTGGTGAGTACAAACCAGGGGCCCTGCTAGGTGGGGTCCCCCGGTTCAAAGTGCAGCTGAACATGGGCGCGGCACACGGGACTCGTTAAGATCCCCTGTGTAGAACTGGCACAAAAGGCTTGACTAGCATTTGTGTGATGTTTAAGCTAACTAGGAGACTTTGCCAGTATAATATATATATGTAACTCCGGCGCCATTGGAGGGGGCGGAGCTACCTCACAGCGGGACCTGAGGCATTTTGACGCCTTCCTCTGTTTACTGCAGCCATATACAGCACACACAGCGCTTCCTGACTCCTCAGCCATGCTGGATATCTGGTACAGGGTGTAGCAAAGGGGGAGAGCCACTTGTGTACACTATCCCAATCCTATTTAGGATTAAGATTGTTAGTGTTAACTGTATTTTAGGGAGCTTACAGCCTCACTGCGGCAGTGCAACTCAGGGTGTGCTGGTGTCCTCCTCTCTCTGTCTCTCCTCTCACATACAGTAGGGCAGGCTTGCTTTATAACTGTCTGTGTGTATGTTATTGTGCTTACTGTGAACCATAGGTAAACACAAGATGTGCAGTGTATGTCACACTAGATTCTCTCCATTATAAACTGAATCTGTTTCATGTGAACAATGCAGTCAATCTTCACAAATCAGTGAAGGGGCTGGGGAAGAGGGTCCAGAGCCCCACTGGTTAGGGCAGAGGTTCTCAAACTCGGTCCTCGGGGGCCCACACAGTGCATGTTTTGCAGGTCTCCTCACAGAATCGCAAGTGAAATAATTAGCTCCACCTGTGGACCTTTTAAAATGTGTCAGTGAGTAATTAATACACCTGCGCACCTGCTGGGTTACCCTCTCTCTCGTGCTGGACCACAGAAGCGGGGGTTACCTGCTATACTATCTGATACAGATGATGATATACAGGAGGATGGGGATGACCTGGATCCCGATTCTGCTCAGGGTATTGAACCCCTCATTTTGGCTATAAGAGACGTGTTAAAGCTCCCTCTAGAGGACGCTGCGTCACAGCAGTCGTTTTTCTTTGTACAGAACAAGCCTTTGTACAGAACAAGCTAGTCAGATGCTTGGCTGCATTGGGAGAGGAATCAGCAGCAGAAAGAAAGAAGTAATAATGCCACTGTATAGGTCATTGGTACGGCCTCATCTAGAATACTGTGTCCAGTTCTGGAGGCCATATCTTCAAAAGGATATTAATACATTAGAAACTGTACAAAGGAGGGCAACTAAAATGGTGCATGGCCTACATCACAAAACATACCCAGAAAGACTGAGAAATCTCAATATGTATAGTTTGGAGCAGAGAAGGGAAAGGGGGGACATGATAGAAACTTTCAAATATATCAAGGGTTTTAACAAAGTCCAGGAGGGAAACATTCTCCAAATGAAGAGAAGCAATAGGACACAAGGACATGCACTGAGACTGGAGGGGGTAGGTTGAGGGGAAATTTGCGGAAAAATTATTTCACAGAAAGGGTAGTGGACAAGTGGAATAGCCTCCCATCAGAGGTGGTAAATGCTAAGACAGTAGAGCAATTTAAACATGCATGGGATAGACATAAGGATATCCTTACAAAGAAATAAGGATCAAATAAGGTTAGAGATAAAAATAATATTTAAAAAAAAAAAAAAAAGGGGGCAGACTAGATGGGCCAAGTGGTTCTTATCTGCCGACAAATTCTATGTTTCTATGTAATGTCACTTTCCCTGTCTACAGAGTTAGATGACGTATTCAAAAACTCCAGACAAATTCCAAGTGTCCAAAATTTTTGCGCACTTTCCCATTTGCTCCCGATAGTAGAACATTTTGGGAGGAACCCCCTGGGGTGGATGTCTGTCTCAGGCCTGTCTAAAAAGGCAGTGCTGCCTGCTCCGGGCTCCTTTACCAGGAAGGATCCTGGGGATAGGAAGATAGAGACTACACTAAAGTCTATATACACAAAAGCCGGTATATCACAAAGACCGGTCATTGCGGATTGCTGGATGACCCATGCCATTTATTCATGGGCCACTCAAATTCAAGGTGGCCTCTCAGGAGATATGCCCTTGGTTACTATTGTAACCCTCCTGAAGCACATTCAGGATGCTACCTGTGTCCTCTGTGATTCCCTCAAGGAGATGTGGAACATTAATGCCCGGACTTCTGCCGTGGCAGTGTTGGTGCGCAGGGCCTTGTGGATTTCGGACGCAGAATCCAAACGTAGTGTGGAATCCCTCCCCTTTTTGGGGAATGGCTTTTTGGGGTTGAATTGGATATGCAATGGCTGGAAAATCCACATTTCTCCACTGTGGGGCCCCGCCAGCGAGACGCTCCTATCTGGGGCCGTCTGTCCAGTCCTTTCGGTCTCTCAGATTTCGATCGAAGGCCAGAGGTGCCTCCAGTGCGGCTAGAGGCACCAGAGGTAAGTCCAGAAAACCTGCAAGCACCAGATCTCAGAAACAGTCCACCGGTCCTGCTTCCACTAAGGTCTCAGCATGACGGTTCCCACCCACCCCGAGGGGATCTCAAGGTGGGAGCTCAGCTGCATCTGGGAGACTTCCTGCCAGGATACCTGGGTCAGAGAGCTAGTTTCTCAGGGCTACAAGCTGCAGTTCGACAGTACTCTTCCCCCATTCCTCCCCCCCCCAACGATTTTTCAAATCGAGCTTACCAGCTTTGGAGGCTATACAAGTTACGTTGCAATAGGCTATCCGAATGTTGGTCCAATCCCACGTCATTGTTCCAGTACCACCATCGCAACGCGCCAATTGGTTATACTCTGACCTGTTTGTGGTACTGAAGCCGGATGGTTCGGTCAGACCCATTCTGAATCTTAAATCCTTGAATCCTTATTTGAGGGTGTTCCAAGTTCAAAATGGAATCCCTGCGAGCAGTGATTGCGGGCCTGGAAGAACAGGAATTTATGTTCTCCTTGGATATCAAGGACGCCTATCTCTATATTCCGATTTGGCCGCCTCATCAGGCGTACCTGCGGTTTGCCCAATCACTTCCAATTCCAGGCACTGCCCTTCGGCGTGTTTACAGCCCTGAGGGTATTCACGAAGTTGATGGCGGAGATGATGCTTCAATTCCGGGTCCAGAGGGTTAATGTGGTCCCTTATCTGGACGATCTTCTGATAAAGGCAAGATCCAGGGAGCTTTTGTTGCTACATATCGACCGCACCATCCATCTTTTGTCAGACCATGGGTGGATCCTCAACTTACAGAAGTCCCACCTGGAGCCAACTCAGAGGCTCCTGTTCCTGGGGATGTTGCTGGATACTGTGGCCCAGAAGGTGTTTCTTCCAGAGGACAAGGCGAAAACACTTCAGGAGATGCTTCGCATGGTGATCCGACTTACTCGAGTGTCCGTACATCTTTGCATAAGATTCCTAAGAAAGATGGTTGCCTCATACGAGGCGATCCAGTATGGGAGGTTCCTTGCCAGAACGTTTCAGTTGGATCTCCTGAGCAGGTGGTCCGGCTCACATCTACAGATGCATCGGATGATTCAGCGGTCACCTCAGGCCAGGATTCCCCTCCTGTGGTGGCTACAGTCCTCCAGTCTCCTGGAAGGCCGGAGTTTCGGAATTCAGGATTGGACCCTCCTCACGACGGATGCGAGTGAGAGGATTGGGAGCTGTCACCCAAGGGGCGCAGTTCCAGGGCAGGTGGTCAGCCCACGAAGCCCACCTTCCGCTCAACATTCTGGAACTTCGGGAGATCTACAATGCTCTGCTTCAAGCCTCTCCTCTGTTCAAGGATCACGCAAACCCGGTACAATCGGACAACACGGCGGTGGCGTTTATCAATCGACAAGGAGAGACAAAAAACAGAGCCTGCATGCAAGAGGTGTCAACAATACTCTGGGCGGAAAGAAATGCAAGAGCAATGTCGGCAATCTTCATTCCAGATGTGGACAACTGGGAAGCGGGTTTCCTGAGTCGTCACTATCTCCACCCAGGGGAGTGGGGTCTCCACCAGCAGGTGTTCCAACAGATCGTCCACCCCTTGTGGATGCTAGAGAAAATAGGATTTTAATACCTACCGGTAAATCCTTTTTTACATAAGGGATATTGGGTGTCCGCCTCAGTGTGGTGACTTTTCTGCAGGTTCTTGTTCTATAGTTACCTGTTCAGCTGTTGCCAGCCGTTGCTGGTTGTTCTATGTTAGTGGTGTGCTGGTATGTAAATCTCACCACCTTTTGTTATCATGTTCCTTCTCTCATAAATTTCCTTTCTCCTTTGGGCACGTTTTTACCTATAACTGCCTGTGGGAGGGGGCATAGAGGGGAGGAGCCATCACATCCAGTAGAAGAAATTTAAAGTGCACTGGCTCCTTTGGACTCCATCTATACCCCATCGTACTAGTTTTCCACAATATCCCTTATGTATGCTAGAGAAAAACACAATATTTTTGTATAATAGGCTTCTGTTGGTATGCGGTCATCATACCACTCATCAGGATCCTGGCTGTCACAATACAGACGCCGGGATCCACGACACCCATGGAGGGAGAATAGAACCTGTGGAAAGCGTAGCTCGCCACCGAGCCTGCAAGGGGCTTCGTTGCGCTCGCACCCTATTAACAATTCTACCATCGTAATAGTTTTCCCCCCACATCCCTTATAGACTACGAGAAAAGGATTTACCGGTGGGTATTAAAATCCTATGTTGTTCAAAATGTTTAATGCCAGTGACATGCCCGGTGCTTATGCTTAACGCCTCCTTTTTGTGTGTGTGTTTCTCTGAAAAGTGATTTTACATTTTCCATTTTGTATGACTATTCAGATTTATTTAATAATAATAATTAATACTAATGTTTAACATTAACTTGTAGTTCTTATTTTCAGTTTCACCTGAGTGTACTTTGTATGTATTAATATGTTTAGTCTATCTACATATATTCAGATGTAATAGTAATAATAAGCTGTAAAAAAATTTTTATTGAAATATGTAAAATAAATGAAAGCAATGCCTAATAACATTATTGTTAGAAAGCATTAAAACATCATTGAATCAAGGTTATGTATGATTGAATAATATTTTTCATGAAAACATTAATGCAAAAAAAAAAAAAAAAGTTTAACAAAAAATCGGGTTGTGGTGTTTTTTTTTCTCCCAACACTGGAGCTATGGCTACCTGCTTAACCTTGGTAAAGAGACGAAGCAGGGAGAGTTATAACAGCGTTATCCTTGCTGCTATCGTACATTTACCCCTTAGTGTTTGAAATGACGGAGCTGTAGGAGACTGCTCACTCTAGCAACCGGAGGAGTAGTCCTTCTGGCTCAGATGGGATGAAAGCTAGAGAGGCGCCCAGGCAGATGGTGGTGGTAGGGGACTCTATCATTAGGAAGGCAGATAGGGCAATCTGCTACCTGGACTGTGATCACCATACGGTCTGTTGTCTCCCGGGTGCTCGGGTACGGCACATCGCGGACCGGGTAGATAGATTGTTGGGAGGGGCTGGGAAAGACCCGGCGGTCTTGGTGCACGTTGGCACCAACGACAAAGTTAGTGGTAGGTGGGATGTCCTTAAGAAAGATTATAGGGACTTAGGCCAGAAACTAAAAAAGAGGACATCTAAGGTAATTTTCTCTGAAATATTACCAGTGCCACGCGCTAGCCCAGGGAGACAGAGGGAGATTCGGAGGTAAATGTGTGGCTCAGAGACTAGTGTAGGAAAGAGGGGTTTGTGTTCTTGGAACAATGGGCGGACTTCTCAGTCAGGCGCCATCTTTTTTCTCGTGATGGATTGCACCTGAATGAGGAAGGGTCTGCTGTGCTGGGGGGTAGGATGGTTAGTAGGTTGGAGGAGCTTTTAAACTAGGAGCCTGGGGGGAGGGTTTAGCTAGAAACTATGGGTCATGCAGCGAGTATAGTAGGGATGGTGGTAGTGAGATAAATGGGGGTGGAGAAGGGGGGAGGAAAAGTGCAGCCGGTAAGGGTATTTACATGGATTCTATTAAGGGTGTTAAGAAAGGTATTGCTAAAGCATTAAATAATAACAATTATGTGTCACCATTACAGACTATAGAAAATGTCATACGGGACTTAAGGGAAAATAGTTATGTCAGGGTGGTGATTTTAGACGGGAACATTGGGTTGACCAAAGAGAAAAGTAAGGTGGGCAATACTAAGTACGGTGGGGTTGGAGAAGGACAGTCTGTATCAGTAACTCTACGGATGCACTAGTTAACCAGGATGGGAAATCTTTAGGAAAACAAACAAATAAAGGAACCGATAAACTAAAATGTATGCTTGCAAACGCAAGAAGTCTAGCAGGTAAAATGGGAGAATTGGAGTTGTTAGCATCAAAGGCTGAGTGTGACATTATAGGTATTACGGAAACATGCTGGGACAACTCTCACGACTGGGTTGCTAACTTGGAGGGGTAGTCTCTTTTTAGGAGGGACAGGGCTAACAAAAGAGGAGGAGGTGTATGTCTTTATCTTAAACCATCACTTAAACCATACCTAAAGGAGGTTATATATGAGGAGACTGGCGATAATGTGGAGTCAATATGGGTAGAAATCTCAAGTGGGGGAATTGATGCAAAAAAACTAGTCATAGGCACGTGCTACAAACAGCCGGATATTAGCATACATGAGGAAGAACAACTATTGCAGCAAATCAAAACGGCTGCGGGATTGGGGGACATCCTTGTCATTGAGGATTTTAATTACCCGGATATAAACTGGAGTAACGATTCATGTGCTAAAGCGAGGGGCAGCAGGTTCTTAAATATGTGTAGGGATCACTACTTGTCTCAATTAGTCGAGGACCCAACTAGGGGTAAAACTACCCTGGATCTAGTAATTACTAATAATGTGGACATTCTATCAAACACTAAAGTTGGGGAGACTTTGGGTAACAGTGATCACTATATGATCACATTCGACATCAGTTTCAGGAAACATAGCAACAGGGGTTCCACCAAAACTTTTAACTTTAGGAAGGCTAATTTCAGTATGCTTAGATGTGCACTTAACGACATAGAGTGGGAGGTTCTGCTTAATAACAAGAACACTTCGGAAATGTGGGATGTTTTAAAAGGGTTGCTGGATAGCAATATTCATAACTTTATTCCCATGGGCAGTTAACGCAGGAGTATTAAACTAAAACCAATGTGGCTTAACACGAAGGTTAAGGCAGAAATGGATAAAAAAAAAACCGGGCTTTCAAAGCATTTAAATCTAATGGAAAGGAGGAGTCTTTCAAGTATTACAAGGAGTGTAATAAGAAATGCAAAAAAGCAATAAAAGCAGCTAAAATGGAAAATGAAAAGCAAATCGATATAGAGAGTAAAACCAATCCTAAAAAGTTTTTTAAATACATAAACGGTAAAAGGTTAAAAAAGGAGAATATAGGTCCATTAAAAGATGAATTAGGAGAATTGATAAATGATGACGAAATGAAAGCCGAAATACTGAACAAATTCTTTTCATCAGTATTCACCTGTGAAGAACTGATGGTGGGAGTAGAGCCTAACAATTGTGACAGTAATGATTCATGGTTAGATACTTGTTTAAGCGAAGAAGTAGTCCGGGAGAGACTACGCAAAATTAAGATTAATAAATCACCTGGTCTTGATGGACTTCACCCGAGGGTTCTTATGGAGCTTAGTTCACAACTAGCACCCCTATACTTGATTTTCAATAGTTCAATTAGATCAGGCATGATACCGAAGGATTGGCGTATAGCTGAGGTAGTGCCAATATTTAAAAAGGGATCCAAAACGGCATACAGGAGTATCTACAGTCCGCTAGGATTATTAGCAAGAACCAGCTTGGGTTTGTGAGGGACAGGTCATGTCAGACTAACTTAATTAGCATCTACGAGGAAGTGAGCAATAATCTTGATCAAGGAAAAGCAGTGGATGTGGTCTTCCTAGATTTTGCAAAAGCCTTCGATACAGTTCCTCACAGGAGACTGATGATCAAGTTAAAGGAGCTTGGCCTAGGAAAAACTATTTGCACATGGTTAAGCAGCTGGTTGGATAGCAGGGTACAGCGAGTAGTGATCAACGGGAAGTCCTCAACCTGGTCCCCAGTAGTCAGCGGAATACCACAAGGGTCCGTACTCGGACCACTGCTGATCAACATATTTATCAATGACCTAGGAATAGGCCTGTAAAGCACAGTGTCAATCTTTGCAGATGATACTAAACTGTGTAAGGTAATTAATTCAGAATTGAATGTGGAGTCCTTGCAGAATGATCTATCTAAACTTGAACTCTGGGCGTCTAAATGGAAAATGAGGTTCAATACAGACAAATGCAAGGTTATGCATTTTGGGACTAAAAACAAACTTGCATCCTACATATTAAATGGGGAACGCCTAGGGGAAACAGAGTTGGAAAAAGATTTGGGGGTATTCATTGATAATAGGCTTAATAACCGTACACAATGTCAAAACGCAGTAAAGAAGGCAAGTAAGGTGCTAGCGTGCATAAAAAGGGGAATTGAGACAAGGTTACTCTGATGTAATCATGCCGCTGTATAAGGCATTGATACGTCCGCACCTGGAATATTGTGTTCAGTGTTGGGCACCATTGTATAAAAATGACATCAGTGAACTCGAAAGTGTTCAAAGGCGAGCTACTAAATTGATTAAAGGCCTAGAAGGACTTGACTATAAGGAAAGACTTACTAGGCTGAATATGTATACACTAGAAAAGAGGCGCCTAAGAGGAGATATTATTAATATCTTCAAATATGTAAAGGGACATCACAAAGAGTTATCAGAGGAATTCTTTATTAAAAGAACACAGTTTAGGACACGTGGGCACTCGCTGCGACTGGAGGAGAGAAAGTTCCGAACGCAACGGAGGAAAGGGTTTTTCACTGTTAGGGCAATCAGGATGTGGAATTCCCTGCCAGGGAAGGTGGTAATGACGGACTCTGTAATTGGATTTAAAAAAGGATTGGATACATTTCTGAATGAAAAAGCTATCCAAGGTTATAATACTTAAAATATCAACGTGGTTAATCCGGGGGTAACATGAGTTATAGTAGCTAACTAGTCATAAAACATTATTTAGCAAGTATGTAGAATCATCACAACTTAAAACAGGTTGAACACGATGGGCAATTTGCCTCTATTCAACCTCAAATACTATGTTACTATGTTTTCTGGTGCAAATATTAATTGTATTTGTTAAACTTTTGGTTTTGTACCTGGAATCATGGAACTGAATAAGCTGCATGTAATATGTAATTATTTTCTTTTCAATTTTCAGTGGATTTTCCAGCATCTGTTCGAATGCACTTATTAACCAAGATGGCAGATATTGAGTAAGTGATTCAGCTGCTGAATGTGTGGTACACGTGTGGGATGGCTGTTCGAAATTGTTCAGTGGCTAGCACATATGGCTCAAAAATACATATAGCCTGCTCTTATACATGTGAAAAATAAGTATTATGGATAAAAACAAACAAAACAGCTTATAGTCACTTTGACTGGTTTCGTGTGTTTGAGGCAGACCTTTCTCAAATCAAAATATGGCAAAATAATCACTCAGCCATTTGATGGAGATATCAAATATATAAAACGAAAGTGAGATTTTATTCTATATGTCGAGCTATATGACATTTACTTAGACCACAGCAAATGAAACATAGAAACATAGAATTTGTCGGCAGATAAGAACCACTTGGCCCATCTAGTCTGCCCCTTTTTTTTTTTTTATATTATTTTTATCTTTAACCTTATTTGATCCTTATTTCTTTGTAAGGATATCCTTATGTCTATTCCATGCATGTTTAAATTGCTCTACTGTCTTAGCCTCTACCACCTCTGATGGTAGGCTATTCCACTTGTCCACTACCCTTTCTGTGAAATAATTTTTCCGCAAATTTCCCCTGAACCTCCCCCCCCTCCAGTCTCAGTGCATGTCCTCGTGTCCTATTGCTTCTCTTCATTTGGAGAATGTTTCCCTCCTGGACTTTGTTAAAACCCTTGATATATTTGAAAGTTTCTATCATGTCCCCCCTTTCCCTTCTCTGCTCCAAACTATACATATTGAGATTTCTCAGTCTTTCTGGGTATGTTTTGTGATGTAGGCCATGCACCATTTTAGTTGCCCTCCTTTGTACAGTTTCTAATGTATTAATATCCTTTTGAAGATATGGCCTCCAGAACTGAATACAGTATGCTAGATGAGGCCGTACCAATGACCTATACAGTGGCATTATTACTTCTTTCTGCTGCTGATTCCTCTCCCAATGCAGCCAAGCATCTGACTAGCCTTCCTCATTGCCTTGTTACATTGCTTACCTGCCTTTAAGTCATCTGAAATAGTGACTCCTAGATCCCTTTCCTCCTCAGTAGTTTCCAGTATAGTGCCATTAATACTGTATTTAGCTTTAGGATTTTTGAGACCCAAGTGCATGATTTTGCATTTTTTGGCATTAAACTGTAATTGCCAGACTCTTGACCATTCCTCTAGTCTACCTAGATCCTCAATCATTTGTTTTACCCCACCTGGTGTGTCTACCCTGTTGCATACCTTTATGTCATCTGCAAAAAGGCATACTTTCCCTTTAATGCCATTTGCAATGTCACCAATAAAGATATTAAAAAGCACTGGTCCAAGTACAGATCCCTGGGGTACTCCACTGGTAACATTTCCCTCCTGTGAATGCACTCCATTTACCACAACTCTCTGTTTTCTATCCTTCAACCAAGATCTTATCCATTCAATAATCCTAATATCCAATCCCAAACTTTCAAGTTTATTTAGCAGTCTGCGATGTGGAACTGTGTCAAAAGCCTTACTAAAGTCTAGATAAGCTATATCCATGGCTCCACCTTTATCCATCACTTTAGTCACACAATCAAAAAAGTCAATAAGATTTGTTTGACATGATCTCCCCCCAGTGAATCCATGCTGTTTGGGATCCAGTAAATTGCCGTATTTGAGATAATCTACAACTCTTTCTTTTAAGAGTGTTTCCATCAATTTCCCTACTACTGATGTAAGACTCACTGGTCTGTAGTTGTTTGCCTCTTCCTTGCTTCCACTTTTGTGCAGTGGGACTACGTTTGCTCTTTTCCAGTCCCCTGGAATTACTTCTGTAGCTAATGACTGGTTGAATAATTCTGTCAATGGTGCTACCAGCACCTCTTTAAGTTATTTTAGTATCCTTGGATGTATCCCATCTGGCCCCATAGATTTGTCCACTTTCAGCTTTGAGAGTTCTGTTAGGACCTTCTCCTCTGTAAATGTACTTGTTTCATTTTCCTGAATATCCCTGCAACTTAACTGTGGCCCCTTCCCCTCTCTTTCAGTAGTAAATACTGAGCAAAAATAATCATTAAGATGATCTGCTATTAAATTGTCTCCTTCAACAAGACTCCCAGTGTCCGTCTTTAGTTTTATAATTCCGCCTTTTGTTTTTCTCCTTTCGCTTATATACCTAAAAAAAGTTTTGCCTCCTTTACCCACTGACTGGGCCATTTTCTCCTCAGCTTGTGCCTTTGCACATCTGATTACCTTCTTTGTCTCCTTCTGTCTAACAAGATATATCTTTTTGTCTTCATTATTTTGTGTCTGCTTATATTTCCTAAAAGCCATCTTTTTTGCTCTCACAATATTTGCTACTTCTTTTGCAAACCACACTGGCTTCCTTTTCCTTACAGTTTTGATACAAAGGTCTGTTGCCTTCAATATTGCACATTTTAATGTTTCCCACCTCTCCTGCACTGTTTCCAAGTTCCTCCACTCTGCCAAAGAATCGCTTACACATTTTCCCATCCCTACAAAATCAGCCTTCCTAAAATCCAACACCTTTGTTTTTGTATGGGACGAGTCAGTCTCTGTCTTAATGCTGAACCATACTGCTTGATGATCACTGGATCCCAGGTTTTCACCCACTTTTACGTCCGATAATCTGTCTCCATTTGTAAGTATTAAGTCTAATATTGCGTCTTTCCGAGTGGGCTCCCTCACCAATTGGTGGAGGGATGCTCCCTGAAGGGAATTTAAAATGTTCCTACTTCTAGTGGAACTAGCAACAGACACCTCCCAGTTTACATCAAGAAGATTAAAGTCTCCCATGATTATTACCTCTCCTTTTAATGCCATTTTAGTAATGTCCTGCAATAGGTTTTTGTCAAGTTCCTCTTCCTGACCTGTTGGCCTGTATATCACGCCAATACGAATAATCAAATTTTCCCCTGTTTCTATGGTCACCCAAAGGGCCTCAGTTTTTTCTTCAATACTTTGTATTAATGTAGTATTTATGGCATTTTCTCTGACGTCCTAGTGGATGCTGGGAACTCCGTAAGGACCATGGGGAATAGCGGCTCCGCAGGAGACTGGGCACAACTAAAGAAAGCTTTAGGACTACCTGGTGTGCACTGGCTCCTCCCTCTATGACCCTCCTCCAGACCTCAGTTAGAATTTAGTGCCCGGCCGAGCTGGATGCACACTAGGGGCTCTCCTGAGCTCTTAGAAAAGAAAGTTATATTTAGGTTTTTTATTTTCAGTGAGATCTGCTGGCAACAGACTCAATGCTACGAGGGACTTAGGGGAGAGAAGCGGACCTACCTGCTTGCAGCTAGCTTGGGCTTCTTAGGCTACTGGACACCATTAGCTCCAGAGGGATCGAACACAGGCCCAGCCTCGGTCGTCCGGTCCCGGAGCCGCGCCGCCGTCCCCCTTGCAAAGCAAGAAGATGTTCCTGAAAATCGTCGGCAGAAGACTTCGGTCTTCATTAAGGTAGCGCACAGCACTGCAGCTGTGCGCCATTGCTCCCCATGCACACCACACACTCCGGTCACTGATGGGTGCTGGGGGGGGGGGGGGGCGCCCTGGGGCTGCAATAAGAGTACCTTACTGGCAAAATAACACATAATATAGTCATTAAGACTATATATGTGTAAAATCCCCTGCCATATATTCCATAAAAAAGCGGGACAAGTCCGCCGGAAAAGGGGCGGGGCTATCTCCCTCAGCAAACTGGCGCCATTTTCCCTCACAGCTCCGCTGGAAGGACGCTCCCCAGGCTCTCCCCTGCAGTTTCCAGACTACATAGGGTAAAAAAGAGAGGGGGGCACTAAATTTAGGCGCAATCTGTGTAATATCAGCAGCTATAGGGGAAAAATCACTGTGGGTAGTGTGAATCCCTATATATATATATATATATATATATATAGCGCTCTGGTGTGTGCTGGCATACTCTCTCTCTGTCTCCCCAGAGGACTTTGTGGGGTCCTGTCCTCAGTCAGAGCATTCCCTGTGTGTGTGCGGTGTGTCGGTACGGCTGTGTCGACATGTTTGATGAGGAGGCTTATGTGGAGGCGGAGCAGATGGCGGTAAATGTGATGTCACCCCCTGCGGGGTCGACACCTGAGTGGATGGACATGTGGAAGGAATTACGCGACAGTGTCCGCTCCTTACATAAAAGGTTTGACGACATAGCAGATGTGGGACAGCCGGCTTCTCAGCCCGTGCCTGCCCAGACGTCTCAAAAGCCATCAGGGGCTCTAAAACGCCCGCTACCTCAGATGGCAGACACAGATGTCGACACGGATACTGACTCCAGTGTCGACGATGATGAGACTAGTGTACATTCCAATAGAGCCACCCGTTACATGATTACGGCAATTAAAAATGTGTTGCATATTTCTGATATTACCCCAGGTACCACAAAAAAGGGTATTATGTTTGGGGAGAAAAAACTACCAGTGGTTTTTCCCCCTTCTGATGAATTAAATGAAGTGTGTGAAGAAGCGTGGGCTTCCAGCGATATGAAACTGGTAATTTCTAAAAAGTTACTAATGGCGTACCCTTTCCCGCCAGAGGACAGGTCACGTTGGGAGACATCCCCTAGGGTGGATAAAGCGCTCACACGTCTGTCAAAGAAGGTGGCACTACCGTCTCCGGACACGGCCGCCTTAAAGGAACCTGCAGATAGAAAGCAGGAGGCTATCTTGAAGTCTGTATATACACACTCAGGCATTATACTGAGACCAGCTATTGCTTCTGCATGGATGTGCAGTGCTGCAGCTGCGTGGTCAGATTCCCTGTCAGAAAACATTGATACCTTAGACAGGGACACTATATTGCTAACCGTAGAGCACATTAAAGACGCAGTCTTATACACGAGAGATGCACAGAGGGATATTTGCCGGCTGGCATCTAAAATAAACGCAATGTCCATTTCTGCCAGGAGAGGATTGTGGACTCGGCAGTGGACAGGTGATGCTGATTCTAAAAGGCACATGGAAGTTTTGCCTTACAAGGGTGAGGAGTTGTTTTGGGATGGTCTCTCGGACCTCGTTTCCACAGCTACAGCTGGGAAATCAGCATTTTTACCCCATGTTCCCTCACAGCCAAAGAAAGCACCGTATTATCAGGTACAGTCCTTTCGGCCCCAGAAAGGTAAGCGGGTTAAAGGCGCGTCCTTTCTGCCCAGAGGCAGAGGTCGGGGGAAAAAGCTGCAGCATACAGCCAGTTCCCAGGAACAAAAGTCCTCCCCCGCTTCCTCTAAGTCCACCGCATGACGCTGGGGCTCCACAGGCGGAGCTAGGTACGGTGGGGGCCCGTCTCAAGAACTTCAGCGACCAGTGGGCTCGCTCACGGGTGGATCCCTGGATTCTACAGGTAGTATCTCAGGGGTACAAGCTGGAATTCGAGACGTCTCCCCCTCGCCGTTTCCTCAAATCTGCCTTGCCAACGGCTCCCTCGGACAGGGAGGCAGTGCTGGAGGCAATTCACAAGCTGTATTCGCAGCAGGTGATAGTCAAGGTACCCCTCCTTCAACAGGGACGGGGTTACTATTCCACAATGTTTGTGGTACCGAAACCGGACGGTTCGGTGAGACCCATCTTAAATTTGAAATCTTTGAACACTTATATACGAAGGTTCAAGATCAAAATGGAATCGCTCAGGGCGGTTATTGCAAGCCTGGACGAAGGGGATTTCATGGTATCACTGGACATCAAGGATGCTTACCTGCATGTCCCCATTTACCCCCCTCACCAGGAGTACCTCAGATTTGTGGTACAGGACTGTCATTACCAATTCCAGACGTTGCCGTTTGGTCTGTCCACGGCACCGAGGGTATTTACCAAGGTAATGGCAGAGATGATGATACTCCTTCAAAAAAAGGGAGTTATAATTATCCCGTACTTGGACGATCTCCTTATAAAGGCGAGGTCCAGGGAACAGTTGTTGATCGGAGTAGCACTAGCTCGGGCAGTGCTACAACAGCACGGCTGGATCCTGAACATTCCGAAGTCGCAGCTGGTTCCTACAACGCGTCTACTGTTCCTGGGGATGGTTCTCGACACAGAACAGAAAAAAGTGTTTCTCCCGGAGGAGAAGGCCAAGGAGTTGTCATCTCTAGTCAGAGACCTCCTAAAACCAAAACAGGTGTCGGTGCACCACTGCACGCGAGTCCTGGGAAAGATGGTGGCTTCTTACGAAGCAATTCCATTCGGAAGGTTCCATGCAAGGATCTTTCAGTGGGATCTGTTGGACAAGTGGTCCGGATCGCATCTTCAGATGCATCGGCTGATAACCCTGTCTCCGAGGGTCAGGGTGTCGCTGCTGTGGTGGCTGCAAAGTGCTCATCTTCTAGAGGGCCGCAGATTCGGCATACAGGACTGGGTCCTGGTGACCACGGATGCCAGCCTTTGAGGTTGGGGGGCAGTCACACAGGGAAGAAATTTCCAAGGACAATGGTCAAGTCAGGAGACTTCCCTACACATAAATATTCTGGAACTAAGGGCCATTTACAATGCCCTAAGTCAGGCAAGACCCCTGCTTCAACACCAGCCGGTGCTGATCCAGTCAGACAACATCACGGCGGTCGCCCATGTAAACCGACAGGGCGGCACAAGAAGCAGGATGGCGATGGCAGAAGCCACAAGGATTCTCCGATGGGCGGAAAATCATGTGTTAGCACTGTCAGCAGTGTTCATTCCCGGAGTGGACAACTGGGAAGCAGACTTTCTCAGCATACACGACCTCCACCCGGGAGAGTGGGGACTTCATCCAGAAGTCTTCCAAATGATTGTACAACATTGGGAAAGGCCACTTGTGGACATGATAGCGTCCCGCCTCAACAAAAAGCTAGAAAGATATTGCGCCAGGTCAAGGGACCCTCAGGCGATAGCTGTGGACGCTCTGGTAACACCGTGGGTGTACCAGTCGGTGTATGTGTTCCCTCCTCTGCCTCTCATACCCAAGGTACTGAGAATAATAAGAAGGAGAGGAGTAAGAACTATACTCATTGTTCCGGATTGGCCAAGAAGAGCTTGGTACCCAGAACTTCAAGAAATGATCTCAGAGGACCCATGGCCTCTGCCGCTCAGACAGGACCTGCTGCAGCAGGGGCCCTGTCTGTTCCAAGACTTACCGCGGCTGCGTTTGACGGCATGGCGGTTGAACGCCGGATCCTGAAGGAAAAGGGCATTCCGGAGGAAGTTATCCCTACGCTAATTAAAGCTAGGAAAGAAGTGACCGCAAACCATTATCACCGCATATGGCGGAAATATGTTGCGTGGTGTGAGGCCAGGAAGGCCCCAACGGAGGAATTTCAGCTAGGTCGATTTCTGCACTTCCTACAGTCAGGGGTGACTATGGGCCTCAAATTGGGTTCCATTAAGGTCCAGATTTCAGCTCTATCGATTTTCTTCCAAAAAGAACTGGCTTCACTACCTGAAGTTCAGACATTTGTTAAGGGAGTGCTGCGTATTCAGCCCCCTTTTGTGCCCCCAGTGGCACCTTGGGATCTCAACGTGGTGTTGGATTTCCTAAAGTCGCATTGGTTTGAACCACTTAAAACCGTGGAACTAAAATATCTCACGTGGAAAGGTGTCATGCTGTTGGCCTTGGCTTCGGCCAGGCGTGTGTCAGAATTGGCGGCTTTGTCATGTAAAAGCCCTTATCTGATTTTCCATATGGATAGGGCGGAATTGAGGACTCGTCCCCAATTTCTCCCAAAGGTGGTTTCAGCGTTTCATTTGAACCAGCCTATTGTGGTGCCTGCGGCTACTCGTGATTTGGAGGACTCCAAGTTGCTGGACGTAGTCCGGGCCCTAAAAATCTATGTTTCCAGGACAGCTGGAGTCAGAAAGACTGACTCGCTATTTATCCTGCATGCGCCCAACAAATTGGGTGCACCTGCTTCAAAGCAGACTATTGCTCGCTGGATCTGTAGCACGATTCAACTTGCACATTCTGCGGCTGGACTGCCGCATCCTAAATCTGTGAAAGCCCATTCCACGAGGAAGGTGGGCTCTTCTTGGGCGGCTGCCCGAGGGGTCTCGGCTTTACAACTTTGCCAAGCAGCTACTTGGTCGGGGTCAAACACATTTGCTAGATTCTACAAGTTTGATACCCTGGCTGAGGAGGACCTAGAGTTCGCTCATTCGGTGCTGCAGAGTCATCCGCACTCTTCCGCCCGTTTGGGAGCTTTGGTATAATCCCCATGGTCCTTACGGAGTTCCCAGCATCCACTAGGACGTCAGAGAAAATAAGATTTTACTCACCGGTAAATCTATTTCTCGTAGTCCGTAGTGGATGCTGGGCACCCGTCCCAAGTGCGGATTGTCTGCAATACTTGAATATAGTTATTGTTTAACTAAAGGGTTATTGTTGAGCCATCTGTTGAGAGGCTCAGTTATATTTCATACTGTTAACTGGGTATAGTATCACGAGTTATACGGTGTGATTGGTGTGGCTGGTATGAGTCTTACCCGGGATTCAAAATCCTTTCCTTATTGTGTCAGCTCTTCCGGGCACAGTATCCTAACTGAGGTCTGGAGGAGGGTCATAGAGGGAGGAGCCAGTGCACACCAGGTAGTCCTAAAGCTTTCTTTAGTTGTGCCCAGTCTCCTGCGGAGCCGCTATTCCCCATGGTCCTTACGGAGTTCCCAGCATCCACTACGGACTACGAGAAATAGATTTACCGGTGAGTAAAATCTTATTTTTTACATACATTGCTACCCCTCCTCCGATTTTTCCAATTCTGTCCTTCCTAAATAAAGTATATCCCGGTATAGCTATGTCCCAGTCATGATTTTCATTGTACCATGACTCTGTAATTGCCACAATGTCTAGATCATCCCTTGTCATTATTGCAGTTAGTTCTGGGATTTTATTTCCTAAGCTCCTAGCATTTGCACACATAGCTTTTAGAGTTTTGTTTGTGCTTTTTCTGTTCCTAGCTATGTTCTTCTCTCTGCCTATTTTTATTTGGTTTTGATCTGAATTATCTTCTGTTGCTGTGGATATGTTTCTTATTCCCTTTGTCTGCAGAAACAATACCTCTGTGTTGGGGGAGCAGATTTCTTTATTCCTGTTTGGTTCACTGCCCCCCTTTGTTAGTTTAAATAGTTCTTGATGAAGCATCCAAAATGTTCAGTTAGTATTTATGTTCCCCTTGAAGATGGGTGCAGACCGTCACTTTTGTATAAGCTCCTATCTTGCCAGATGGTGTGACTGTGGCCTATAAATCCAAATCTCTCCTGATTGCACCATGTCCTTAGCCAAACATTGAAGTTTCTGATGCAATGAGTTCTGTCTTCCCCTCTGTGTACTGGCAATACTTCTGAAAAAGATACAGTGGTTGCCACCTGCTTCAGAGCAGTCCCTAACTTCCTAAATTCATCTTTTACAGCCATGAGTTCAGCATTTGCCAGGTCATTTGTCCCTAGGTGGACAATGACATCCACCTCCCCATCTTTTCTTGCTGCCTTTACAATTCTTAGCATGCGCTCTTTATCCCTTGGAGCTGTGGCTCCAGGTAAGCACCTTACTTGTTTCTCTACTTCATTTGCATTTCCCAGATGTATTCCTCTAATAATGGAATCTCCCAAGAGAAGTGCAGTCCTTTTTGGAGATGCAATTTTCCTGTTCCATTTCCTGTTCCTATAGTTGGTAGAAGTCCCCATATCCTCCTGTTCTGTAGTGCCTCTATTAGTTGTATCTTCCAGCCCTGCAAGAGTAGCATATGAGTTTTGCAGTGTCACCGCTTGCGGGAGGTGTCTGTGTCCCTCTGGAAATCTCTGCACTTGAGAGCCCACAGTAGTCCAGGCAGAATGTCTTCTGGTGGCTCTCTGAGGCAGTGGAGGCTTCAAAGACACAGACATCCTACAAATCTCAGCATGCAGTTTTGCTATCTCCTCCTTCAGCAGAGAAAATTGCTCACAGATTGGACAGCAGCTGAGTCTCCACGCTGCCTCTTTCAAAACAAATGCTTTACATCCATTGCACTGCACAAGGCCAAACATTGTATCAGATGATAATGGTATTGCAAATTTGTGTGTCACTTGGTGTATTATAAAACTCACCTGTTGCTGTATTCTAACTCACCTGCTGCTGTTTCAAACTCACTTAATAAGCCAAGCCTTATACATAGGGATCACTGATGTCCATGAAGAAATGTGCATACATGTACAACTAAGTCATGAAAGTGTAAGGTATATGTATATATATATATATATATATATATATATATACACATACATACATACATACATACATACATACATACATACATACATACAGTGGGGTTTGAAAGTTTGGGCACCCCAGGCAAAAATTCATTTTAATGTGCAAAAAGAAGCCAAGGAAAGATGGAAAAATCTCCAAAAGGCATCAAATTACAGATTAGACATTCTTATAACATGTCAAAAAAAGTTTGATTTTATTTCCATCATTTACACTTTCAGAAGAACAGAAAACAAAAAAATGGCGTCTGCAAAAGTTTGAGCACCCTGCAGAGTTAATACCTTGTACTGCCCCCTTTGGACAGCTGAGACCTGGCAGTGTCATGGATTGTTCTCAATCATCGTCTGGAAAGACCAGGTGATGTCAATCTCAAAGGTTTTAAAAGCCCAGACTCATCTGACCTTGATCCAACAATCAGCACCATGGGTTCCTCTAAGCAGTTGTGTAGAACGCTGAAACTGAGAATAGTTGACGCTCACAAAGCAGGAGAAGGCTATAAGAAGATAGCAAAGCGTTATCAGATGCCCATATCCTCTATTCGGAATGTAATTAAGAAATGGCAGTCATCAGGAACAGTGGAAGTTAAAGCAAGATCTGGAAGACCAAGAAAAATATCAGACAGAACAGCTCGCAGGATTGTGAGAAAAGCAAGTCAAAAACCACGTTTGACTGCACGATCCCTTCAGGAAGATCTGGCAGACACTGGAGTTGTGGTACACTATTCCACTATAAAGAGATACTTGTACAAATATGGTCTTCATGGAAGAATCATCAGAAGAAAACCTCTTCTACGTCCTCACCACAAAAAAACAGCGTTTAAAGTTTGCAAATGAACATATAGACAAGCCTGATGCATTTTGGAATAAAGTTCTGTGGACCGATGAGGTTAAAATAGAACTTTTTGGCCGGAATGAGCAAAGGTACATTTGGAGAAGGAAGGGCACAGAATTTAATGAAAAGAACCTCTGTCCAACTGTTAAGCATGGGGGTGGATCAATCATGCTTTGGGGTTGTATTGCAGCCAGTGGCACAGGGAACATTTCACAAATAGAAGGAAAAATGGATTCAATAAGATTCCAGCAAATTTTGGACGCTAACTTGATGCCATCTGTGAAAAAGCTGAAGTTAGAGAGGCTGGCTTCTACAAATGGATAATGATCCTAAACACACCTCAAAATCCACGGTGGATTACATCAAGAGGCGTAAACTGAAGGTTTTGCCATGGCCTTCACAATCTCCTGACCTCAACATAATTGAAAATCTATGGATAGACCTTAAAAGAGCAGTGCGTCACAGACAGCCCAGGAATCTCAAAGAACTGGAAGACTTTTGTAAGGAAGAATGGGCGAAGATACCTTAAACAGGAATTGAAAGACTCTTGGCTGGCTGTGATACTTGCCAAAGGGGTCAGTACAAGGTATTAACTCTGCAGGGTGCCCAAACTTTTGCAGATGCCATTTTTTGTTTTCTGTTCTTTTGAAAGTGTAAATGATGGAAATAAAATCAAACTTTTTTGGACGTGTTATAAGAATGTCTAATCTGTAATTTGATGCCTTTTGGAGATTTTTCCTTCTTTCTTTGGCTTCTTTTTGCACATTAAAATTAATTTTTGCCTGGGGTGCCCAAACTTTCAAACCCCACTGTATATATTATTTATTTTTGGTTTTTTTTTAAGGATGTTGAGATTACCATGCTTAAATTATAATTGAATAATGCTGAATCTGGGTTAACAGAGTACTAAAAAGGTCCTTCCTTTGTTTCCAGATACAGATTGGCTTCTGGGACCAGCGAGAAGATTCAGCTTAGTTCCCTGATAGCTGCATTCCAGGTTACTCGAGACATGGTTGTAGCAGAAGCTTAGAGTGGGATGTGGCAACTTGACATGTGTAATCAAGGTTATTTAAGGACAGAACAATAAGTATATTTCACAAGAACGTACATGAATTTGTTCTGTTGTAAGAACGAGAGCATCTAAATATGGCGGTGACAGAACATATATTTGGGAACACAGACTGGGTACAGCATTGTCCCCTGGAGAATTAGTGTATTAGTTTATGCTCAGACAGACACGGTCACTGTAGTTTGTAGTTTTTCTTACTTTTTCTGCATGGTACAGTATATCTAAAGTCCAGTACTCACTGGCAGATGTGGGGAGAGATGTGTGCTGAGCGAAACGCTCAGCACACATCTCTCCCCCCGCTCAGCACAGCGCGATGTGTGCTGAGCATGCAGGGAGAGCGGCGGGCGCTCATTTCACCCAGCGGATGAAGTGAGTGAACCGCTAGATTGTCCGCATGCAGGCCAATCTAGCACCAGCGATAGCGATGCGCGGGGCTGCGCATCGCTATCGCTGTGAGGGGTACACACGCAGAGATCACTGCTTAAAATCTAAGCAATCTAGTTAGATTTTAAGCAGCGATCGCTCCGTGAGTACCCCCCTTAAGATCAGTCATCAACCCCACAACAAAACACCTTCTTTAAATACAATGGATTTGTATAAGTGATTAAAAGTGGCCATACAGTAAAGTGTGTACATAATTATGTGATCCTAGCTGATCGGGTTAACACTCCCAGTCAGCTGGATAGTGTGTAATGAGCAGTGACCTTCTGCAAGGAAGGAGCAAATTAAAGAAAGCGTCATAGGCAAATAAGGTTAAAATGGGTAACTAACAAAGAAAGCACTACCTACACAATTTCCCCAAACAATGCTCTGTCCTGTTATATTGCTGTGCCTTTTTTTATTATTGGAAGTGTTTAGTACGAGTTCATGTATTTGTAATTCTTAAGATATTTGCTCACAATAAAATGTTCTTTTCTAAAGTTCTCATTTTTTTATGTACAGATGCTGAATTTGTGTGTAACACACTTTGGAAATATAGTAAAATTTGCAGTTCATGACTGCTTTATTTTTCTACTTTTATTTTACTTTCAGCTCGGTGTTTTACTCTTATTCAACTTCATCCCTGTATTTCCTTTCTTTCCTCCCCCTCCCCCCCCAATGGAAACATTCACTACTGTTGTTCTCCTCATTCACCAAAGTCAGGAAAAGAAGACACACCTGGAAAGTATCAGGCCCCTCTTCTACTTCCTACTGTATGGTTTAGTTTCCTTTTCTTGTCCTAAGTGATGTGTTCAAACTCATATCTAATGCAGTGTAAAAATGAAACACTTAAGCATTTGTAGGTTACATGTAAATGTAGCCAGTATTTACACTGCATATAAAAAAAAAATTGTATTACATCATGGAGCCGGATGTAATGAAGTCCTCGTTGGCCGGAGGTCCAGGTTCCTGGCCGAACTAAGACGTTTGTTACAGGGGCAAACTTGTACAAGGCCAAACCAGGCCTTGAAATGATTACCGCTTCAAAAAAAAGTCAACCTGCACCTCCGGCCAACTTGGACTTCATTTCATCTGGCCCATGGTTTGTCCAAGTGTAAAGTTGTTTATTTGTTTCTCCTTCATCCACTAGGGGCCACTGGAGCGCAGTTACAATGGGGGAAATAGTAGGCAGTAATTGGGAGCTGGCACTTTAAAATTCTAACACTGTGGCTAGCTCCTCCCCTACTATGTCCCCTCTTCAAGCCAGTCTTTAATTTGTGCCCAAGGGAGCTGGTTTACTTGGGTCTCCTCTGAAGAAATTTTTTATTTTTACTTACACTCACAGACTGGCAGCTCTGCCACTGCCAGTCTGCACCGCTGGAGGCTGCCGGCGGGGTCCCATCGCAACTGCGTGCGGCTCGGGATGGGCCCCGGCTGAAGGAGACGCTGAGCTCTCTGGAACCGGCTGGACACCGCTGCGCGTGTCGGGGACGTTCCGTCGGCTGAAGATACTGGCAGCACGGCAGCGGTGAGTATGCGTGGCCGGACACCGCTGCGTGTCGGAGCCGTTCCACCACGGACTGCAAGCAGTAAGTACAATTATGGCTGTTGGAATGTCTGCTTACTGCACCGCTCCCCCCGCTCTCGGTTATGGGGCTTTAGGGTAGCAGGGGTGGCTTAGGAGTTGGAGTAGCACTGGCTACTCTATTGTCATTAATTTATTAATTAATTTATTTATTTATTGTCATCTCCGCCCGCTCCCCGCTTGGATCCCCGCTCAGCGCGGCTCACAGAGCCGCCACGGGGATCCTGCAGGAGGCGCAAAGCACTTTAAAATTTGGCGCCTTTTCGGAGGGGGCGGAGCTTAGTCCCGCTCTGCGCTGCTGGACTCAGCGCGCGCTGGCGGCCATTTCCCTTGCTACAGCGCGGGACAGAGGAGCTCCATCGGTCACAGTGAGCTGTTACAGTGGGGACAGGGGGCACCTATTCCTTCTCCTTTTTTTAGAGCCTGTCACTGCACCGTATCGTGCAGGATACTTAGGGCTGCTGTGGCTGCACTTTTCCTCTGCTCTCCCCCCTCCCTCCACTTCTGCCTATTGCTGTTTTCCTGTGGAGGAGGGTGATACTAGGTGCTGCCATGGCCAGTAAAGGCTCCAAGGCAACACAAAAACAGGAACATCTTTTATGTAAGGAGTCAGAGCCATCTGCTTAGCCCTCCTCAGAACCCCAGAGCGCTCCTGCATGGACAACTCAGCTTACAGAGGTTATGTCCCTGCTGACTGGGGAGCTGAAGGCCTCTCGGGAAGATAGGGAGGCGACCCGGTACCGACAGCTTGTCCCGATACCGGAGCCACAACTACCATGGGCTGTTTCTTTGGCAAAATCAGTAGAAGGGCTTTCTAGAGCTGTAATCCCTTCCCAGACCCCGTCCTTTAGCCCCCCTCAACAGGCTTCTAAAAAGAGATTGCTAGCCTCTGTGTTGCAGGACTTTGACGATGATATGCCTCAATTAGATGAGGCGGGGTTAGATGTACGGGATATACAGGATGTAGATATACAGGATACTGATGACAATCAGGTGTACGGGGACTCTGAACCAGCGGCGCTGGGTGTAGAGGCTCTTATTACTGCTATTCGCTCAGTATTCCAGGTGGAGGAGACGGAGCAAGGACGCCTTACGCCCTTCGAGGTTTGGCACCAACCAATGCTTGCCGGTGACTTTTCCAATTTCGGAGGAGCTAGATGCGCTCATAACTGCAGCCTGGAAACATCCAGACGCGAAGTTTCAGGTATCAAGAAAACTGTTGTCTTCCTATCCTTTTCCCGCAGATAGCAGGAAGCGTTATGAGACCTCTCCGATTGTGGATCCTTCGGTGTCTCATTTGTCCAAGAAGACGGTGCTGCCAGTTCCGGGAGCGACTTCGCTTAAGGAGGCGTCGGATAGGAAGTTGGAATCCACCTTGAAGACTATTTACTCGGCGGCGGGGGTATTGCATCGCCCGGCGCAGGTAGGTTGTTGGGTCAACAAGACGATCGAAGCTTGGGCGGAGCACTTGTCCTCTGGAATTCGGGACGAATTGCCGGCGGATCAATTGATACAGCTGGCAGAACACATCCGTGAATCAGCCCTTTATCTTTGCGAAGCTTCCAAGGACATCTGTATTATCGGAGCTAGAATTTCCGCTTTAGCAATTGCGGCCCGCAGGGCTCTCTGGCTTCGGCAGTGGCAAGCGGATACGGAGTCCAAAAGGGCAGCAGAAGCGTTGCACTTTACAGGAGAGGTTCTGTTTGGTAAGTATCTGGATGCCTGGATCTCTCCGGCCACCGGTGGTAAGTCGACTTATCTTCCTTCTGCTGCTCCAGCCGCTCGCAGGCCATATAGGGGTCCCTCCTTACGTGCCCCTTCCAGGTTGCCAGGCCAGGGGAGGAGCTTCCGCCTCCCGTGGCCATAGGGGTAGAGGCAGAGGTTCCACAGCCTCAACCCAGTCAGAGGTTAAGTCTTCCACCACTACCACCGCATGACTGGCTTCCCTCCTACCTGGGAGATCACAGGGTGGGAGCTCGTCTGTGGGATTTCAGGGAGGTCTGGGTACAGTCCTGTCCAGACACTTGGGTCAGGGATCTCATCACTTGCGGTTACAAGCTCGATTTTCAGGAACAACCGCCCCAGCGTTTTTCTACCACGTGTTTACCAGTTTCCGACAACAGGGGGGTTGCCTTACAGGCAGCGGTCCAGAAGCTTCTATCCGCAAAGGTAGTGATCCCTGTTCCCTCTCATCATCGGAAACAGGGCTATTACTCAAGCCTGTTTCTTGTACCGAAGCCGGACGGCTCGGTCAGGCCAATCCTGAACTTGAAGGATCTCAATCCGTATTTGAGAGTATTCAAGTTCAAGATGGAGTCCCTCCAGTCTGTTATGATGGCCCTACTTCGGCAGCAGGGTGTGATGATTGTTCCCTATCTGGACATTCTGCTAATAAAGGCAAGCTCGGCAGCACTGTTGCTCCAGAATATCCGGTTGACGCAGGACCTTCTGATTCGGCACGGGTGGATCCTGAATTTCCCGAAGTCTCACTTATGCCCCTCGCAACGGTTGCTGTTTCTGGGGATGATTCTCGACACGGTCCGTCAGAGGGTTTTCCTTCCTCAGGACAAGATCCGGTCTCTGCAGACACTGGTAAGGTTGGTTCTTCGACACCGTCGGGTGTCAGTGTATCTGTGCATTCGCCTTCTGGGAAAGATGGTAGCAGCGTTCGAAGCTCTTCCGTACGGTCGCTTCCACTCTCGACCTTTTCAGCTGTGTCTTCTACATCAGTGGTCAGGATCTCATCTGTTCCTTCATCAGCGGGTGACGCTATCTCCAAAGGCACGGTCGTTGCTTCTCTGGTGGCTCCAGTCGGCTCATCTGTTGGAAGGCGATTCGGAGTATGGGATTGGACTCTCCTCACTACGGACGCCAGTCTGCGAGGCTGGGGGGCAGTGACCCTGGAACATCGGTTTCAGGGGCGCTGGTCAATCCACGAGTCCGCTCTCCCCATAAACATTCTCGAACTAAGGGCGGTGTACAATGCCCTACTTCAGGCACATCACCTACTGCGCGGTCGAGCGGTCAGAGTTCAGTCCGACAACGCCACGACGGTGGCGTACCTCAACCGTCAGGGCGGCACTCGCAGCCATGCGGCGATGTGGGAGGTTGCCAGCATCCTTCTCTGGGCGGAGGAGTATGCTCTGTCCTTCTCGGCGATATTCATTCCAGGAGTGGACAATTGGGAAGCAGATTATCTCAGCCGTCAGGACATTTACCCGGGAGAGTGGTCACTCCATTCCCAGGTGTTTTGGCAACTGGTTTGCCAATAGGGAAAACCACAGATCGACCTCATGGCGTCCCGCCTGAACCATCAGTTGCCTCTTTATTACTCTCGGACGAGGGGACCCGGCGGCGGCGGGCGTGGATGCCCTCACGGCTCCTTGGAATTTCCGGTTCGTTTACCTCTTTCCTCCTTTCCCGCTGTTGGCGCGGGTTCTGCAACACATCGAGAGAAAACACTCTGGTCCTCCTGGTGGCTCCGGATTGGCCACACAGGGTGTGGTACTCCACCCTACACCTGTTGTCATTAGCCGAGCCTTGGACCCTGCCACTGCAGGACGATCTACTACAACAGGGTCCTTTTCTTTAACCAGACTTACGCAGGCTACGTTTGACGGCGTGGCTGTTGAGAAAGCCATCTTGACAAGGAAGGGGATTCCTTGTACGGTTATACCTACTATGCTTCGAGCTAGAAAGTCAGTCACATCTTCTCACTACTAACGCATTTGGAAGGCTTATGTAGCTTGGTGTGAACGTCGTGAATTTTCTCCTTCCGTGTTTCGCTTAGCCCGCCTTCTCAGTTTTTTGCAGGCAGGTTTCTCAGCAGGCTTAAGACTGGGTTCACTAAAGGTGCAGGTTTCTGCTCTTTCGGTTTTCTTCCAGAAAAAGTTAGCCTTGCTCCTGGAAGTTCAGACTTTCTTTCAGGGGGTTCTTCGAATACAGCCTCCCTTCCGCCCTCCGACAGCGCCATGGGACCTCAATCTGGTCCTCTCTTTTCTGCAGTCTTCATTGTTTGAGCCCCTGGAATCGGTGGAGATAAAATATCTCACCTGGAAGGTGGTCCTTCTCCTGGCTCTCGCTTCAGCCAGACAGGTGTCGGAACTTGGGGCTCTCTCTTGTCGCTCTCCTTACCTGGTGTTTCATGCGGATAGGGCTGAACTTCGTACTTGCATGTCTTTTCTACCTAAGGTGGTGTCTGATTTTCACATCAATCAGCCGCTTGTGGTTCCGGCACTCTCGGTGGACTCTCCGGACTCGAGATTGTTGGACGTTGTCAGGGCGCTCAAGATCTATGTGGATAGGACTTCGACTATTCGGAAGTCGGACTCCTTATTTGTTCTATACGATGCTGCTCGCCGTGGTTGGCCGGCTTCTAAGCAGACTTTGTCCCGATGGATTCGACTGACCATCAGACAAGCTTATTTGGCAGCGTCTCGGGAACCTCCGTCTTCACTTTCAGCGCACTCTACGCGCTCGGAGGGACCTTCGTGGGCGGCTGCCCGTGGGGTCTCCATGACTACTTTGTCGGGCGGCTACTTGGTCGGGCCGACATACGTTTGTCAGATTCTACAGGTTTGACACTTTTGCGGCCTCTGCATTGCAGTTTGGCCGATCGGTTTTACAGGACTCTCAGCACTCTTCCACCCGTTTTGGGAGCTCTGGGACGTCCCCATTGTAACTGCGCTCAAGTGGCCCCTAGTGGATGAAGGAGAAATCAGGATTTTGGTACTTAGCGATAAACTTTCTTCGATTCCACAGGGGCCACTGGACGCCCACCCAGCGCTGTTTCCTACTTTTTCACGTAACGGTTTACAGATCACTATGTGTCTGCTTGTTTGGTCCAGGTTAACTTTTTTGTTAGGTTATGTTCCAGGTTTGTTTCGTGTTATCCTGGTTTACATGGCGGCGTTAACCTCCTCTACCTTAAAGTTTGTTTATTCCAGCTCTCCTCGGGCACAGTTTTGCGTAGACTGGCTTGGAGGGGGGACATAATAGGGGAGGAGCTAGCCACAGTGTTAGAATTTTAAAGTGCCAGCTCCCAATTACTGCCTACTATTTCCCCCATTGTAACTGCGCTCCAGTGGCCCCTGTGGAATCGGAGAAAGGGATTTATCGGTAAGTACCAAAATCCTGATTTTGCTCTTAACCCACAATTGGCTCATAGAGCTAGGCCCTTGGGAGTGTATGTTATACACTTGATGTATATTATAGTTAAAAAAAATAAAAAAAAAATTCTTGCGTCCTAGGGGATACTGGGAATCCAATTTATTACCATGGGGTATAGACAGGTCCACTTGGAGCCATGGGCACTATAGAAGTTTGATAACGTGTGCTGGCTCCTCCCTCTAGGCCCCTCCTACCAGACTCCATTTAGAAAATGTGCCCGAGGGAGTCGGTCACATCTCTGGAAGCTCCTGAAGTTTTCTGCATTTATTTTATAAGTTTGTTATTTTCAGGCAGGGCTGGATGGCACCAGCCTGCCTGCTTCGTGGGTCTTAGGGGGGAGGAACGGCCCAACCCCTCTAAGGGTTAATGGTACCGTTCCCCGCTGACAGGACGCTAACTCCTGAAGGAACTATTCGCAAGCCCCACCACGGCGAGCGTACATTCCCGCAGCACGCCGCCACCCCTAACAGAACCAGAAGAAAGAGTGGTGAGTACTAAGCCGCCGTCCCAGTTAGCGGGTCACCGGCCATTATAGCGGCGCAAGGGTACGGAGACGCACTGCTTCTAACGGGGCGCACTGAGTCTCCAGACTTAGTACACAGTACCCAGACTGGCATTACAGCTTAAAAGGGGGCTTACTCCATTTTATGCACTCGGACACATAAAGCCAGTATAAAGAAGTGCGAGAATACCGCGTGCCATTGAAGGGGCGAGGGTTCACTGAGTGGATCCAGCAGCTCAAAGGCACCATTTTACCCTACCGCAGCTACACAGACGCTGACTTCAGGGACGCGCAGCTCCTCCAGAGAGCCTCCAGATTACCTCAGCGGTACCACAGGGTCATAGCAGGGATATTCTCGTATACTAAGTCCCCAATCTAGGTACTAAGGGGTCTATGGGGGTCGTTCCGAGTAGATCGTAGCCGTGCTAAATTTAGCACAGCTACGATCATCTTCCCAGACATGGTCCCCCCGCCCCCCCCCGCCGCCGCCGAACAAATACAAAAGCAATGCACAGCGACGGTGCTTTTGTATTTGTGGAGTAACTCCCGGCCAGCGCAGCTTCTGCGGCAGCCCGGGAGTTGATCGTCGCTGCCACTGGCCGCAGCAACTGCGTGAGACGTCACGCACCCGCTGCAGCCCGCCACACCTGCGTAACACCGCCGTCCATCCCCCTCCCGCCCTGCGACCGCCTATGCCTGTCAATCAGGCAGAGGCGCTCACTACTGAACAACGGCCTTTGGCCGTCCGGCATGCGCCGGTGCAATGTGCAATTCTGACCCGATCGCTGCGAAAAACTGCAGCGAGCGTTCCCTTTCGGAATGACCCCCTATGTACTAAGCATTGGATGAAGATAAAGTCGCTGGAGATAAAGTACCAGCCAATCGGCTCCTAACTGCCATGTTACAGGCTGTGTTTGAAAAATGACAGTTAGGAGCCGATTGGCTGGTACTTTATCTCCAGCGACTTTATCCAGCGACCTGGCTAAGCTTGGCTTTAGCGTTACGGATGCCGTGTGCTGGTTCTATTCTCTGTGTCTCGGGAAGAGCTCTTTGTGGGTTAATTGTGCTTTTAACCTATTCCTGTTTGTGTGCTGCTGTTACTACTGCAGTATGTCAGGCAAGACCAGGACTGCAAAGTTTCGGGGCAAGACCAGAGGTGGTTCTACCACCGCCAGCGGTGCTAGAGGTAAACCACGCAAACCAGTGGCTGCTGGTTCACAGGAACAGAGATCTGTCTCTGCCTCCTCAAAGCCTTCCGCATGACTGGACTGCGATGCCTGGAAGAAAGGCATGGTGGGAGCCTGGCTAAAATTCTTCAATCACATCTGGACAACATAATGCCAGGATCCCTGGGTCATAGACCTTATACCCCAGGGATACAGGCTGGAGCTCCAGGATCTCCCACCTCACAGATTCTTCAAATCAGGCTTACCAGTTTCACAGGAGAAAACTATAGAATAATCTTACAAGATGCCATTCAAACACTGTTACAGACCCAAGTCATTGTTCCAGTTCCACTTCATCTACAAAACAAGGGTTACTATTCCAGCTTGTTTGTAGTACCGAAACCAGACGGTTCAGTAAAACCGATTCTGAACCTCAAGTCACTGAACCCATACTTACGAGTGTTCAAATTCAAGATACAGTTTCAGAGCGGTGATCTCAGGTCTGGAAGAGGGGGAATTCCTAATGTCTCTGGATATCAAGGATGCATACCTTCACATTCCAATCTTGCCGCCTCATCAGGCTTATATACGGTTTGCACTGCAGGACTGTCACTACCAGTTCCAGGCCCTGCCATTTGGTCTCTCCACGGCACCGAGGGTGTTCACCAAAGTGATGGCAGTGATGATGTTACTGCTCTGCAAATGGAGTGAATGTAATTCCTTACCTGGACGGTCTTCTGATAAAGGCTGCGTCCAGGGAGCAGTTGTTTGAGAACATTGGTCTCGCAACCAGATTACTTCTGGATCATGGGTGGATTCTGAACCTACCAAAATCTCACCTAGAACCAATGCAGAAGCTTCATTTCCTGGGAATGATACTGGACACAGAGGCTCAGAGTGTTCCTTCCCTTGGAAAAGGCAATGGTAATCCAGTCGATGGTTCGAGCTTCAAGCCAACCCGAATCTCAGTACACCTGTGCATCCGCCTTATGGGGAAAATAGTGGCTTCTTACGAAGCAATTCAGTACAGAAGGTTTCATGCGAGGTCCTTCCAGCTGGATCTGTTGGACAAAGGTCCAGATCGCATCTTCACATGCATCAGAGGATTAGTCTGTCACCAAAAGCCAGGATTTCCCTCCTGTGCGGCTACAAACTTCTCACCTAGTGGAGGGTTGAAGGTTCGGGATAGAGAATTCGATTCTTCTAACCACAGATGCAATCTACAGAGGTTGGGGTGCATTTACCCGGGGGGGTGCAGTTTCAGGGAAGTTGGTCAAGTCGGGAAATCATTCTTCCAATAAACATCCTGGAACTCGGCTATTTACAACGCCCTTCTGCAGGTCTCATCTCTTCTTCAGAATCGGGCCATTCAAGTTCAGTCGGACAATGTGACAGCGGTGACGTACATAAACCGACAGGGCGTAACGAAAAGCAGAGCCGCAATGTCAGAGGTGTCAAGAATTCTCCTCTGGGGGGAAACACGCTGTGGCGTTGTCGGCGATCTTCATTCTGGGAGTAGACAACTGGTAAGCAGATTTCCTCAGCAGACACGATCTGCTATCCAGGGGAATGGGGCCTTCACCCGGATGTGTTCCAGTGGCTGACTCGTCGGTGGGGGTATCCACAAATCGACATGATGGCCTGTTCCAGGTCGAGGGACCCGCAAGCTGTAGTGGTTGACACCATGACTACTTTGTGGGTCTACCAGCTGGTGTACTTGTTTCCTCCCATTCCCCTGATCCCAAGAATTCTCAAAAGGATAAAAAGGGAAAGAGTTCAAGCAATACTCATTGCTCCGGACTGGCCGCGAAGGGCCTGGTATGCGGATCTTCTTGAGATGATAATAGAAGCTCCGTGGCCTCTGCCCCTTCGAGAGGATCTCCTGCAACAGGGCCTGTTCGTTTATCAAGACTTACCACGGCTACGTTTGATGGCATGGAAGTTGAACGGCTGATTCTAGTCAGGAGAGGGATTCCTGACAAGGTCATCCCGACTATGATCAATGCCAGGAAGGGGGTAACGTCAAAACATTACCATTGTATCTGGAAGAAGTATGTCTCTTGGTGTGAGAGCAGACAATATTCTATGGTGGAATTTCATCTGGGACTTTTCCTGCAGTTGGGAGTTGATGTGGGCCTACGCCTAGGCTCCATAAAAGTTCAGATTTCAGCCTTGTCTATTTTCTTTCAGAAACAATTGGCTTCTTTTTCTGAGGTCCAGATGTTCTTGAAGGGTGTTCTTCATATCCAACCTCCTTTTGTACCTCCCACGGCACCTTTGGGATCTCAATTTGGTTCTGCAATTCTTCCAATCGGACCGGTTTGAACCGTTACAGGAGGTAGATGTAAAGTATCTTACGTGGAAGACTGTCACGCTGTTATCCATGGCTTCGGCAAGGCGTGTTTTGGAACTGGGGGCATTGTCTCAGAAGAGCCCCTACTTGATTTTCCATGTGGACAGAGCTGAACTCCTGACTCGTCAGCAATTCCTTCCTAAGGTGGTGTCGGCGTTTCACATCAACCAGCCAATTGTGGTTCCGGTTGTTACGGACACCTTTTCTACTTCAAAGTCTTTGGATGTTGTAAGGGCCTTGAAGGTATATGTAAAGCGAACTGCTCGTCACAGGAAATCGGACTCTCTGTTCGTTCTTTGATGCTAATAAAATTGAGTGTCCAGCTTCAAAGCAGTCCATTGCACGCTGGATCAGGGTCACTATCCAGCATGCTTATTCCACGGCAGGTTTGCCGATTCCAAATTCTGTACAGGCCCTTTCCACTAGGTCGGTGGGTTCCTCTTTGGTGGCTGCCCGGGGTGTCTTGGCATTGCAGCTCTGCCGAGCAGCTACTTGGTCAGGTTCGAACACGTTTGCCAAGTTTTACAAGTTCGATACCTTGGCCTCTGAGGACCTTCAGTTTGGTTAATCAGTTCTGCAGGAACCTCAGCACTCTCCCACCCGGTTTGGGAACTTTGGTACTTCCCCATGGTACTAAATTGGATTCCCAATACCCCCTAGGACGCAAGAGAAAATAGGATTTTAATTACCTACCGTTAAACCCTTTTTTCTCGTAGTCCATAGGGGCTACTGGATGCCCGCCCGGTGCTTCGTTCTTCCTGCAAGGTTACTTGTTTAAGTACTGTTTGGTTCAGCTGTTGCTTTCCCTGTTTTCAAGTTTGGTTAGCATGGCTTTCCTCTTGTTCTGGTTGTGCTGGTTCGAAATCTCCCCACTTTATCTATTTCCTTCTATCAAATTATGTTCTCCTCGGGTTACAGTTTCCTAGGAGCCAACACACGTTATCAAACTTCTATAGTGCTCATGGCTCCAAGTGGACCCATCTATACCCCATGGTACTAAATTGGATTCCCAGTATCACCTATGGATTTACCGGTAATTCAAATCCTATTTCTCTATCGTCCTAGTGGATGCTGGGGTTCCTGAAAGGACCATGGGGAATAGCGGCTCCGCAGGAGACAGGGCACAAAAAGTAAAGCTTTAGGATCAGGTGGTGTGCACTGGCTCCTCCCCCTATGACCCTCCTCCAAGCCTCAGTTAGATTTTGTGCCCGGCCGAGAAGGGTGCAATCTAGGTGGCTCTCCTAAAGAGCTGCTTAGAAAAGTTTAGCTTAGGTTTTTTATTTTACAGTGAGTCCTGCTGGCAACAGGATCACTGCAACGAGGGACTTAGGGGAGAAGAAGTGAACTCACCTGCGTGCAGGATGGATTGGCTTCTTTGGCTACTGGACATTAGCTCCAGAGGGACGATCACAGGTACAGCCTGGATGGTCACCGGAGCCTCGCCGCCGGCCCCCTTGCAGATGCTGAAACGAGAAGAGGTCCAGAATCGGCGGCAGAAGACTCCTCAGTCTTCTTAAGGTAGCGCACAGCACTGCAGCTGTGCGCCATTTCCTCTCAGCACACTTCACACGGCAGTCACTGAGGGTGCAGGGCGCTGGGAGGGGGGCGCCCTGGGAGGCAAATGAAAACCTTTTTTGGCTAAAAATACCTCACATATAGCCTCCGGGGGCTATATGGAGATATTTAACCCCTGCCAGAATCCATTAAAGAGCGGGAGACGAGCCCGCCGAAAAAGGGGCGGGGCCTATCTCCTCAGCACACAGCGCCATTTTCCCTCACAGAAAGGCTGGAGGGAAGGCCCCCAGGCTCTCCCCTGCACTGCACTACAGAAACAGGGTTAAAACAGAGAGGGGGGGCACTAATTTGGCGTTAGAAATATATAAAAGATGCTATAAGGGAAAACACTTATATAAGGTTGTCCCTATATAATTATAGCGTTTTTGGTGTGTGCTGGCAAACTCTCCCTCTGTCTCTCCAAAGGGCTAGTGGGTCCTGTCCTCTATCAGAGCATTCCCTGTGTGTGTGCTGTGTGTCGGTACGTGTGTGTCGACATGTATGAGGACGATGTTGGTGAGGAGGCGGAGCAATTGCCTGTAATGGTGATGTCACTCTCTAGGGAGTCGACACCGGAATGGATGGCTTATTTAGGGAATTACGTGATAATGTCAACACGCTGCAAGGTCGGTTGACGACATGAGACGGCCGACAAACAATTAGTACCGGTCCAGACGTCTCAGAAACACCGTCAGGGGTTTTAAAACGCCCGTTTACTTTAGTCGGTCGACACAGACACGGACACTGAATCCAGTGTCGACGGTGAATAAACAAACGTATTCCTTATTAGGGCCACACGTTAAGGGCAATGAAGGAGGTGTTACATATTTCTGATACTACAAGTACCACAAAAGAGGGTATTATGTGGGATGTGAAAAAACTACCGTAGTTTTTCCTGAATCAGATAAATTAAATGAAGTGTGTGATGATGCGTGGGTTCCCCCCGATAGAAAATTATGGGCGGTATACCCTTTCCCGCCAGAAGTTAGGGCGCGTTGGGAAACACCCCTTAGGGTGGATAAGGCGCTCACACGCTTATCAAAACAAGTGGCGGTACCGTCTATAGATAGGGCCGTCCTCAAGGAGCCAGCTGACAGGAGGCTGGAAAATATCATAAAAAGTATATACACACATACTGGTGTTATACTGCGACCAGCGATCGCCTCAGCCTGGATGTGCAGAGCTGGGGTGGCTTGGTCGGATTCCCTGACTAAAAATATTGATACCCTTGACAGGGACAGTATTTTATTGACTATAGAGCATTTAAAGGATGCATTTTCTATATATGCGAGATGCACAGAGGGATATTTGCACTCTGGCATCAAGAGTAAGTGCGATGTCCATATCTGCCAGAAGATGTTTATGGACACGACAGTGGTCAGGTGATGCAGATTCCAAACGGCACAAAGGTGTATTGCCGTATAAAGGAAGAGGAGTTATTTGGGGTCGGTCCATCGGACCTGGTGGCCACGGCAACTGCTGGAAAATCCACCGTTTTTACCCTAAGTCACATCTCTGCAGAAAAAGACACCGTCTTTTCAGCCTCAGTCCTTTCGTCCCTATAAGAGTCATATCTGCCCAGGGATAGAGGAAAGGGAAGAAGACTGCAGCAGGCAGCCCATTCCCAGGAACAGAAGCGTTCCACCGCTTCTGCCAAGCTCTCAGCATGACGCTGGGACCGTACAGGACCCCTGGATCCTACATGTAGTATCCCAGGGGTACAGATTGGAATGTCGAGACGTTTCCCCTTCGCAGGCTCCTGAAGTCTGGTTTACCAAGGTCTCCCTCCGACAAGGAGGCAGTATGGGAAACAATTCACAAGCTGTATTCCCAGCAGGTGATAATCAAATTACCCCTCCTACAACAAGAAAAGGGGTATTATTCCACATTATATTGTGGTACTGAAGCCAGAAGGCTAGGTGAGACCTATTCTAAATCTAAAAAAATTTGAACACTTACAAAGGTTCAAATCAAGATGGAGTCACTCAGAGCAGTGATAACGAACCAGGAAGAAGGGGACTATATAGTGTCCCGAGACATCAGGGATGCTTACCTCCATGTCCAAAATTTGCCCTTCTCACTAAGGGTACCTCAGGTTCGTGGTACAGAACTGTCACTATCAGTTTCAGACGCTGCCGTTTGGATTGTCCACGGCACCCCGGGTCTTTACCAAGGTAATGGCCGAAATGATGATTCTTCTTCGAAGAAAAGGCGTCTTAATTATCCCTTACTTGGACGATCTCCTGATAAGGGCAAAGTCCAGGGAACAGTTGGAGGTCGGAGTAGCACTATCTCGGATACTGCTACAACAGCACGGGTGGATTCTAAATATTCCAAAATCGCAGCTGATCCCGACGACAAGTCTGCTGTGCCTAGGGATGATTCTGGACACAGTCCAGAAAAAGGTGTTTCTCCCGGAAGAGAAAGCCAGGGAGTTATCCGAGCTAGTCAGGAACCTCCTAAAATCAGTGCATCATTGCACAAGGGTCCTGGTAAAGATGGTGACTTCCTACGAAGCAATTCCATTCGGCAGATTTCACGCAAGAATTTTTCAGTGGGATCTGCTGGACAAATGGTCCGGATCGCATCTTCAGATGCATCAGCGGATAACCCTATATCCAAGGACAAGGGTGTCTCTCCTGTGGTGGGTTACAGAGTGCTCATCTTCTAGAGGGCCGCAGATTCGGCATTCAGGATTGGATGCTGGTGACCACGGAGGCCAGCCCGAGAGGCTGGGGAGCAGTCACACAAGGAAAAAATTTCCAGGGAGTGTGATCAAGTCTGGAGACTTTTCTCCACATAAATATACTGGAGCTAAGGGTAAATTTATAATACTCTAAGCTTAGCAAGACCTCTGCTTCAAGGTCAGCCGGTATTGATCCAGTGGGAAAAACATCACGGCAGTCGCCCACGTAAATAGACAGGGCGGCACAAGAAGCAGGAGGGCAATGGAAAAAACTGCAAGGACTTTTCGCTGGGCGGAAAATCATGTGATAGCACTGTCAGCAGTGTTTCATTCCGGGAATGGAAACTGGGAAGCAGACTTCCTCAGCAGGCACGACCTCCACCCGGCAGAGTGGAAACTTCATCGGGAAGTTTTCCACATGATTGTAAACCGTTGGGAAATACCAAAGGTGGACATGATGGCGTCCCGTCTGAACAAAAAACGGGACAGGTATTGCGCCAGGTTAAGAGACCCTCAGGCAATAGCTGTGGACGTTCTGGTAACACCATGGATGTACCAGTCGGTGTATGTGTTCCATCCTCTGCTTCTCATACCTAAGGTACTGAGACTTATAAGACGTAGAGGAGTAAGAACTATACTCATGGCTCCGGATTGGCCAAGAAGGACTTGGTACCCGGAACTTCAAGAGATGCTCACAGAGGACTTATGGCCTCTGCCGCTAAGAAGGGACTTGTTTCAGCAAGTACCATGTCTGTTCCAAGACTTACCGCAGCTGCGTTTGACGGCATGGCGGTGGAACGCCGGATCCTAAGGGAAAAAGGCATTCCGGAAGAGGTCATTCCTACCCTGGTCAAAGCCAGAAAGGAGGTGACCGCACAACATTATCACCACATGTGGCAAAAATATGTTGCGTGGTGTGAGGCCAGAAAGGCCCCACGAAGAAATTTCAACTTGGTCGATTCCTGCATTTACTGCAAACAGGAGTGTCTATGGGCCTCAAATTGGGGTCCATTAAGGTTCAAATTTCAGCCCTGTCGATTTTCTTCCAGAAAGAAGTGGCTTCAGTTCCTGAAGTCCAGAAGTTTGTCAAGGGAGTATTGCATATACAACCCCCTTTTGTGCCTCCAGTGGCACTGTGGGATCTCAACGTAGTTCTGGGATTCCTCAAATCACATTGGTTTAAAACCAGTCAAATCTGTGGATTTGAAGCATCTCACATGAAAAGTGACCATGCTCTTGGCCCTGGCCTGGACCAGGCGAGTGTCAAATTGGTGTTTTTTTTCTCAAAAAAGCCCATATCTGGTTGTCCATTTGGACAGGGCAGAGCTGCGGACTCGTCCCCAGTTCTCTCCCTAAGGTGGTGTCAGTGTTTCACCTGAACCAGCTTATTTTGGTGCCTTGCGCCTACTAGGGACTTGGAGGACTCCAGGTTGCTAGATGTTGTCAGGGCCCTGTAAATATAGGTTCCAGGACGGCTGGAGTCAGGAAAACTGACTTGCTGTTATCCTGTATGCACCCAACAAACTGGGTGCTCTTGCTTCTAAGCAGACTATTGCTAGTTGGATGTGTAATACAATTCAGCTTGCACATTCTGTGGCAGGCCTGCCACAGCCAAAATATGTAAATGCCCATTCCACAAGGAAGGTGGGCTTATCTTGGGCGGCTGCCCGAGGGGTCTCGGCTTTACAACTTTGCCGAGCGGCTATTTAGTCAGGGGCAAACACGTTGGTAAAATCCTACAAATTTGATACCCTGGCTAAGGAGGACCTGGAGTTCTCTCATTCGGTGCTGCAGAGTCATCCGCACTCTCCCGCCCGTTTGGGAGCTTTGGTATTATCCCCATGGTCCTTTCAGGAACCCCAGCATCCACTAGGACGATAGAGAAAATAAGAATTTACTTACCGATAATTCTATTTCTCGGAGTCCGTAGTGGATGCTGGGCGCCCATCCCAAGTGCGGATTATCTGCAATACTTGTACATAGTTACAAAAATCGGGTTATTATTGTTGTGAGCCATCTTTTCAGAGGCTCCGCTGTTATCATACTGTTAACTGGGTTCAGATCACAGGTTGTACAGTGTGATTGGTGTGGCTGGTATGAGTCTTACCCGGGATTCAAAATCCTTCCTTATTGTGTACGCTCGTCCGGGCACAGTATCCTAACTGAGGCTTGGAGGAGGGTCATAGGGGGAGGAGCCAGTGCACACCACCTGATCCTAAAGCTTTACTTTTTGTGCCCTGTCTCCTGCGGAGCCGCTATTCCCCATGGTCCTTTCAGGAACCCCAGCATCCACTACGGACTCCGAGAAATAGAATTATCGGTAAGTAAATTCTTATTTTTTTCTCTTATGTCCTAGAGGATGCTGGGGTCCACATTAGTACCATGGGGTATAGATGGGTCCGCTAGGAGCCACTGGCACTTTAAGAGTTTAATAGTGTGGGCTGGCTCCTCCCTCCATGCCCCACCTACCAGACTCTGTTTAGAAAATGTGCCCGGAGGAGCCGGTCACAGCTAGGAGAGCTCCATAGGAGTTTTTCTAGTTCTATTTTTTTCATTAGAGTTTAGGCACAGGAAGGCTGCTGGCAACAGCCTCCCTGCTTCGTGGGACTTAGAGGAGGAGGAGGAGGGGGAAGTAGTGTCCAACCCCGAGAGGTTAATGGCCACCATCTCCGCTGACAGGACACTGAGCTCCTGAGGGTGATGATTGTTAGCCGCCCGAGGCGACCGCTCACTCCCGCAGCATGCCGCCACCCCCTAACAGCCAGAAGATTCCGGTGGCGAGCGAGTCACCGGCGACCCGACAAGCGGTGAGCCGGTGTGAATGGCGGCAACAGGGTAGGAGCGCAGTACTAACTGCGCTTTGGAGAGCTCAGCGGTACACAATTCGGCGCTATGAGGGGCGCCCTGAGCCAGCACCGATACCCTACACTGGTCACCCAAAGCTATCGGGGACCTCTGTAAGGCTACTAGCAAAATCCTCAGGCCAGTATAATCTTTTGAAAATGTGGGAAGAGGTGCCACTTCCAGGGGGCGGAGCTTCTCCTCAGAGCAGACCCAGCAGCATTCAGCGCCATTTTCTCCCTGCAGATACAGCACCAGAGACGCTGCCAGGGAGTGTTGTCCCTCCACACAACTCCAGCTATCCTGTGCCATGTCCAGGGACTCTGTGTCTTATGCTGCAGAGGACGTTTCATCCCCAAAGGAATCCATTCCATGTACCCAGGAATGTAATGTAATGTATTGTCTCAGATTCCTATTACTGAGCCAGAATGGCTGACTTCTATTAAGGGAATGATCTCTACTAGGGTAGCTCATACTGAGACTGAAACTCAGGTTTTAAAGAATTCTATGGCAGTTTGGTCAGGTTCTGTTTCTATTCCTTCTAAACCCCCTAGCATATACCCGAAGAAACGTGCACTTGCCCAGATTATGCAAGATGACACGGATACCGAATCTGACACGGCAGACGGTGACGGGGATGTGCTGAGGGGGCGGCATCCTCGGCTAAGGGGGTTCAGCTCATGATTGAGGCCATTAGAGATGTGTTAAACATTACTGACACACCACCTAAGCAGGTTGAGGAGGCTTGCTTCACAGACGATAAGAAAGCCTCGCTAACCTTCCCTGCGTCTAAATAATTAAATGCTTTATTTGAAAAATCCTGGGAAACCCCGGAGAAAAAAATTCCAGAGCCCCAAAAGGGTTCTGGTTGCTTTTCCGTTCCCTGAGGATAGAAAAAGATGGGAAAAACCCACCCATAGTTGACGCATCTGTCTCCAGACTGTCAAAAAAGGTGGTTTTACCTGTCCCTGGATCTACCGCGTTAAAAGAACCGGCTGATCGTAAGATTGACACTACGCTCATCCATATACACTGCTTCAGGGGTGGCATTAAGGCCCACTTGCCTGTGCATGGATCTCAAAAGCTATAGCAAAGTGGTCAGGCACGTTACTAGAGGACTTAGATGCAATGGATAGAAGTGACATTAAACTGTTTTTACGTAACATACAGGATTCATGGTGGAATCCATGAAGGACCTGGGTACGCTGAATGCAAGGATATCTTCCATGTCTGTTTCAGCTCGCAGGGGACTCTGGCTACGCCAATGGTCTGCAGTCGTGGAATCCAGGATAAGTGTGGAGAACCTACCATACCACACCCTACTTTGACAACAGCTTCACTCCAGGAGTGCCTGTCCCTACACTTGTGCATTGATCAATACTTGCTTTTGATTTATTTCTCATACGTCCTAGAGGATGCTGGGTATGCTTCAAGAACCATGGGGTATAGACGGGATCCGCAGGAGACATGGGCACTTTAAGACTTTAAAAGGGGTGTGAACTGACTCCTCCCTCTATGCCCCTCCTCCAGACTCCAGTTAGATTCTGTGCCCAGTGAGATTGGATGCACACTGAGAGCTCTCCAGAGTTTCTCAGAAAAAATACTTTTTGTTAGGTTTATTATTTTCAGGGAGACCTGCTGGTAACAGGCTTCCTGCATCGTGGGACTGAGGGGAGAGAAGCAGACCTACTTCTGTGAGTTTCAAGGCTCTGCTTCTTAGGCTACTGGACACCATTAGCTCCAGAGGGTCTGATCGCTAGGTACGCCTAGATGCTCGTTCCCGGAGCCGCGCCTTCAACCCCCTTGCAGAGCCAGAAGTCAGAAGCCGGGTGAGTATAAGATCACAAGACTTCAGTGACGGCAGAAGACGGCTTTTGAGGTACCGCGCAGCGGCCGTGCTGAGCGCCATGCTCCCACATACAAAATGGCACTGCAGGGCGCAGGGGCGCCCTGGGCAGCATAACACCTCAATATCGACTGGCACATGAGTATACAGTGCCTGGGCACTAAATACAGACCCGCGCCAGTATAAACATATGAATTTAAGCGGGACTGAAGCGCGCCATTAAGGGGGCGTGGCTTGGCCCTCACAGCTCTGACCAGTGCCATTTTCTCTTCACAGCTGCAGAGACGCTGAGCCTGGCCTTCCACACTACTGTGCAAGTAACAGTGTGCAAAATTGGAGGATGCATTGTCACAAACTCAGACCCCTTCAAGGTCACAGAAACGTGCATTTACCCAGATAGCAGATGCAGATACCGACACGGACTCTGATTCCAGTGTCGACTATAGTGATGCCAGATTGAATCCTAAACTGGCTAAGAGCATTCGGTACATGATTGTGGCGATAAAAGATGTTTTACATATCACGGAGGACCCTGCTGTTCCTGATAATGAACTGAACGCACTTTTTGAAAAGGCTTGGGAAAATCCTGACAAGAAGGCACAGGTTCCCAAAAGAATTCCGGTGGCATATCCGTTCCCCTCTGGGGACAGGGAAAAGTGGGAGTCAACCCCAACGGTGGACAAAGCTCTATCGTGTCTGTCCAAAAAGGTAGCGCTTCCGTCTCCTGACACGGCAGCCCTAAAGGTTCCTGCGGATCGTAAGCAGGAAAATACACAAATCCATTTATGTCACTACAGGTACGCTGCTCAGGCCTGCCGTTGCTTCGGCATGGGTGAGTAGCGCTATTGAAAAGTGGGCAGATAACTTGTCATCTGAAATAGATACCCTGGACAGGGATAGCGTGCTTTTGACTCTGGGTCATATCAGGGACGCTGCAGCATATTTAAAATAAATAAATACAAAAAAGGACGAGGGTCCTCCTTCCTTGCTACGAGAGGAAGGGGGAAAAAGGTCACAGGCTGTGGCAAGTTCCCAGGAACAGAAGTCCTCTCCGGCTTCTACCAAATCCACCGAATGACGCTGGGGCTCCTCTGTGGGAGTCTGCACCGGTGGGGGCACGTCTCCGACTCTTCAGTCAGGTCTGGGTTCACTCAGCCCTAGATCCTTGGATATTAGAAATAGTAACCCAAGGGTACAAATTAGTTTCAAGACGTGCCCCCTCACCGATTTTTCAGATCGGCCTTGCTAGCTTCTCTTCCAGAAAGGGAGGTAGTATGCGCTGCAATACTAAAGCTGTGTCAAAATCAAGTCATTGTCACGGTACCCCCATCACAACAGGGGAAGGTTTTTATTCGAGCCTGTTCGTGGTCCCGAAGCCGGATAGCTCAGTCAGACCGATTCTGAACCTAAAATCCCTCAATTTCTATCTAAAAAATTTCAAATTCAAGATGGAATCTCTCCGAGCAATGATCTCTAGTCTGGAGGAGGGGGATTTTATGATGTGGGTCGACATAAAGGATGCCTACTTACACATCCCCATATATCCTCCACATCAGGCTTACCTGAGGTTTACTGTTCAGGATTCTCATTACCAAATTTCAAACGTTGCCGTTTGGTCTGTCCACAGCTCCGAGGATTTTCACCAAGGTTATGGCGGAAATAATGGTTCTCCTGCGCAAGCAGGGTGTCACAATTATCCCATACTTGGATGATCTCCTCAAAGGCGAGATCCAAGGAGCAATTGCTGAAAAACGTTGCGCTCTCACTGACGATTCTGCAACAATATGGTTGGCTCCTAAACTTGCCAAAATCACAGTTGATGCCGACAACACGGTTGTCGTTCCTGGGTATGATTCTGGATACAGAATTACAAAGAGTTTTTCTTCCAGAGGAAAAAGCTCTGGAAATACAGAACATGGTGAAACAGATTCTGAAACCGGCAAGAGTGTCGATTCTTCAATGCACTCGGTTGCTGGGGAAGATGGTGGCGGCCTACGAGGCCATTCAGTTTGGCAGGTTCCATGCCAGAGTGTTTCAGTGGGACCTGTTGGACAAGTGTTCCGGGTCTCACCTGGACATGCACCGGAAAATAATCCTATCTTCCAGGACCAGAATCTCCCTTCTGTGGTGGCTGCACGGTTCTCACCTCCTAGAGGGGTGCAGGTTCGGGATTCAGGATTGGATCCTAGTGACCACAGATGCAAGTCTCCGAGGCTGGGGAGCAGTCACACGGGAGACATTTTCAGGGAAAATGGTCAAGCCAGGAAGCTTGTCTGCACATAAACATTCTGGAATTAAGGGCCATTTACAACGGCATTCTGCAAGCGGAACATCTTCGCGGTCTGCCCGTCTTGATTCAGTCAGACAACATAACAGCAGTGGCGTACATAAACTGTCAGGGCGGAACAAAGAGCAGAGCGGCGATGGCGGAGGCCACGAAAGTTCTTCGCTGGGCGGAGAGATATGCAAGCGCTCTGTCAGCAGTCTTCATTCCAGGAGTGGACAACTGAGAAGCAGACTTCCTCAGCAGACACGATCTCCATCCAGGAGAGTGGGGTCTTTATCAAGAGGTCTTTGCAGAAGTGACAAGTCTTTGGGGAATTCCTCAAATAGACATGATGGCGTTTCGCCTCAACAAAAAGCTTCCGAGATATTGTTCCAGGTCGAGGGACCCTCAAGCAATAGCAGTGGACGCCCTAGTGACACCGTGGGTGTTTGTGTCGGTCTATGTGTTCCCTCCACTTCCACTCATTCCAAAGGTGATAAAGATCATAAGAAGAACAAGGGTTCAGGCGATACTCATTGTTCCTGACTGGCCAGAGAGGGCTTGGTATCCAGATCTGCAGGACTTGCTCATAGAAGATCCCTGGCCTCTTCCTCTACGGGAGGACCTGTTACGACAAGGACCGTGCGGCTGCGTTTGACGGCATGGCGGTTGAATGCCAAATCCTAGCCCGAAAGGGTATTCCCAGTGAAGTCATTCCCACACTACTTCAGGCTAGAAAAGAAGTAACGGCGAAGCATTACCACCATATTTGGAGGAAATATGTATCTTGGTGTGAATCCAAGAAGGCTCCTACGGAGGATTTTCAGCTGTGGCGTTTGCTCCATTTTTTGCAAGCAGGTGTGGATGCGGGCCTAAAATTGGGCTTCATTAAAGTACAAATTTCTCTATCGTCCTAAGTGGATGCTGGGGTTCCTGAAAGGACCATGGGGGAATAGCGGCTCCGCAGGAGACAGGGCACAAAAGTAAAGCTTTTACAGGTCAGGTGGTGTGTACTGGCTCCTCCCCCTATGACCCTCCTCCAGACTCCAGTTAGATTTTTGTGCCCGGCCGAGAAGGGTGCAATTCTAGGTGGCTCTCATAAAGAGCTGCTTAGAGAGTTTAGCTTAGGTTTTTTATTTTACAGTGATTCCTGCTGGCAACAGGATCACTGCAACGAGGGACAGAGGGGAGAAGAAGTGAACTCACCTGCGTGCAGGATGGATTGGCTTCTTGGCTACTGGACATGAAGCTCCAGAGGGACGATCACAGGTACAGCCTGGATGGTCACCGGAGCCACGCCGCCGGCCCCCTCACAGATGCTGAAGCAAGAAGAGGTCCAGAATCGGCGGCTGAAGACTCCTGCAGTCTTCTTAAGGTAGCGCACAGCACTGCAGCTGTGCGCCATTTTCCTCTCAGCACACTTCACACGGCAGTCACTGAGGGTGCAGGGCGCTGGGAGGGGGGCGCCCTGGGAGGCAAATGAAAACCTTTAAAAAGGCTAAAAATACCTCACATATAGCCCCAGAGGCTATATGGAGATATTTACCCCTGCCTAAATGTACTAGATAGCGGGAGACGAGCCCGCCGGAAAAGGGGCGGGGCCTATCTCCTCAGCACACGGCGCCATTTTCTGTCACAGCTCCGCTGGTCAGGAAGGCTCCCAGGTCTCTCCCCTGCACTGCACTACAGAAACAGGGTATAACAGAGAGGGGGGGCAAAATAAATGGCAATATATCAATATAAAAGCAGCTATAAGGGAGCACTTAATCATAAGGCTATCCCTGTCATATATAGCGCTTTTTGGTGTGTGCTGGCAGACTCTCCCTCTGTCTCCCCAAAGGGCTAGTGGGTCCTGTCTTCGTATAGAGCATTCCCTGTGTGTCTGCTGTGTGTCGGTACGTGTGTGTCGACATGTATGAGGACGTTATTGGTGTGGAGGCGGAGCAATTGCCAAATATGAGGATGTCACCTCCTAGGGGGTCGACACCAGAATGGATGCCTTTATTTGTGGAATTACGGGATAGCGTCAACTCGCTTAAGCAGTCGTTTGCCGACATGAGGCGGCCGGACACTCAATTAGTGCCTGTCCAGGCGCCTCAAACACCGTCAGGGGCTGTAAAACGCCCCTTGCCTCAGTCGGTCGACACAGACCCAGACACAGGCACTGATTCCGGTGGTGAAGGTGACGAATCAACCGTATTTTCCAGTAGGGCCACACGTTATATGATTTTGGCAATAAAGGAGATGTTACATTTAGCTGATACTACAGGTACCACTAAACAGGGTATTATGTGGGGTGTGAAAAAACTACCAGTAGTTTTTACCGAATCAGAAGAATTAAATGACGTGTGTGATGAAGCGTGGGGTGCCCCGATAAAAAACTGCTAATTTCAAAGAAGTTATTGGCTTTATACCCTTTCCCGCCAGAGGTTAGGGAGCGCTGGGAAACACCTCCTAGGGTGGACAAAGCGCTAACACGCTTATCAAAACAAGTGGCGTTACCCTCTCCTGAGACGGCCGCACTTAAAGATCCATCAGATAGGAGGATGGAAAATATCCAAAAAGGTATATACACACATGCAGGTGTTATACTACGACCAGCTATTGCGACTGCCTGGATGTGCAGTGCTGGGGTAGTTTGGTCAGAGTCCCTGATCGAAAATATTGATACCCTGGACGGGGACAATATTTTACTGTCGTTAGAACAAATAAAGGATGCATTTCTTTATATGCGTGATGCACAGAGAGATATCTGCACACTGGCATCACGGGTAAGTGCTATGTCCATTTCGGCCAGAAGAGCTTTATGGACACGACAGTGGACAGGCGATGCGTAGAGGAGTTATTTGGGGTCGGTCTATCGGATTTGGTGGCCACGGCTACGGCCGGGAAATCCACCTTTCTACCTCAAGTCACTCCCCAACAGAAAAAGGCACCGACTTTTCAACCGCAGCCTTTTCGTCCTTTAAAAATAAGAGAGCAAAGGGCTATTCATATCTGCCACGAGGCAGAGGACGAGGGAAGAGACAGCAACAGGCAGCTCCTTCCCAGGAACAGAAGCCCTCCCCGGCTTCTACAAAAGCCTCAGCATGACGCTGGGGCTTCGCAAGCGGACTTGGGGGCGGTAGGCGGTCGTCTCAAAAATTACAGCGCGCAGTGGGCTCACTCGCAGGTAAATCCCTGGATCCTGCAGATAATATCTCAGGGGTACAGGTTGAAATTAGAGACAGAGCCACCTCGCCGTTTCCTGAAGTCGGCTTTACCAACGTCCCCCTCAGAAAGGGAGACGGTTTTGGAAGCCATTCACAAGCTGTATTCTCAGCAGGTGATAGTCAAGGTACCTCTTCTACAACAAGGGAAGGGGTATTATTCCACTCTTTTTGTGGTACCGAAGCCGGATGGCTCGGTAAGGCCTATTCTAAATCTGAAGTCCTTGAACCTGTACATAAAGAAGTTCAAGTTCAAGATGGAGTCACTCAGAGCAGTGATAGCGAACCTGGAAGAAGGGGACTTTATGGTATCCTTGGACATCAAGGATGCGTATCTCCACGTTCCAATTACCCCTCACACCAGGGGTACCTCAGGTTCGTTGTACAAAACTGTCACTATCAGTTTCAGACGCTGCCGTTTGGTTTGTCCACGGCACCTCGGGTCTTTACAAAGGTAATGGCCGAGATAATATTTCTTCTTCGAAGAAAAGGCGTATTAATTATCCCATACTTGGACGATCTCCTAATAAGGACAAGGTCCAGAGAACAGCTAGAGATGGGTTTAGCACTATCTCAAGAGGTGCTAAAGCAGCACGGATGGATTCTGAATATTCCAAAATCCCAATTAATGCCGACAACTCGTCTGCTGTTCCTGGGGATGATTCTGGACACAGTTCAGAAAAAGGTTTTTCTTCCCGAAGAAAAAGCCAAGGAGTTATCTGACCTGGTCAGGAACCTCCTAAAACCAGGAAAGGTGTCTGTACATCAATGCACAAGAGTCCTGGGAAAAAATGGTAGCTTCTTACGAAGCAATCCCTTTCGGCAGATTCCATGCAAAGGGATCTGTTGGACAAATGGTCAGGGTCGCATCTTCAGATGCACCTGCGGATAACCCTGTCGCCGAGGACAAGGGTATCCCTTCTGTGGTGGTTGCAGGAGGCTCATCTATTGGAGGGCCGCAGATTCGGCATGCAGGATTGGATCCTGGTGACCACGGATGCCAGCCTGAGAGGCTGGGGAGCAGTCACACAGGGAAGAAATTTCCAGGGAGTGTGGTCGAGCCTGAAAAAGTCTCTTCACATAAGCATTCTGGAACTAAGAGCAATCTACAATGCTCTAAGCCAGGCGGAACCTCTGCTTCAAGGAAGACCGGTGTTGATCCAGTCGGACAACATCACGGCAGTCGCCCATGTAAACAGACAGGGCGGCACAAGAAACAGAATGGCAGAAGCTGCCAGGATCCTTCGCTGGGCGGAGAATCACGTGATAGCACTGTCAGCAGTATTCATCCCGGGCGTGGACAACTGGGAAGCAGACTTCCTCAGCAGACACGACCTTCACCCGGGAGAGTGGGTACTTCATCCAGAAGTTTTCCACATGCTATTAAATCGTTGGGTAAAACCAATGGTGGACATGATGGCGTCTCGCCTCAACAAGACACTGGACAGTTATTGCGCCAGGTCAAGAGATCCGCAGGCAATAGCTGTGGACGCGTTGGTAACACCTTGGGTGTACCAGTCCGTTTATGTGTTTCCTCCTCTGCCTCTCATACCAAAGGTATTGAGGATTATACGGCAAAGAGGAGTAAGACTAGTGGCTCCGGATTGGCCAAGAAGGACTTGGTACCCGGAACTTCAAGAGATGGTCACGGACGATCCGTGGCCTCTACTTCTGAGAAGGGACCTGCTTCAGCAGGGTCCTTGTCTTTTTCAAGACTTACCGCGGCTGCGTTTGACGGCATGGCGTTTGAATGCCAGATCCTAAAAGGAAAAGGCATTCCAGAAGAAGTCATTCCTACCTTGATAAAGGCAAGGAAGGAAGTCACCGCGAAGCATTATCGCCGTATTTGGCGAAAATATGTTGCGTGGTGCGAGCAGCGGAGTGCTCCGATGGAGGAATTTCAACTGGGTCGGTTTCCTACATTTCCTGCAATCAGGATTGTCTATGGGTCTCAAATTGGGATCTATTAAGGTTCAAATTTCGGCCCTATCAATATTCTTCCAAAGAGAATTGGCCTCAGTCCCTGAGGTCCAGATTTTTATCAAAGGAGTACTGCATATACAGCCTCCTGTGGTGCCTAAGGTGGCACCGTGGGATCTAAATGTAGTTTTAGATTTCCTCAAATCCAATTGGTTTGAACCACTAAAGAATGTGGATTTGAAATATCTCACATGGAAAGTGACTATGTTACTGGCCCTGGCTTCGGCCGGGAGAGTATCTGAACTGGCGGCTTTGTTTTATAAAAGCCCTTATTTAATTTTCCATTCGACATAGGGCAGAGCTGCGGACGCGTCCGCATTTTCTCCCTAAGGTGGTATCAGCGTTTCACCTGAACCAGCCTATTGTAGTGCCTGCGGCTACAGACGACTTGAAGGACTCCAAGTTGTTGGACGTTGTCAGAGCCTTAAAAATATACATTTAAAGGACGGCTGGAGTCAGAAAATCTGACTCGCTGTTTATACTGTATGCACCCAACAAGTTGGGTGCACCTGCTTCTAAGCAGTCGATTGCTCGTTGGATTTGTAACAAAATTCAACTTGTACATTCTGTGGCAGGCCTGCCACAGCCTAAATCTGTTAAGGCCCATTCCGCAAGGAAGGTGGGCTCATCTTGGGCGGCTGCCCGAGGGGTCTCGGCATTACAACTCTGCCGAGCAGCTACGTGGTCAGGGGAGAACACGTTTGTAAATTTTTACAAATTTGATACCCTGGCAAAGGAGGACCTGGAGTTCTCTCATTCGGTGCTGCAGAGTCATCCGCACTCTCCCGCCCGTTTGGGAGCTTTGGTATAATCCCCATGGTCCTTTCAGGAACCCCAGCATCCACTTAGGACGATAGAGAAAATAAGAATTTACTTACCGATAATTCTATTTCTCGGAGTCCGTAGTGGATGCTGGGCGCCCATCCCAAGTGCGGATTATCTGCAATACTTGTACATAGTTATTGTTAACTAATTCGGGTTATTGTTTAGGAAGCCATCTTTCAGAGGCTCCTCTGTTATCATACTGTTAACTGGGTTTAGATCACAAGTTGTACGGTGTGATTGGTGTGGCTGGTATGAGTCTTACCCGGGATTCAAAATCCTCCCTTATTGTGTACGCTCGTCCGGGCACAGTACCTAACTGGAGTCTGGAGGAGGGTCATAGGGGGAGGAGCCAGTACACACCACCTGACCTGTAAAAGCTTTACTTTTGTGCCCTGTCTCCTGCGGAGCCGCTATTCCCCCATGGTCCTTTCAGGAACCCCAGCATCCACTACGGACTCCGAGAAATAGAATTATCGGTAAGTAAATTCTTATTTTCGGCCTTATCAATCTTCTTTCAGAATGAATTGGCCTCCCTTCCGGAAGTTCAGACCTTCGTGAAAGGCGTGCTGCACATCCAACTTCCATTTGTGCCCCCTGTGACACCGTGGGATCTTAATGTGGTATTGCAGTTCCTGCAATCTCATTGGTTTGAACCTTTACGTAAGGTGGAATTAAAATTCCTTACTTGGAAAGTAGTCATGTTGTTGGCCTTGGCATCTGCAAGGCGGGTATCTGAATTGGCGGCTTTGTCTCACAAAAGCCCCATTTAATCTTCCATGCTGATAGAGCGGAGTTGAGAACTCGTCAGCAATTTCTGCCAAAAGTGGTTTCATCTTTTCACGTGAACCAGCCTGTGGCTACTGACGCCTTGGAGGAATCTAAGTCTCTCGAGATGGTCAGAGCTTTGAAAATCTATGTCGCCAGAACGGCTCAGATTAGGAAAACAGAGGCTCTGTTTGTCCTGTGGGCTCCCAACAAGATTGGGGCTCCTGCTTCCAAGCAGACTATTGCACGCTGGATCTGTAATACGATTCAGCAGGCTCATTCTACGGCAGGATTGCCGTTACCGAAATCAGTGAAAGCCCATTCTACCAGAAAGGTGGGCTCATCCTGGGCGGCTGCTCGAGGGGTCTTGGCATTACAGCTTTGTCGAGCTGCTACTTGGTCGGGATCAAACACCTTTGCCAAGTTTTACAAGTTTGATACCCTGGCTGAGGAGGACCTCTTGTTTGGTCAATCGGTGCTGCAGAGTCATCCGCACTCTCCCGCCCGTTCTAGAGCTTTGGTATAAACCCCATGGTTCTTGAAGCATACCCAGCATCCTCTAGGACGTATGAGAAAAATAAGATTTTACTTACCGGTAAATCTATTTCTCGTAGTCCGTAGAGTATGCTGGGGACTCCGTAAGGACCATGGGGAGAGACGGGCTCCGCAGGAGACATGGGCACTTTAAGAAGGAATTTAGTTCCTGGTGTGCACTGGCTCCTCCCTCTCTGCCCCTCCTCCAGACCTCAGTTAGAGAACTGTGCCCAGAGGAGATGGACAGTACGAGGAAAGGATTTTTATTAATCCAAGGGCAAGATTCATACCAGCCACACCAATCACACCGTATAACTTGTGATAATCCAGTAAACAGTATGACAATAACATAGCATCAGTTCACGCCCGATGCAACAATAACGTAACCCTTATTGAAGCAATAACTATATACAAGCATTGCAGAAGAAGTCCGCACTTGGGACGGGCGCCCAGCATCCTCTACGGACTACGAGAAATAGATTTACCGGTAAGTAAAATCTTATTTTCTCTAACGTCCTAGAGGATGCTGGGGACTCCGTAAGGACCATGGGGATTATACCAAAGCTCCCAAACGGGCGGGAGAGTGCGGATGACTCTGCAGCACAGATTGAGCAAACAGTAGGTCCTCCTCAGCCAGGTTATCAAACTTATAGAATTTTGCAAAGGTGTTTGTACCCGACAAAGTAGCAGCTCGACACCGCTGTAGTGCCGAGACCCCTTGGGCAGCTGCACAAGAAGAGACCACTTTCCTAGTGGAATGGGCCTTGATCGATTTAGGTAACGGCAATCCTGCCGTAGAATGCGCCTGCTGAATCGTGTTACAGATCCAGCGAGCAATAGTCTGCTTTGAAGCAGGGCCGCCAAGCTTGTTGGCTGCATACAGAACAAACAGTGCTTCTGTTTTTCGGACTCTAGCCGCCCTGGCTACATAAATTTTCAAAGCCCTGACCACATCAAGGGACTCGGAATCCTCTAAGTCCCGTGTAGCCACAGGCACCACAATAGGTTGGTTCATATGAAAGGATGAAACCACTTTTGGCAGGAACTGAGGACGTGTCCGCAATTCCGCTCTATCCATATGGAAAACCAGATAGGGGCTTTTATGTGATAAAGCCGCTAATTCCGACACTCGCCTAGCCGAAGCCAGGGCTAATAACATGACCACCTTCCAAGTGAGATATTTCAACTCCACCGTTTTCAGTGGTTCAAACCAGTGTGACTTTAGGAAGCCCAAGACCACATTAAGGTCCCAAGGCGCCACCGGAGGCTGAATATGCAGTACTCCCTTAACAAAAGTCTGAACTTCTGGGAGAGAAGCCAATTGTTTTTGAAAGAAAATGGATAGGGCCGAAATCTGGACCTTAATAGAGCCTAATTTAAGGCCCAAATCCACTCCAGTTTGTAGGAAGTGAAGGAAACGGCCCAGATGGAATTCTTCCGTAGGAGCATTCCTGGCCTCACATCAAGAAACATATCTTCGCCATATACGGTGATAATGTTTTGCTGTTACTTTCTTCCTAGCCTTTATCAGCGTAGGGATAACCTCCACCGGAATACCTTTTTCCGCTAGGATCCGGCGTTTAACCGCCATGCCGTCAAACGCAGCCGCCGTAAGTCTTGGAACAGACAGGGACCCTGTTGCAACAGGTCCTGCCTTAGAGGAAGAGGCCACTGATCTTCCGTGAGCATTTCCTGCAGATCTGGATACCAGGTCCGTCGTGGCCAATCTGGAACAACGAGGATTGTTCTCACTCCTCTTCTTCTTACTATTCTCAACACCTTTGGTATGAGAGGAAGAGGAGGAATTACATAGACGGACCGGAACACCCACGGTGTCACGAGGGCGTCTACCGCTACTGCCTGAGGGTCTCTTGACCTGGCGCAATACCTCTGCAGCTTTTTGTTGAGGCGGGACGCCATCATGTCTATCTGTGGCAGTTCCCACCGACTCACAATCTGCGAAGACTTCTGGATGAAGTCCCCACTCTCCCGGGTGTAGGACGTGTCTGCTGAGGAAGTCTGCTTCCCAGTTGTCCACTCCCGGAATGAACACTGCTGACAGTGCACTTACATGATTCTCCGCCCAGTGAAGAATCCTGGTGGCTTCCGCCATTGCCGCTCTGCTCCTTGTGCCGCCTTGGCGGTTTACATGAGCCACTGCGGTGATGTTGTCTGACTGGATCAGAACTGGTTGGTCGCGAAGTAAGGCCTCCGCTTGACGTAGGGTGTTGTATATGGCCCTTAGTTCCAGGATGTTGATGTGCAGACAAGTCTCTTGACTTGACCAAAGACCCTGGAAATTTCTTCCCTGTGTGACTGCTCCCCAACCGCGGAGGCTTGCGTCCGTGGTCACCAGGATCCAATCCTGAATGCCGAATCTGCGGCCCTCGAGAAGGTGAGCACTCTGCAGCCACCACAGGAGTGACACCCTGGCCCTGGGGGACAGGGTGATCAACCGATGCATCTGTAGATGTGATCCGGACCACTTGTCCAACAGATCCCATTGGAAAGTCCTCGCATGGAACCTGCCAAAGGGAATGGCCTCGTATGAGGCCACCATCTTTCCCAGGACTCGAGTGCAATGATGCACGGACACCTGTCTTGTTTTCAAAAGGTTCCTGACCAGAGTCATAAGTTCCTGGGCTTTTTCTATCGGAAGATAAACCCTTTTCTGGGTCGTGTCCAGAATCATGGTCAAGAAGGGCAGACGAGTCGTAGGAACCAACTGCGACTTTGGGATATTGAGAATCCAGCCGTGTTGTTGTAACACTTTCAGTGAAAGAGATACGCTTTTCAGCAACTGCTCTCTTGATCTTGCTTTTATGAGGAGATCGTCCAAGTACGGGATAATTGTGACACCCTGCTTGCGCAGGAGCACCATCATTTCCGCCATTACCTTGATGAAAATCCTCGAAGCCGTTGAGAGACCAAACGGCAACGTCTGAAATTGGTAATGACAGTCCTGTACCGCAAATCTTAGGTATGCCTGATGAGGTGGATAAATGGGGACATGAAGGTACGCATCCTTTATGTCCAGTGACACCATAAAATCCCCCCCTTCCAGGCTGGCGATGACCACTCTTAGCGATTCCATCTTGAACCTCTTCAAGTATAGGTTCAGAGATTTTAAATTCAATATGGGTCTGACCGAACCATCCGGTTTCGGAACCACAAACATGGTCGAATAATACCCCCTTCCCTGTTGAAGGAGGGGAACCTCGACCACCGCCTGCTGAAGATACAATCTTTGTATTGCATTTAACACTATCTCCCTCTCTAGGGGGGAAGACGGTAGGGCCGATTTGAAAAACCGGCGAGGAGGCATCTCTTCGAATTCCTGCTTGTAACCCTGAGACACAATTTCTATTGCCCAGGGATCCACCTGGGAGTGAACCCACATGTGGCTGAAATTCCGAAGACGCGCCCCCACTGGCCCCGACTCCGCCAGTGGAGCCCCAGCGTCATGCGGTGGATTTTGCAGAGGCCGGGGAGGACTTCTGTTCCTGGGAACTAGCTGTATTGTGCAGCTTCTTTCCGCTGCCCCTCCCTCTGGCAAGAAAGAACACACTGCTCCCATTCAATTATCTCCAGGAATGACCGAGCAACTACCATTGTTTGCTTGTGTGCGAGAGGCATTGAATGGGAGCAGTATTTGGAAGGCATGCTGTTCCTTGTAGTGCCAATGGGAGATCCTGGGGGTGGCTCCTGGGTAAGTTGGCTCTCTGTCTGGATGTGTTTTAGTAATAGCCTTTATCATGAGGCCTACGGTGACAAATTACATGGCTCTATGTGGGCACTGCTATTATGTAGTGTTAGGACTGCGGACATCGGAGAAGCCTTGAAGTGGCTCAGCAGCTTAAACATGTGTTTGCAAACATGTGTAAACTAATACTCTGACATTTTATTACCAGATAGGTTCAGGTATGGTTACAGGTAATTTTTAGTGTGCTGAAGGGAAATTTAGGGGTGGGATTTGCAACAACCCCCTACCCCCTTTTTTTTGTCTGTTTATTCACGATTTATCAAGACAAACACTAACACTATATATATATATATATATATATATATATATATATATATATATATATATATATATATACTGCTCAAAAAAATAAAGGGAATACTAAAATAACACATCCTAGATCTGAATGAATGAAATATTCTTATTAAATACTTTGTTCTTTACATAGTTGAATGTGCTGACAACAAAATCACACAAAAATTATCAATGGAAATCAAATTTATTAACCCATGGAGATCTGGATTTGGAGTCACCCTCAAAATTAAAGTGGAAAAACACACTACAGGCTGATCCAACTTTGATGTAATGTCCTTAAAACAAGTCAAAATGAGGCTCAGTAGTGTGTGTGTGGCCTCCACGTGCCTGTATGACCTCCCAGCTGAGGCTGCCCATAAAGTTCCCACAGAACGTGTGGAATGAGCTGTTGCCTAGCATGAAGATAAGCCTGACGTATGGTCATTTTAATCCATCTGGATAAGGTCTGTTTGGAAGCTGGCCAACCCATCTGGACAGCATCATAGAGAACAAACAATGTATCCCGTCTTACGTACTGTAAACGTTTGGGCTACATAAACGCGTAGTGTGCGTACCACATCCAAAGTAGCTGAAGTTCCTGAACCTTCTGATAACACAGGAACTACGATTGGTTGATTGATGTGAAAAGATGATACTACCTTTGGTAGGAAAGCGGGATTCGTCCGAAGCTCCACTCTGTCATCATGAAACACCAGATACGGTGGCTTACATGACAAGGCACCCAATTTTGAAACACGCCTTGCTGAAGCTAAGGCTAGGAGAAAAATTGTTTTCCAAGTGAGAAATTTAACATCCACTTGTTGTAAGGGTTCAAAATATGAAGACTGTAAAAAATCTGAAACCAGATTCAAGTCCTATGGCGCTGTAGGTGGTATAAATGGAGGCTGTACTTGTACCTTGCAGGAAAGTGTGTACAGTCGGCAAAAGAGCCAAAGTAAATTGACAAGGCAGAGACCTGCACCTTTAGTGTAGATAAACGTAGTCCTCCATCTAACCCAGTCTGTAAAAATAGCAAAAGACGGGATAACTTGAAAGATGATGTCAGAAACTTCCGAGCTTCACACCAACCTATATATGCATGCCAAATTCTGTGATAATGAGCTACTGTAACTGGCTTCCTAGCACGTAACATGGTTGGTATAACAGATTCCTGAATACCCTCTCTTAAGAGGGCGGTTTCAACAGCCACCCCGTCAAATGCAGCCGTGCTAAATCGGGGTAAAGGAACGGACCCTGTTGTAACAGGTCCGGACGTATCGGGAGCGGCCAAGGATAGTCTGCGAGTAGCCCGTGGAGATCCGAGAACCATGCTCTCCGTGGTCAATGAGGCGCCACTAGTACGACTGGTGGACTCTCGTTTGATCCGCTTTAGCAACAGAGGAAGCAGCGGAAACAGATACACGAGGCTGTACGGCCACGCGTTCATGAGAGCATCCACTGCTACTGCCTTTGGCTCTCTTGTTCTGGACACATACTGGGGTGTTTGATGATTGTGGCGATATGCCATCAGGTCCACCTGTGGGTAACCCCACCGCTGGACCAACATTTGGAAAACTTCTGTATTTAATGCCCTTTCTCCTGGATGAAAATCCCGACTGCTGAGATAATCCGCCTCCCAGTTGTCCACTCCCAGAATGAACACAGCCGACAATATCACCTGGTGATGCTCGGCCCAATTGAGGATTCAACTACTTCCCGCATGGCCATGCGGCTTCTTGTTCCACCTTGTTTGTTGATATACGTGACTGCCGTCGCGTTGTCTGACTGCACCTGAACAGTCTGAGACCGGAGCATGTGCACTGCTTGTCGTAGCGCGTTGTAAAATTGGCCGGAGTTCCAGGACATTTATAGACAGCAATCTTTCGCGAACTGTCCAGAGACCCTGAAGCTGACAATTTTTGATCACAGCTCCCCAACCTCTGAGACTCGCGTCCGTCGTTAGAATTATCCAATTCCAGATGCCGAACCTTTTTCCTGCGGTGAGATTGTGTACTTGGAGCCACCAGAGTAGTGATACTCTGGCCCGTGGAGACAATCGCACCCTCTGGTGAATCTGCAGATGCAAGCCTGACCACTGTGCGAGCACATCCAGTTGAAAAGGACGTGAGTGAAATCTTCCAAATTGGAGTGCTTCGAAAGCCACCACCATTTTTCCTAACAGTCGATTGCACAAATGTACCGAGACTGTGTGTGGCTTGAGCACAAACTGTACCAGATGACTAATACTCTACCTTCTGTTCTGGCAGGTAAATTCTTTGATTCACCGTATCGAGAATCATCCTAGGAATTGAAGTCGTTGAGACGGAATCAGATTTGATTTCTTGAAGTTGACAATCCAACTGTGCTGAACTAGCACATTGTATGTCAGCAAGGCATGTTGGAGGAGTATCTGTTGAGACGGAGCTTTGATGAGCAGATCGTCCAAGTAAGGAACTATTATCACTCCCAGGGATCTGAGATGACCTATCATCACAGACATCACTTTGATGAATACCCGAGGCGCTGACGAGAGGACAAACGGTAGAGCCTGAAATTGATAATGGTTTTGCTGTACCGCAAACCTTAAGTACTTCTGATGCGGTGGCCAAATTGGAATGTGTAAGTACGCATCCTTGAGATCCAGCGCAATCTTGAATTCCTGTAGCTCTAAACCTGCAATTACTGTCCGCAGGGATTCCATCTTGAATCTGTAGTAAGTGACGTACTGATTGAGCCCCTTTAGGTTCAATATTGGTCTGACAGAGCCATCCGGCTTTGGAACTACAAAAAGACTGGAATAATAACCTTGACCTTGTTGGTGAACTGGGACCGGAATCAACACTGCTGAATCTAGCAGAGACTGAATCGCGATCTGCAGACCCGCCTTTTTGTCTTCTGACACAGGCAGTCCTGTCTTGAAAAAGTGCTCTGGAGGGAGACAATCGAACTCTATTTTGTAACCTTTTAACACTAAATTGCGGATCCACCCATCTGTGGATGTTTGGAACCACGCCAAATGGAACGTCTGAAGGCGTGCCCCCACAACTGAAGATCCGAGATGGGCTGGGAGCCCGTCATGCTACTGGCTTGTCGGTGGTCTTAGCGTCCTGACGACGGGTGGTGGTTTGTGGAAACCCACGTCCTCTACCACGTTTACCCTGTGTGGTTGTTCCTCTACCACGGCCTCGACAGGGCTGAGGTCTAAATTATTTGAACGCTGTTCCAGAGCATTTCCGTCTAGGTACCTGTGGAGGCAAAGGTAGGAAAACAGACTTTCCCCCCGTGGCCTCAGAAATCCATTTGTCCAATTCAGGACCAAACAACTTCTCGCCAGCGTAAGGTAACGCTTCTATTCCTCGTTTGACCTCTGCCTCCGCCTGCCAAGAACGCAGCCAGAGAGCCCGTCGTGCCATAACTAGTGACGCCGAAAGGCGACAAGTGATCTGGCAGACATCCGTAGAAGCTATACATAGGTACTCAGCAGCTTCACAGATTTGATCAGCGAGAAGTATAAGGTGGTTGTCTTGTAGGGCGGACCTGAGCTGTGTTATCCATACAATCATAGCCTTAGTTACCCAAATTCCAACCGAACCAGGTCTAAGCAGCACCCCTGCTGCTGTATACATTGACTTTAGCATAGCTTCTAGCTTACGCGCCGACGGGTCTTTAGGCGTAGTAGCAGTTTGTACTGGAATGGTTAACTTTTTAGAAAGTTTTGACACTGACGAATCCACCATTGGAGGATTTTCCCATTTAGATGTCACCGACTATGGAAATGGGTAACTAGACAGAAACCGGCAAGGTATAGAAAACCGTTTATCCGGATTCTTCCATGCCTCTATGAACTGCTTATTAAGAGATTCTGAAAAAGGAAAACATACTGGAGATCTGTCGTTTAGCAAATACCACCTCATCATTTGTAAGAGGGTCTTCAGTCTCTGTAAAATTCAGAGACTGACGTACTGCCCTGATGAGATTATCAATGCCCGGGCTGTCAGTATCCTCACTATCTGACTGCTGGTCCAATTCACCTTCCTCATGTTCATCTTGCGCAGTGAGGTCTGGCATTGAATCGTCAGAATGCAACATAGTTATTATTTGTCTTATAATTTACCAGTTTCTGCTATCTTTGTGACCCGAACTAGACTTGGACCTTTGCAAAGACTGAGACATTCCCCGAGACCCTTCTGGTATCTCTGGCAGTCTCACCCGAGCCTCAGATCTTGCCGCTTCCCGCTCTTGTCGAGCAGCGGCCAATTCTGATTGCAACCCAGCCATTACATCCACTAGTATTGCCCATTGAGGATCAGGAGATGAAATCTGAGTGGAAATCGTATTTGTAGCTGAATTTACAAAACATACTGTGCATGTGGTAGATCCATCAGGTAACATACTCTTACAGACATTGCAGTTAAACTGCTTTTTAGATTTTGCCGGTGTCTTACTCATTATGTACACAGACAACACAAATAGACACGTGGCGAGACTATATGAAACCTGATCCAAAAGTACTACTAACACCCCTGTGCCATCCGGTGGAGTATTGTAGGACAGCACCTTCCTGAAAAAAGCAAGAAGCATGGTTAAAAATGGCCTCCAGCCATGTGCTTATGTATAACATAGCAAAACCAGGTTATCAAGACGTGCCCTTAATAGTGACAGGGTCACATAAAGCAGCCTTTTTCCAATATAATGCTGCCTTTTCTCAATATAAAGCAACCCTAATATAAAGCAGCCTTTCCGTAATATACAGCAGCCTTCTTATAATATAGGCTTAACAGCCTGTATAGTGCTGCTGTGGGCATTATCTCCCCCCCCCCCCCTGCAGCTCCAATGCATGTTACAGGGACAGACTGCGGCAGCAGTGAGGGCTGTCCGCGGTCATGGTGAGGGCTGAAAGCCGTCGCAGCTCCCCCCCTAGCGTGAGCTCCCGTAGTGCGTGAGCCGGGGAGCGCTGGCAGCAGCGGCTGCTGCTGTGTACGATCTCCCTCTACAGCTCGGGAGCGTCAGATGGAGCAGCGGCTGGGGAGCGGTATCAGCGGCGGGCAACAGGCATAAGCGGTCTGGTGGCGTGCGGTTCCCACACACGGCGGGTTACCACCCCGATACCATTACAATAAATACCTGTGATCCTGGGCTATGACGGGGCTTCTTCACACAAGCTCCGTCCAGTCCTTCGTGCAGCCTCAGCTGGAAATAGCTGAGCTGCCTGTAGTCTATGGTGGTGCTCCTCTCTGAGCGCCGACAAGCTACGAGCTGCCTGCAGCAGCTTCCACAATCCCGGACCCAAGCTTCTTTGTTAAGCTGGGAAGGGATTGGTAACAGTAAAATAAAATAAAAAAGTAAAGTAATTGTGGTTAGGAATCCACTAGTGCTTCTATCCTGTGAGGCACTGAAAAAACACTGGGGTACTATGGGAGTATGGAGGGGAGGAGAGTTACTAATTGAAATATTCAGTGCCTGTCCTGCTAACGCCCGTCCATATCCCAAGAGTACTCCAGTGACCCCTAGTGGATGAAGAAGAAACAGGCAGCTCCCCAACTAAGTCCCAGTCAGCAGTCTCCCTCCTGATGGCAGCCCTGTGTATGTGTATATTTTTGTATATAGTAGCTTGGGTGGAGGCACGAGTTGGGTATGATATCCCGGCATGCAGGATGCCGGCAGTCACTTGACCCTGATGCCTGTCGGGATGTCTAGGGACAAATTTCAGGGGGTGGCAGCTACAGCTACCACCCCAGCTATCAATATCTGAGCACAGATAATTAGATCAAATTGACTGAGGTACTAATTAAGTCACCTGTGACCAAACATGGATATACTTAAAACCTGGACTGTTAGGATGCTTTGAGGACCACATTAAGGGGTCTATTCATGCAGTGAAACGTGTGGAGAAGTAAGCCAGTGGAGAAGTTGCCCATGGCAACCAATCAGCAGCTCTGTATAACTTTATAGTATGCAAATTATAAATGTTACTTCAATGCTGATTGGTTGCCATGGGCAACTTCTCCACACTTGTCACTGCTTCATGAATAGATACCTTAGAACCTCTATCCTAACCACTTATGTTATTTATATGAGATAAATATGATACAATCGATATGGCCCATAGTATATTACAGACATTCCTAACCTCAGTCTTTGAGATACATAAACAGTGCAGGTTTTAGTGATATCCATGGCTCAGCACAGATGGTTAAATAAAAAAAACAAAGATACTATTCACCTGTGCTCAGACAGGCTGGCCCTACTGCCATACTGTGACTGTTGGCGTGTGTTTGGCGTATTTAATACACTGCACTCTGTACGTGACAGACAATATATACAAACTAGATACCAGCCCGTCAAAATCCCAAACATTTTGAGGAGTAGTGAGGTAAGAGAGTTAGGAAAGGCGGGAAGGGAAACCCAGAAAGACCATGAAGGTATGGATAACCGCGAGAGCAGGAATCAATACTTTAGTAACCTTTGTTTTGTAGATGAGGTGGAACTGGAACAATGACCTAGGTCTGTAACAGTTTCTGAATGGCGTCCTGTAAGGTTATGCTTGCCTCTTGTGAAACTGGTAATCCTGATTTGAAGAATTTGTGAGGTGGGAGCTCCTGGAACTCCAGTCTGAAGCCCTGTGATACAAGGTCTATGACCCAGGGATCCTGGCACGATCCAGTGCAGATGTGACTGAAGAATTTTAGCCGGGCTCACACACGCCTGTCTTGCAGGCCTCGCGGTCCACCATCATGCGGAAAGGTTTTGAGAAAGCAGAGCCTGAGCCCTGTTCCTGGGACCCAGCAGTCGCTGGTTTGCGAGGTTTACCTCTGGCGGCAGTTGAAGAACCTCTGGCCTTGCCCCTAAACTTGGCAGTCTGAAATGACTGTAAATTGGGTCCTGAGTAGGCCTTCCTTGCTGGCGGAGCTGCAGAAGGTAGGTATGTGGACTTCCCCGCAGTAGCTCGGGAGATCCATTTGTCAAGTCCATCTTCAAATAAGGCCTCTCCTGTGAAAGTCAGGCCTTCCAAGCCTTTCCTGGAGTCCGCGTCAACAGTCCATTGAAATAGCCATAATCCCCTACGTGCCGACACTGCCATAGTTGTAGTTCTATCTTTTTTATGGCTTCCACCATAAAGTTCGTAGAGAGTCTTGTATATGTTGCAGGAGCAAAACAATTTCCTCTTGAGGTAAGGTGTCTAACCCCTCAATTAAATGACCTGCCTATTTTGCAATGGCTCATGTAATCCACCCACATGATATAGTGCAGGGCTGGCCAAACCAGTCCTCGAGATCTACCAACAGTTCACATTTTCCAGACCACCTAGCTAGTGCACAGGTGTAGTAATTTCTAATTAAGATGTGCTGCATTCACTCCTAACTGATAATTCTACAGATCTCCAGGAGGCCTGGAAAACATGAACTGTTGGTAGATCTCGAGGACCGGTTTGGCCATCCCTGATATAGTGGGTCTCTGGGCCACCGCAGCAGCAGTATACAAAGATTTGAGTGTGGTCTCAATCTTGCAATCAGCCGCATCTTTTAGGGAGGCTGCACCAAGGACAGGTAATACAATTTTACGTGAGAGCCTGGAGACTGACGCATCCACTATGAGTGGATTTTCCCATTTTTTCCTATCAGGAGGAAAAGGAAAACATGATAACAACCACGTAGGAATTTGAAATTTCTTATCTGGATTAACCCACGGTTCTTCAAACAGGGCATTTAGTTCCTTTGACACAGGAAAAGTGGCTGAGGATTTTTTCTTAATATTAAAGTAAGATTCCTCACTCTCCTCTGTCACCTTATCAGGGATATTTAGAATTTCTCTTACGTCCTAGAGGATGCTGGGGACTCCGTAAGGACCATGGGGATAGACGGTCTCCGCAGGAGACATGGGCACTTTAAGAAAGACTTTAGGTATGGGTGTGCACTGGCTCCTCCCTCTATGCCCCTCCTCCAGACCTCAGTTTACTACTGTGCCCAGAGGAGACTGGGTGCATTACAGGGAGCTCTCCTGAGTTTCCTGAAAGTATTTTGTTAGGTTTTTTATTTTCAGGGAGCCTGCTGGCAACAGACTCCCTGCATCGTGGGACTGAGGAGAGAGAGAGAAGCAGACCTACTTCTGTGAGTTTCAAGGCTCTGATTCTTAGGCTACTGGACACCATTAGCTCTAGAGGGAGTCGGCACACAGGTCTCACCCTGGAGTTCGTCCCGGAGCCGCGCCGCCGTCCTCACAGGGCCGGAAGATAGAAGCCGGGTGAGTATGAGAAGAAAGAAGACTTCAGAGGCGGTAGAAGACTTCAGATCTTTACTGAGGTAATGCACAGCAGTTAAGCTGTGCGCCATTGCTCCCACACAGCACACACAAACGGCAGTCACTGTAAGGGTGCAGGGCGCAGGGGGGGCGCCCTAGGCAGCAATATAACCTCATTTTCTGGCAAAATTAGATATATACAGCTAGGCACTGTATATATAAAGAGCCCCCGCCAGTTTTTTTATATATTTTAGCGGGACAGAAGCCCGCCGCTGAGGGGGCGGGGCTTCTTCCTCAGCACTCACCAGCGCCATTTTCTCCACAGCACAGCGCTGAGAAAAAGCTCCCCGGACTCTCCCCTGCTTATCCAAAGTGAAAGAGGGTTTTAAAGAAGGGGGGGGGGGGGGCACATAATTTGGCGCAAAAATAAAGATTACAGCGCTATCTGGGTAAACATTGTGTGGTTTTTCTCCTGGGTCATATAGCGCTGGGTGTGTGCTGGCATACTCTCTCTCTGTCTCTCCAAAGGGCCTTGTGGGGAACCTGTCTTCAGATAAGAGGATACCCTGAGTGTGTGGTGTCGGTACGCGTGTGTCGGCCTGTCTGAGGTAAAAGGCTCTCATAGGGAGGAGGTGGAGTTAATGACTGTGGTGTCTCCGTCGGCAACACCGACACCTGACTGATTGGATATGTGGAATGTTTTAGTGCTAATGTGAATTTATTGCACTGAGTCTAGGGAATGTACAGGCGTCAAACCCTGCCTTTCCCCTATGTCACAGGGACCTCCGGGGTCTCAAAAGCGCCCACTATCCAAAATAGTAGACACGGATTCTGACTCCAGTGTCGACTACGATGATGCAAAGTTACAGCCAGAATTGGCAAATAGTATTCAACATATGATTATTGTAATAAAAGATGTTTTGCATATCACAGAGAAACCCCCTGTCCCTGACACGAGAGTACACATGTATAGGGTAAAGAAACCTGAGGTAACCTTTCCCCTATCTCATGAACGAGTTATTGAAAAGGCTTGGGAATCTCCAGACAAGAAACTGCAGATTCCCAAAAGCATTCTTAGGGTGTATCCTTTCCCGACTAAGGACAGGATACGGTGAGAATCTTCACCAAGGGGGGGGGGGGGAAGCGTGGACACGCTTATCCATAAGAGTAAAGCTGCCATCCCAAGATATGGCTACCCTCAGGGATCCTGCTGATCGCAAACAGCAGGCTACCTTAAAGTCCATTTACACACATTCTAGTACCTTACGCAGACCGGCAATAGTGTCGGCTGGAGTTTGTAGCGCTGTAGCAGCATGGATAGGTACCTTATCGACGGAAATTGTTACCCTGGATAAGGATACCATTTTATTGACCCGGGGTCATATTAAAGATGCTGTCTTATATATGAGAGATGCTCAAAGAGACATTGGCCTACTGGGTTCTAGATTCAACGCTATGTCGATTTCTGCTAGACGAGTCCTATGGACCCGGCAACGGACGGGTGATGCCGACTCAAAGAGGCATATGGAGGTTTTACCTTACAAGGGTGAGGAATTGTTTGGGGAAGGTCTCTCGGACCTGGTCTCCACAGCTACAGCTGGTAAATCAAAATTTTTGCCTTATATTCCCTCACAGCCTAAGAAAGCACCACATTATCAAATGCAGTCCTTTCGGTCACAAGAAACAAGAGAGTACGAGGTGCGTTCTTTCTTGCCAGAGGTAAGGGCAGAGGGGAAAAAGCAGCACAACACAGCTAGTTCCCAGGAACAGCTCTACAAAATCCACCGCATGACGCTGGTGCTCCGCTAAGGGAGTCCGCCCCAGTGGGGGCACGTCTTCGAATTTTCAGCCACATCTGGGTTCACAGGTGGATCCCTGGGCAATAGAAATTGTTTCTCAGGGTTACAAGCTTGAATTCGAAGAGGTGCCTACTCGCCGGTTTTTCAAATCGGCCATGCTGACTTCTTCCCCAGAAAGGGAGATAGTGGTAAATGCAATTCACAAATTGTATCTTCAACAGGTGGTGGTCAAGGTTCCCCTACTTCAACAAGGGAGGGTATATTACTCAACCCTGTTTGTAGTCCCGAAACCGGACGGTTCGGTCAGACCCATTTTAAATTTAAAATCCCTGAACCTATACTTGAAAAGGTTCAAGTTCAAGATGGAATCGCTCAGGGCGGTCATCGCCAGCCTGGAAGGGGGGGATTTTATGGTATCCCTGGACATAAAGGATGCGTACCTTCATGTTCCCATATATCCACCTCATCAGGCGTACCTGAGATTTGCGGTACAGTATTGTCATTACCAATTTCAGACGTTGCAGTTTGGGCTTTCCAGGGCCCCGAGAATTTTCACCAAGGTAATGGCGGAAATGATGGTGCTCCTGCGCAAGCAGGGTGTCACAATTATCCCGTACTTGGACGATCTCCTCATAAAAGCGAGATCACGAGAGCAGTTACTGAACAGCGTGTCACTTTCACTGAAGGTGTTACAGCAACACGGCTGGATACGGACCAGAAAAGGGTTTATCTTCCAACGGAAAAGGCTCAAGAACTCATGACTCTGGTCAGGAACCTATTGAAACCAAAACAGGTGTCAGTGCATCACTGCACTCGAGTCCTGGGAAAGATGGTGGCATCTTACGAGGCCATTCAGTTCAGCAGGTTCCATGCGAGGACCTTCCAATGGGACCTACTGGACAAGTGGTCCGAGTCACATCTACAGATGCATCAGTTGATCACACTGTCCCCCAGGGCCAGGGTATCCCTCCTGTGGTGGCTGCAGAGTGCTCACCTTCTAGAGGGCCGCAGGTTCGGCATTCAGGACTGGGTTCTGGTGTCCACGGACGCGAGCCTCCGAGGTTGGGGAGCAGTCACACAAGGAAGAAACTTCCAGCGTCTTTGGTCAAGTCAAGAGACTTGTCTTCACATCAACGTCCTGGAGCTGAGGGCCATATACAACGCCCTTCGTCAAGCGGAGATCTTGCTTCGCGACTTACCAGTTCTGATCCAGTCAGACAACATCACCGCAGTGGCTCATGTAAACCGCCGGGGCGACACAAGGAGCAGAATGGCAAATGGCGGAAGCCACCAGGATTCTTCGCTGGGCGGAAAATCATGTAAGCGCACTGTCAGCAGATTTCCTCAGCAGACACGACCTGCATCCAGGAGAGTGGGGACTTAATCAGGAAGTCTTCGCACAGATTGCAAGTCAGTGGGGACTGCCCAGATAGACATGATGGCGTCCCGCTTCAACAAAAAGCTGTAGAGGTATTGCACCAGGTCAAGAGACCCTCAGGCGGTAGCTGGGGACGCCCTAGTGACACCGTGGGTGTTCCAGTCGGTCTATGTGTTTCCTCCTCTTCCTCTCATCCCAAAGGTGTTGAGAATAATAAGAAAAAGAGGAGTACAGACAATTCTCATTGTTCCAGATTGGACACAAAGGGCCTGGTGTCCGGATCTGCAGGAGATGCTCACAGAAGATCCGTGGCCTCTTCCTCTAAGACAGGACCTGTTGCAACAGCATGGCGGTTGAACGCCGCATCCTATCGGAAAAGGGCATTCCGGATGAGGGCATTCCTACTCTGATAAAGGCTAGGAAGGACGTGACAGCTAAACATTATCACCGTATATGGCGAAAATATGTTTCTTGGTGTGAGGCCAGGAATGCTCCTACGGAAGAATTCCATCTGGGCCGTTTCCTTCACTTCCTACAAACTGGAGTGAATTTGGGCCTAAAATTAGGCTCCATTAAGGTTCAGATTTCGGCCTTATCCATTTTCTTTCAAAAAGAATTGGCTTCTCTCCCAGAAGTACAGACTTTTGTGAAGGGAGTGCTGCATATTCAGCCTCCTTTTGTACCTCCGGTGGCGCCTTGGGACCTTAACGTGGTGTTGAGTTTCCTTAAGTCGCACTGGTTTGAACCACTTAAAACAGTGGAGTTAAAATATCTCACTTGGAAAGTGGTCATGTTGTTAGCCTTGGCTTCGGCTAGGCGAGTGTCGGAATTGGCGGCTTTATCTCATAAAAGTCCCTATCTAGTTTTCCATATGGATAGAGCGGAATTGCGGACCCGTCCTCAATTTTTGCCTAAGGTGGTGTCGTCTTTTCATATGAACCAACCTATTGTGGTGCCTGTGGCTACACGAGACTTGGAGGATTCTGAGTCCCTTGATGTGGTCAGGGCTTAGAAAATTTACGTGGCCAGAACAGCTAGTGTCAGAAAAACAGAAGCACGGTTTGTCCTGTATGCAGCCAACAAGGTTGGCGCTCCTGCTTCAAAGCAGACTATTGCTCACTGGATCTGTAACACGATTCAGCAGGCATATGCGACGGCTGGATTGCCGTTAGCAAAATCGGTCAAGGCCCATTCCACTAGGAAAGTGGGCTCGTCTTGGGCGGCTGCCCGAGGGGTCTCGGCACTACAGCAGTGCCGAGCTGTTACTTGGTCGGGTTCAAACACATTTGCAAAGATCTATAAGTTTGATAACCTGGCTGAGGAGGACCTCCTGTTTGCTCAATCGGTGCTGCAGAGTCATCCGCACTCTCCCGCCCGTTTGGGAGCTTTGGTATAATCCCCATGGTCCTTACGGAGTCTCCAGCATCCTCTAGGACGTAAGAGAAAATAAGATTTTAAACCTACCGGTAAATCTTTTTCTCGTAGCCGTAGAGGATGCTGGGCGCCCGTCCCAAGTGCGGACTACTTCTGCAAGACTTGTATATAGTTTTGCTTACATAAGGGTTATGTTATAGTTTTCATCGGTCTCCGACTGATGCTATGTTGTTTTTTCATACTGTTAACTGGTTAGTTGTGTGGGTGGGTATGAATCTTGCCCTTGGTTTAACAAAAATCCTTTCCTCATACTGTCCATCTCCTCTGGGCACAGTTTCTCTAACTGAGGTCTGGAGAAGGGGCATAGAGGGGGGAGGCAGTGCACACCCATACCTAAAGTCTTTCTTCAAGTGCCCATGTCTCCTGCGGAGCCAGTCTATCCCCATGGTCCTTACGGAGTCCCCAGCATCCTCTACGGACTACGAGAAAAAGATTTACCGGTAGGTTTAAAATCTTATTTTCTCCGATAGCCTCTTTGAGAGACTCTACACCCTATGACAGAGTACCCTCCCCTACCTCTATGTCCACCTCACCTTACTCCATTTCTGACCCTTCATTATCAGTCAGAATGCAGGATATGGGCCAAAGTGCGTTTTTGCAGACTAATGGTATAGGACTGAGATGCTGGTCTGGGTACTGAGTCCTTTTTCATAAACTCAGCCATAGACTTAAGTATTGCGTCTCCTTCTCATTACGAGATAATTTTGTAGAAATGGTGGAAATCACTCCCTTAATGGAGTCCAGCAATGCTGGTTCTGCCCTACTAGCTTGGGAAGTGATACTACACTGAGTACACACTAGTAAACCACCTGGAGAAGAGGAACACTGTGCCTTACAAGAAATACACTTTGCCTGACATACTGCAGTAGTGACAGCACACACACAGGAAAAATAAGAATTTACTCACCGGTAATTCTATTTCTCGTAGTCCGTAGTGGATGCTGGGGACTCCGTAAGGACCATGGGGAATAGACGGCTCCGCAGGAGACTGGGAACATCTAAAGAAAGATTTAGGTCTATCTGGTGTGCACTGGCTCCTCTCCCTATGACCCTCCTCCAAGCCTCAGTTAGGACACTGTGCCCGGAAGAGCTGACACAATAAGGAAGGATTTTGAATCCCGGGTAAGACTCATACCAGCCACACCGTATAACTCGTGATAGGAACCCCGGTTAACAGTATGATAACAACGGAGCCTCTGAACAGATGGCTAGCAATAACAACACGATTTGTGTAACAATAACTATTTACAAGTATTGCAGACAATCCGCACTTGGGATGGGCGCCCAGCATCCACTACGGACTACGAGAAATAGAATTACCGGTGAGTAAATTCTTATTTTCTCTGACGTCCTAGTGGATGCTGGGGACTCCGTAAGGACCATGGGGATTATACCAAAGCTCCCAAACGGGCGGGAGAGTGCGGATGACTCTGCAACACCGAATGAGAGAACTCCAGGTCCTCCTCAGCCAGGGTATCAAATTTGTAGAATTTTGCAAACGTGTTTGCCCCTGACCAAGTAGCAACTCGGCAAGGTTGTAAAGCCGAGACCCCTCGGGCAGCCGCCCAAGATGAGCCCACCTTCCTTGTGGAATGGGCTTTTACCGATTTAGGCTGCGGTAGTCCCACCGCAGAATGCGCCAGCTGAATAGTGCTACAAATCCAGCACGCGATAGTCTGCTTAGAAGCAGGAGCACCCAGTTTGTTGGGTGCATACAGGATAAACAGCGAGTCAGTTTTCCTGACTCCAGCCGTCCTGGAAACAAATTTTCATGGCCCTGACTACGTCCAGTAACTTGGAATCCTCCAAGTTCCTAGTAGCCGCAGGCACCACAATAGGCTGGTTCAAGTGAAACGCTGATACCACCTTCGGGAGAAACTGAGGACGAGTCCTCAACTCTGCCCTATCCATATGGAAAATCAGATAAGGGCTTTTATAGGACAAAGCCGCCAATTCTGACACACGCCTGGCCGAAGCCAGAGCCAACAGCATGACCACTTTCCACGTGAGATATTTCAAATCCACAGTCTTAAGTGGTTCAAACCAATGTGATTTCAGGAACTCCAAAACCACATTGAGATCCCAAGGTGCCACTGGGGGCACAAAAGGAGGCTGAATACGCAGAACTCCTTTGACAAAAGTCTGAACTTCAGGCAGTGAAGCCAGTTCTTTCTGGAAGAAAATCGACAGGGCCGAAATCTGGACTTTAATGGACCCCAATTTGAGGCCCAACGTCACCCCTGCTTGCAGGAAATGCAGGAATCGACCCAGTTGAAATTCCTCCGTTGGGGCCTTCCTGGCCTCACACCAAGCAACATATTTTCGCCAAATGCGGTGATAATGTTTTGCGGTGACATCCTTCCTGGCTTTGATCAGGGTAGGGATGACTTCCTCCGGAATGCCCTTTTCCTTCAGGATCCGGTGTTCAACCGCCATGCCGTCAAACGTAGCCGCGGTAAGTCTTGGAACAGACAGGGCCCCTGCTGCAGCAGGTCCTGTCTGAGCGGCAGAGGCCAAGGGTCCTCTGAAAGCATCTCTTGAAGTTCCGGGTACCAAGCTCTTCTTGGCCAATCCGTAACCACGAGTATAGTTTTCACTCCTCACCTTCATATTATTCTCAGTACCTTGGGAATGAGAGGCAGAGGAGGAAACACATAAACCGACTGGTACACCCACGGTGTTACTAGAGTGTCCACAGCGATCGCCTGAGGGTCCCTTGACCTGGCGCAATATCTTTTTAGCTTTTTGTTGAGGCGGGACGCCATCATGTCCACCTGTGGTCTTTCCCACCGGTTTACCAGCATTTGGAAGACTTCTGGACGAAGTCCCCATTCTCCCGGGTGGAGATCGTGCCTGCTGAGGAAGTCTGCTTCCCAGTTGTCCACTCCCGGAATGAACACTGCTGTCAGTGCTAGCACATGATTTTCCGCCCATCGGAGAATCCTTGTGGCTTCTGCCATTGCCCTCCTGCTTCTTGTGCCGCCCTGTCTGTTTACATGGGCGACCGCCGTGATGTTGTCTGATTGGATCAGTACCGGCTGGTTCTGAAGCAGGGGCCTTGCTTGGCTTAGGGCATTGTAAATGGCCCTTATGCGTGGAACCTTCCGAATGGAATTGCTACGTACGAAGCTACCATATTTCCCAGGACTCGTGTGCATTGATGTACCGACACCTGTCCCGGGTTTAGGAGGTCTCTGACTAGAGATGACAACTCCTCGGCTTTTTCCACTGGAAGAAACACTTTTTTCTGGTCTGTGTCCAGAATCATTCCCAGGAACAGAAGACGTGTCGTCGGGACCAGCTGTGACTTTGGAATATTGAGAATCCAGCCGTGCTGTTGTAGCACTTCCCGAGAAAGTGCTACCCCCACTACCAACTGTTCCTTGGACCTCGCCTTTATCAGGAGATCGTCCAAGTACGGGATAATTGAAACTCCCTTCTTGCGAAGGAGTATCATCATTTCGGCCATTACCTTGGTAAAGACCCTCGGTGCCGTGGATAACCCAAACGGCAGCGTCTGGAACTGATAATGACAGTCCTGTACCACAAATCTGAGGTACTCCTGGTGAGGAGGGTAAATGGGGACATGCAGGTACGCATCCTTGATGTCCAGGGAGACCATGTAATCCCCCTCGTCCAGGCTCGCAATAACCGCCCTGAGCGATTCCATCTTGAACTTGAACCTTTTGATATAGGTGTTCAAGGATTTTAGATTTAAGATGGGTCTCACCGAACCGTCCGGTTTCGGTACCACAAACATTGTGGAATAGTAACCCTTCCCTTGCTGAAGGAGGGGTACTTTGACAATCACTTGCTGTGAATACAGTTTTTGGATAGCCACCAACACTGCCTCCCTGGCAGAGGGAGTTGCTGGTAAGGCAGATTTTAGAAAACGGCGCGCGGGGGGGGGGGGGGGGGGGGGGACACGTCTCGAATTCCAGCCTGTACCCCTGAGATACTACTTGAAGGGCCCAGGGATCCACCTGTGAGAGAGCCCACTGTGTGCTGAAATTTCTGAGACGGGCCCTCACCGTACCCGGATCCGCCTGTGAAGCCCCAGCATCATGCTGTGGACTTACCGGACGCGGGGGAGGACTTTTGCTCTTGGGAACTGGCTGTATGCTGCAGCTTTTTCCCTCTACCTTTGCCTCTCGGCAGAAAGGATGCGCCTCGAGCCCTCTTGTGTTTATGGGGCCGAAAGGACTGTACTTGATAATACGGTGCCTTCTTTTGCTGTGGGGTTGCCTGTGGCAAAAATGTCGATTTCCCAGCCGTAGCTGTGGAAACGAGGTCTGAAAGACCATCCCCAAACAGTTCCACCCCCTTTATAAGGCAAAACTTCCATGTGCCTTTTTGAATCGGCATCACCTGACCACTGCCGAGTCCATAACCCCCTTCTGGCGGCAATGGACATTGCGCTTATTTTTGATGCCAGCCGGCAAATATCCCTCTGTGCATCACGCATGTATAAGACAGCGTCCTTTATATGCTCTACTGTCAGCAAAATAGTGTCCCTATCCAGGGTATCAATATTATCCGATAGGGAATCTGACCACGCAGCAGCAGCACTGCACATCCATGCTGATGCAATCGCTGGTCGCAATATAATGCCCGTGTGTGTATATATAGCTTTTAGGGTAGCCTCCTGCTTTCTATCAGCAGGATCCTTTAGGGCGGCCGTATCCTGAGACGGTAGTGCCACCTGTTTTGATAAACGTGTAAGCGCTTTATCTACCCTAGGGGACGTTTCCCAACGTGACCTATCCTCTGGCGGGAAAGGGTACGCTGCCAATAACCGTTTAGAAATTATCAATTTCTTATCGGGGGAAGTCCAGGCTTCCTCACACACCTCATTTAATTCCTCAGATGCAGGAAAAACTACTGGTAGTTTTTTCTCACCGAACATAATACCCTTTTTTGTGGTACCTGGGGTACTATCAGAAATGTGTAATACATTTTTCATTGCCTCAATCATGTAACGGGTGGACCTATTGGAGGGTACACTAGTCTCTTCGTCGTCGACACTGGAGTCGGTATCCGTGTCGACATCTGTGTCTGCCATCTGAGGTAGCGGGCGTTTTAAAGCCCCGGATGACATTTGAGACGCTGGAACAGGCACAAGCTGAGTAGCCGACTGTCCTATGTCGTCAAACCTTTTATGTAAGGAGCTGACACTGTCACGTAATTCCTTCCATAAGTCCATCCACACAGGTGTCGACCCCTCAGGGGGTGACAACACATTTACAGGCATTTGCTCTGCCTCCACATTTTCCTCATCATACATGTCGACACAGCGGTACCGACACACAGCACACACACAGGGAATGCTCTGACAGAGGACAGGACCCCACAAAGCCCTTTGGGGAGACAGAGGGAGAGTATGCCAACACACACCAGAGCGCTATATACCACAGGGATATCACCTATAAAGTGTTTTCCCTTATAGCTGCATATACATATTATACTGCGCCTAAATTTGTGCCCCCCCTCTCTTTTTTACCCTTTCTGTAGTGCAGGACTGCAGGAGAGAGCCAGGGAGCGATCCTTCCAGCGGAGCTGTGAGGGAAAATGGCGCCAGTGTGCTGAGGGAGATGGCTCCGCCCCTTTTTCGGCGGGCTTTCTCCCGCTTTTTGTGTTATTCTGGCAGGGGTAATTTACACCTATATAGCCTCTGGGGCTATATATGGTGTCAGTTTTGCCAGCCAAGGTGTTAATATTGCTGCTCAGGGCGCGCCGCCCCCCCCCCCCCCCCCCAGCGCCCTGCACCCATCAGTGACCGCAGTGTGTGGTGTGCATGAGGAGCAATGGCGCACAGCTGCAGTGCTGTGCGCTACCTTGGAGAAGACCCGCCGATTTTCCGGACCTTCTTGCTTCTGGCTCTGTAAGGGGGACGGCGGCTCCAGGAACGGACGACGAGGTCGGGTCCTGTGTGCGATCCCTCTGGAGCTAATGGTGTCCAGTAGCCTAAGAAGCCCAAGCTACCACCACTTAGGTAGGTTCGCTTCTTCTCCCCTTAGTCCCTCGCTGCAGTGAGCCTGTTGCCAGCAGGTCTCACTGTAAAATAAAAAACCTAAACTATACTTTCTTTCTAGGAGCTCAGGAGAGCCCCTAGTGTGCATCCAGCTCGGCCGGGCACAGAAATCTAACAGGCAAATCTAACAGGCTTGGAGGAGGGTCATAGGGGGAGGAGCCAGTGCACACCAGATAGACCTAAATCTTTCTTTAGATGTGCCCAGTCTCCTGCGGAGCCGTCTATTCCCCATGGTCCTTACGGAGTCCCCAGCATCCACTAGGACGTCAGAGAAAGGTTAAAGGCACAATTAACCCACAAAGAACCCTTCCAGAGAGAGACAGAGTATGGAACCAGCACACGGCGCCCTTATCACTAATGCAGAGCTTAGCCGGGTCGCAGACTAAGTACCTAGATTAGGGAGTTAGTACACTAGCAAGTCGCTCCTCCCTGCTATGATCCCCTGGTACAGCTGAGGTAAACTGGATGCTTTCCGGAGGAGCTGCGCATCCCTGTCAGTCAGCATCTGTGTAAGCTGCAGTAGGGAAAATGGCACTTGTGAGCTGCTGAACCCACTCATAGCGAAGCCCCGCCCCTTCAATGGCACGGTCTTCCCGCTCTTCTTTATACTGGCATTATGTGTCTGTGTGCATAAAATGGAGACAATACCCTTTTATGGCTGTAGCGCCAGTCAGGGTACTTTGTACACTACAGTGTACTTAGGAGACTCAGTCCGCCCCCTGTAGAAGCCGTGCATCTCCGTACCCTTTTGCCGCCATAATGGCCGGCGACCCGCTAACTGGGACGCTGGCTTAGTACTCACCACTCATCATTCTTCTGGCTGTTAGGGGTGGTGGCATGCTGCGGGAATGTACGCTCGCCGTGGTGGGGCTCGCGAATAGTTCCTTCAGGAGCTAGCATCCTGTCAGCAGTGAACAGAACCATTAACCCTTAGTGGGGTTGGGCCATTTTCCCCCCCTAAGTCCCACGAAGCAGGCAGGCTGGTGCCATCCAGTCCTGCCTGAAAATAACAAATTTTAAAAATTAATGTAGAAAACGCTTCAGGAGCTTCCAGAGACGTGACCGGCTCTTCTGGGCACATTTTCTAAACCGAGTCTGGTAGGAGGGGCATAGAGGGAAAAGCCAGCACACGTAATCAAACTTCTATAGTAACCATGGCTACTAGTGGACCGATCTATACCCCATGGTACTAAATGAATTCCCAGTATCCCCTAGGACATGAGGAAAAAAAAAATCTCTCCACTTATACTAGCAGCAGTCTATACTCGCTACCACACAAAATTACTGCTCCACCATGCAACGGAGTACAATGAAGGCCTCTTAGCATACATGTGTTACCAAAGGAAATCTAATGTCAATGTTCTAACATATGAAGATTACTTTGATGATACTGTTGAGTAGTCCCTTCAATATTAAGGACAAGTAAAGCTCATCCTCAAAATATACCCCACAAGTGCCAAGGATGAGAGGATTTTGTCCCCATGCATCTTAGGAGTTGAACAGAAGATGTGTGTGGGGGTTGTATGGTATGATAGGTTTACAAAACAATGTCACCAGGGTCGAACGGTCGACAGTGACCATGTCGACCTGAACAGTTCTGAACATCCTTAGTAGTGGGTCCTTACCTTTTCTTGGAGGCAGCAGAGTCTCCTTCTGGGTACTGGTGGTCATGCAAGTCACTTCCAACGCGGACCTCCGATGCCTCAGTGTTCCAGTGGCCATCTCTCTCCCTATCCCTGAACCTATCCACAGTTTGCAAACATTGTGGTGGCAAAGTTCTGAACACTGCCATAGCTAATGTAATGCATTCGACCAACTACCGGGGGGGGGGGGGGGAGGGGCGCGGGGGTCTTTGCTGCATGAACAGATATTCAAACAGTATTTCTGAAAATTAAAATTCTGAGAAATTACATTTTTTGTTTGCACTTTCAATTCACTATGCGATATGTTTTGTTTTACATGAAAAATCTACCTCCAATTAGGGACTTTCCACCTTCCCTTTCCATTTGCTATTTATGTTACTCCTTTATTACATACCCTATTATATAAATGTGACAAGGTATAATTTGCGTGAGTACTACATAAACTACAGATATTGATGCAGGAACTGTGTCAAACACAATAATTGTTATAAGATTCTCAGCACAGGGGTGAGAAAAACAGTGCAGCAACACCTGCTATTACTGGGTTTTTTTTTTTTAGGTTTTTTTTTTATATTCTCCCCATATTCTCACACCCACCCACAGAGCTCCCATGAGAGAGCAGGGTATTTATAATGTTAACAAAATGTTATTACAGTTTTCTGTCTACCGTTGGTTACCTGCAAGTGTGTCCTTACCATGGGCGTGTTTTTTTCCTGATTCATACAGTGTACATAAACCCTACTGTGTGCTATTCCTGTAATGTGTACCTCCACTGATTGCACACCCTGCCAGCAGCAACTTACGCAGTGCACCTCAGATGGTTGCCTCAGATGATTCTTCTGCGGGCAGGTTGTAATTCACGTAGATCTTTCTGGACAAGATAGATCAGACTACTGCACAAGAGAGTCAGTGTTCCCATGGGTATGGGTCATAGGGTCAACATGCATTAGGTCAACACAGTCATAAGGCTGACATGGAAAAGGTCAACATGAGGTTTATTTTTTTACTTTTTTTGGTGTCGTTTTCATTGTAAAGTGACGGGGAACCCCAATTAGTGCACCGTGTCCCCTTCGGGCAAGGTACCGCACTGTGCTCGGCCCAGGTTATTATTCCCAACCGTAGCCCATGTGGATCGTAAAGTATGAAAAAGTAAAAAAAAAATTTAGCTACAAATGCATGTCGAGACCTTCTTCCAGGTCGACATAGTGACCATGTCGACCTAATGCATGTCGACTAATAGTGGTCGACCTAATGACCGTATCCCATTGCCATATATGCATTCGACCCTTGTATGGCTCACCTCCTACAGTGTAATCTTCGTAGTAAGCCTAATCATGGCTGCCTCATCTGGTATGCTTGTGGATGGGATGAAAACTACATGGACCTGATGGTTTTGTTGGGAACCTACTCTGAGCTTTAAGATGCTGCAAGTAGAATCTGATTGGTTGCTGTGGGCTACATCACATCTTAAATAGAACTCCCATCTTAGTAAATTTACCCGTGTGTATGTGCGATTGCGCTGGTTATGAAGGATGGAACAGGATTGTACCGTCCTTCATAAAACCTGTTACGATGCGTACACAGAATCGGCTTCAAGGGCATTCATTTCAATGCTGGAATGAATGCCCATGCTCCAGTGTGTACCTAGCTTTAGGCTATTTCTATCATACTACTTTGGGCAACATAGGGCTTCCACTACCTGGACCTGGGTTGTTGCTTGTGTAATTACGTTACGTCTTGTTTACTGCATTTGGAAAACATTAGCTCAATACAGGTACAGATGGGACTTTTTTGAATTCATTTACAACTATACCACCTTTTATTGTAATAAACACCCCCCCCCCCCCCCCCCCCCCCCCCCCAAAAAAGCAGGAAATACATTAATCTTTATCGTCTGCAAAACATACATTGTACCACTTGCGAGATTCATATATGCTTGTGAGTAGCGTAAAATGAGGAAGACTTCATGCCATTAGAGTAGTAAAGTAATTATTTTAATGAGCTTCACCATGGAAAAGAATTACATATTTGCTTTTGACCTAAACCAATAAATTACTTGTTAATGTGTCAAATTTTCTTTAATGAAGTTTATAATAAATAAAAATGGTTGAATTTGTCTGGATCTTTTCCTGATGTTTTTGCTTAAATGTTTGCATGACGGAGCCAGTCCTGTGCTGTATGACCTCACACACCAAGGCACATAAAATACAGAAAACACATTCTCTGCACACACTCTACTCATGTCTGTCTTATGAAAAAATAAAACCTAATTACAGATAGGGTATCTTTGTTTTCTACTAGGCACTATTACCTATAAAAGTTTTTAGTAAGGGCTTATTTGCTTTAGTGTAAATATTTGTCAACTAATCGCTTTTATTTTTTTTGTTGGAGAAGCTTCATTTACTACCTATACGCCCAGACAACACTCATTTTGCCCGTTTTTATACTGCCGTCGAAGTTTTTCATCATGCTTTTTGTGCAATTTGTTTAATTTTACAACTAAGCGTACATTCCAATGCAGCAAGTTAATAGCTTAGCTCACTCAAATCTTTGTAAGTATGGTCTGCGATCATTTCTTTTCCTCTTCACATTCCCATTCTGAGAATGGATGGGCTTTTTATTGTTCTGCACCACATATGATGTACACTGAAGTCACCTGAAAAAGGGGCTTACCCTGTAATAAATGGCTACAGAAATACATTTAACTTCAGTACACTAGCCATCCTTGAAGATCCATACAGCATCAGTGTTCCCTTATGAAAAGTTAAAGACCTCCTGTTGACTGGATTCTGTTGCTTCTGTGCAAGGTTTCAAAGTTCTAGAAGAGGTTTGCTTCGATTTCAGCAATCCTTCTTATACAAAGAGGCTAATAATTAGTCCTGTAAGTAAGAAACTCCTTCATCTTACCAGGAATGGGCAGTGCAAGGACCTGATAGGTGGGTAGAAAACAACGCAGTGCACTGCGACACAAGTGTCGAAGTGAAGACAGAACTCGAGGAGCTGTCCAGAATTGAACATGTCCATCTCGGTTTCTAAAATAAAGAAGAGGATAATTAAGTCCCATCACTATAAATAATGTAACACTCACTTGGACTGACCACGCAACAGTCAGCACAAAATATTACACTTTTAATTTCATAATGCTATTTGTCATTTTAGCCAAATTAAAAAACAGGATTTTGGTACTTACTGGTATATCCCTTTCTCCGAGTCCATAGGGGATGCTGGAGTTCGGTACTATGGAGTATAGATGGGGTGATCAGGCAAGCCGGCACTTTCAATTTTTTTAGTGCGCGCGACTGGCTCCTCCCCTTCTATACCCCTCCCCAGACCAGTTAAGAAACTGTGCCAGAGGAGAGACAGCAACCCGACCAACAGAGGAGGAGGTAAGCAAGACAACCCTAAAGAGATGTCTCCATAAAAGGAACCTCAGAAAGACAGCCCAATATAGTTAATACGGCTTGCTCCGGTGCCCTCCTAGGTACCTCTTTACCAAAGGTCCAATTACTAAAACTAAGAAACATCTGTGGCCGAGTTAGTAGTGATGCTGATTTAAATTTGAAAGATACTAATATCATGCCTTGCTTTACGCGTGGTAAAAATATAAGAGACTGGGTAATGAGAACAGATATTACAGGCTTGCAGTTGATACAGAGTGAACAAAATTTCTTAACACTACTGAAAGGTTGCTACCACTGCCTTAACTGTGTGACATGTCGGTCAGTAACAATGGGCAAATGGTTTTGCCATTCACATAGTGGGGTAAAATATACTATAGACCATAGGGAAACATGCACGACCAAATTTATTATATATCTCTTAACATGTCCATGTGGTAAAAGTTATGTGGGGAAAACAGAGAGGACCCTAAGGGAGTGCATCTCTAATCATAAATCTGCAATTAGGGCAGCTTGTGTGTCTGGTAGTAGTGACCAGCCAGTCGGACATAGCATCGCTAAGATGCGTTATATTATTATCGATCATGAACCACAACAGTTACGAGGAGGTAATAGATCCCTGCCTCTCCTCCGCAAGGAGACTAAATGGATTCATGAGTTAGGTACATTAGCACCACGTGGGTTAAATGAAACCCTTGGGCTACATTGTTATCTATAAATGTCAATATTCTGAACTAAAGTGATTATTTTGCCTCTCTAACTTGTTCGTTTTATGAATGAATAATTGTTCTATGAAGATCCATTATTTGGCTATTGTATGATCATATTGTTCTCAGAGGCTTGCTGGATTTTATGGATATCGTTTACTCTGCCTCTTGTTTTGTATTTTTATTCTGAATTTTTATCTGTCATGTTGTGCTGTTTTTGTTTATTTAAGATTACCATGGCTACGGGTAAGGGATGATGACGCAATTGGTGGGCGCCGTCATACCGGATCCCGCGCCGGGCTGTGATTACATGTGGTTGTGAAGGTATTTAAGGATTATTTTTTAATTATCTTTTGTATATCCTGATGACGAATACATTTCGAAACGTTGATATCGGACCTGCTAATGGAGTCTGATATATCGGAGTGCCGCCCGCAATGAAAATAAAAATAAATAAATATATTTTGAACATGAGTGTACGTGTGCAGATATAGATAGATATACATACATACATACGAGGACTGTCATACAATGGAAATCACACAGGCCTTAGACGTCACACCCAGGATTAGGTATCCCTAAACTGTGACACTGAAGGCAGACACTGCACCAATAGAACCATTTAAACTAGCGGAATAACCTGTTAAAACACAAGGAGAAAATGACCGCAACTCAAGGAAACCTTGCAACCAGGTCCGAAGGACACCCAGAACTAATGGTACAACCAGTGGCATAACCACACCCTGCAAGAGAGCAGCGCAGGGTGAGCGTCCAGCGTCCCCTAGAGAAAGGGATTTACCGGTAAGTACCAAAATCCTGTTTTCTCTATCATCCATAGGGGACGCTGGAGTTCAGTACTATGGAGACATCGCAGAGCTTCCCAAACGGGTGGGAGAGCGCTGAAAATTCCGGAAACTACACAGGCAAGCCATGACTCAAGGTCGCAACCTAGAGCACAGTGGAGCTTGACAAAAGGATTTCCGTCAACCTAAGATGCAGTAAGACCCAGAGGCAACGGATACAGAGACCCACGAGGACAACTGTGATAACGTTATCACACGGGATATAGCTAACGTATCAACAGCCCTGCTAGTGAAACAGACAGCATGTCGAGTCTGGTGCGGCAGATATTCTAACCAAGGTAGAGCCATCATGTTACGCAAAAGACTAAGGCCGCAATAGAGCCCCCGAAAGACATAGGAACTGCAGAGGCTAGTGAGACCGATTGCCGCACTGCGATATTAATAGAGATCCAAAGGACCAATGGGGAATGTTGAAGGCCAACAACTCACTGAGGATGCGCCATAGCGAAGAGCAACAAATGAGTGTTTACCTTAAAGAAGTGCAGTAGAGATCTGCTATGCATCTCAAGCAACATCTGCCATCCGATAGGAAGCCATGTAAAATAAGAGATCCAACCTGCTGAGCCATCAGATTTTCCTGCATTCTATCACTACACCCTGAACAGCCAATCTGTCAAATGTAGGTGAACAAGCCCGAACCCAGAGGGAACCGAACAGGTCTGCCCGCGAGTAGTGGATATTGTTTACACTGCAAGAGGAAACCGGTAAATAGTAGACGGTTAGTTTATACACGAGCTACCCCGCATACCCACAGAGTAGACAAGGTCTTCCTTGTTGTCGCCCCCAGTAGTGCAGATGAAAATATGAGGAGTACCCTAGAAAACGTCTGCTGCAAGGACTATGGTCGATCAGACGTCATGTAGATACAAAGCTGAAAGTGGTATTGCACAATATGCTGACTCCTTGCTGTTAGAAGCATGCTACAAGAGAAGAATAGAGCATAATCCGTGTATTCTTACTCCTAAGAGTATGCACCAGTAGTGCAGTCTGACCGGACCTAACAACCCACTCCCAAGGGAGAAGAGATGCGACCCAACACCTTTCCAATAGTTGTGGGTCCAGAATTCTAAGTGAATACTTGCACTGGTCCGGAGAGACAAATTGGATTGTACGAGAAATACCTATTTGAGGCCAACCAATGCTCCCAGTAGGAGAATACTGACTGAGCCAAGGACCCAGCAAGAATTTGTACGCTCTGGGAGAGTATCCAATGGAGACTAAAGTCACTGTCTCTGCAGAGACTCGAGGAAAACGTCCCTCATATATTGTAAACAGAAGCATTATTCAAATCTCTTTCCAGAATATGTGTAGAGCAAAAGATCCACCTGGTAAGGGATGAAGCCTATAAATCAACGTCACCAACGAACAGCTATTATGACCCCGAATAACGCCACCTGAGTCTTGGGTCGTCAAGGAGAAGACTATTAAAATAAAGACGATAAACAGAGCACTACAACTCAAGTTACCAAAGAAGAACCTGTCAGAAGGTAACCAAGGGGAAATTCCAAAGACTAAGAAATTTCCCTAGATCAAGTCCAGAGAGAGAGAAATACACACACACACACACACACACACACACCCACCCTCAGTTCCAGAAGAGAACTGAGGGTACAGGACCCAACACCGTTTGGTGTCCCCAATAAGTTTATCCTGACTTGTAGACAAAAAAACAAGATTTTAAACCTACCGGTAAATCTTTTTCTCGTAGTCCGTAGAGGATGCTGGGGACTCCGTAAGGACCATGGGGATAGACGGGCTCCGCAGGAGACATGGGCACTTTAAGAAAGAACTTTAGGTATGGGTGTGCACTGGCTCCTCCCTCTATGCCCCTCCTCCAGACCTTAGAGGAACTGTGCCCAGAGGAGACGGACAGTACGAGGAAAGGATTTTTGTTAATCCAAGGGCAAGATTCATACCAGCCCACACCATTCACACCGTATAACTTGTGATATACTAACCAGTTAACAGTATGAAAACAACATAGCATCAGTCCGAGACCGATGAAACTATAACATAACCCTTTAGTAAGCAAAACTATATACAAGTCTTGCAGAAGTAGTCCGCACTTGGGACGGGCGCCCAGCATCCTCTACGGACTACGAGAAAAAGATTTACCGGTAGGTTTAAAACCTTATTTTCTCTTACATCCTAGAGGATGCTGGGGACTCCGTAAGGACCATGGGGATTATACCAAAGCTCCCAAACGGTCGGGAGAGTGCGGATGACTCTGCAGCAACGATTGAGCAAACAGGAGGTCCTCCTCAGCCAGGGTATCAAACTTATAGAATTTTGCAAAGGTGTTTGAACCCAACCAAGTAGCAGCTCGGCACAGCTGTAGTGCCGAGACCCCTCGGGCAGCCGCCCAAGAAGAGCCCACCTTCCTAGTGGAATGGGCCTTGACCGATTTTGGTAACTGCAATCCAGCCGTAGAATGAGACTGCTGAATCGTGTTACAGATCCAGCGAGCAATAGTCTGCTTTGAAGCAGGAGCGCCAACCTTGTTGGCTGCATACAGGACAAACAGTGCTTCTGTTTTTCTGACTCTAGCCATTCTGGCCACGTAAATTTTCAAAGCCCTGACCACATCAAGGGACTCGGAATCCTCCAAGTCTCGCGTAGCCACAGGAACCACAATAGGTTGGTTCATATGAAAAGATGACACCACCTTAGGCAAAACTTGAGGACGGGTCCGCAATTCCGCTCTATCCATATGGAAAACCAGATAGGGGCTTTTATGAGACAAAGCCGCCAATTCCGACACTCGCCTAGCCGAAGCCAAGGCTAACAACATGACCACTTTCCAAGTGAGATATTTTAACTCCACCGTTTTAAGTGGTTCAAACCAGTGCGACTTAAGGAAACTCAACACCACATTAAGGTCCCAAGGCGTCACCGGAGGTACAAAAGGAGGCTGAATATGCAGCACTCCCTTCACAAAAGTCTGTACTTCTGGGAGAGAAGCTAATTCTTTCTGAAAGAAAATGGATAAGGCCGAAATCTAAACCTTAATGGAGCCTAATGTTAGGCCCAAATTCACTCCAAAGTTTGTAGGCAGTGAAGGAAACGGCCCAGATGGAATTCTTCCGTAGGAGCATTCCTGGCCTCACACCAAGAAACATACTTTCGCCATATACGGTGATAATGTTTAGCTGTCACGTCCTTCCTAGCCTTTATCAGAGTAGGAATGACCTCATCCGGAATGCCCTTTTCCGCTAGGATCCGGCGTTCAACCGCCATGCCGTCAAACGCAGCCGCGGTAAGTCTTGGAACAGACAGGGCCCCTGTTGCAACATGTCCTGCCTTAGAGGAAGAGGCCAAGGATCTTCTGTGAGCATATCCTGCAGATCCGGATACCAGGCCCTTCGCGGTCAATCTGGAACAATGAGAAACGTCTGTACTCCTCTTTTGCTTATTATTCTCAACACCTTTGGGATGAGAGGAAGAGGAGGAAACACATAGACCGACTGGAACACCCACGTGTCACTAGGGCGTCCACAGCTACCGCCTGAGGGTCTCTTGACCTGGCGCAATACCTCTGTAGCTTTTTGTTGAGGCGGGACGCCATCATGTCTATCTGGGGCAGTCCCCACTGACTTGCAATCTGTGCGAAGACTTCCTGATGAAGTCCCCACTCTCCTGGATGCAGGTTGTGCCTGCTGAGGAAGTCTGCTTCCCAGTTGTCCACTCTGCGGAATGAACACTGCTGACAGTGCGCTTACATGATTTTCCGCCCAGCGAAGAATCCTGGCGGCTTCCGCCATTGCCATTCTGCTCCTTGTGCCGCCTTGGCGGTTTACATGAGCCACCGTGGTGATGTATGACCGAATCAGAACTGGTAGGTCGCGAAGTAAGGTCTCCGCTTGACGAAGGGCGTTGTATATGGCCCTCAGCTCCAGGACGTTGATGTGAAGACAAGTCTCTTGACTTGTCCAAAGTCCTTGGAAGTTGCTTCCCTGTGTGACTGCTCCCCAACCTCAGAGGCTCGCGTCCGTGGTCACCAGAACCCAGTCCTGAATGCCGAACCTGCGGCCCTCTAGAAGGTGAGCACTCTGTAGCCACCACAGGAGAGATACCCTGGCCCTGGGGGACAGGGCGATCAACTGATGAATCTGTAGATGTGACCCAGACCACTTGTCCAGTAGGTCCCATTGGAAGGTCCTCGCATGGAACCTGCCGAAGGGAATGGCCTCGTACGATGCCACCATCTTTCCCAGGACTCGAGTGCAGTGATGCACTGACACCTGTTTTGGCTTCAATAGGTTCCTGACCAGGGTCATGAGTTCCTGAGCCTTTTCTATCGGAAGATAAACCCTTTTCTGGTCCGTATCCACAATCATGCCCAAGAAGGTCAGACGAGTCGTAGGAACCAGCTGCGACTTCGAGATATTGAGAATCCAGCCGTGTTGCTGTAACACTTTCAGTGAAAGTGACACGCTGCTCAGCAACTGCTCTCTTGATCTCACTTTTATGAGGAGATCGTCCAAGTACAGGATAATTGTGACACCCTGCTTGCACAGGAGCACCATCATTTCCGCCATTACCTTGGTGAAAATCCTCGGGGCCGTGGAAAGCCCAAACGGCAACGTCTGAAATTGGTAATGACAATCATGTACCGCAAATCTCAGGTACGCCTGATGAGGTGGATATATGGGAACATGAAGGTATGCATCTTTTATGTCCAGGGATACCATAAAGTCCCCCCCTTCCAGGCTGGCGATGACCGCTCTGAGCGATTCCATCTTGAACTTGAACCTTTTCAAGTATAGGTTCAGGGATTTTAAATTTAAAATGGGTCTGACCGAACCGTCCGGTTTCGGGACTACAAACAGGGTTGAGTAATATCCCCTCCCTTGTTGAAGTAGGGGAACCTTGACCACCGCCTGTTGAAGATACAATTTGTGAATTGCATTTAACACTAACTCCCTTTCTGGGGGAGAAGCCGGCAGGGCCGATTTGAAAAACCGGCGAGGAGGCACCTCTTCGAATTCCAGCTTGTAACCCTGAGAAACAATTTCTATTGCCCAGGGATCCACCTGTGAGTGAACCCAGATGTGGTTGAAAAGTCGAAGACGTGCCCCCAACTGGGGCGGACTCCCGTAGCGGAGCACCAGCGTCATGCGGTGGATTTTGTAGAGGCCGGGGAGGACTTCTGTTCCTGGGAACTAGCTGTGTTGTGCAGCTTCTTTCCTCTGCCCTTTCCTCTGGCAAGAAAGGACGCACCTCGTACTTTCTTGTTTCTCTGTGACCGAAAGGACTGCATTTGATAATGTGGCGCTTTCTTAGGCTGTGAGGGAATATAAGGCAAAAAATTGGATTTACCAGCTGTAGCTGTGGAGACCAGGTCCGAGAGACCTTCTCCAAACAATTCCTCACCCTTGTAAGGTAAAACCTCCATATGTCTTTTTGAGTCGGCATCACCTGTCCATTGCCGGGTCCATAGGACTCGTCTAGCAGAAATCGACATAGCGTTGACTCTAGAACCCAGTAAAGCAATGTCTCTTTGAGCATCTCTCACATATAAGACAGCATCTTTTATATGTCCTAGGGTCAATAAGATGGTATCCTTATCCAGGGTCTCAATCTCCACTGATAAGGTATCTGTCCACGCTGCTACCGCGCTACAAACCCAAGCTGACGCAATAGCCGGTCTGAGTAAAGTACCAGAATGTGTGTAAATGGACTTCAAAATAGCCTCCTGCTTGCGATCAGCAGGATCCCTTAGGGTAGCCGTATCTTGGGATGGCAGCGCTACCTTTTTGGATAAGCGTGTCAACGCTTTGTCCACCCTAGGGGAGGATTCCCACAGTATCCTGTCCTTTGCCGGGAAAGGATACGCGATAAGAATCCTTTTGGGAATCTGCAGTTTTTTGTCTGGAGATTCCCACGCTTTTTCACACAACTCGTTCAGCTCATGAGAAGGGGGAAAGGTTACCTCAGGTTTCTTCCCGTTATACATGTGTACCCTCGTGTCGGGGACAGGGGGTTCCTCTGTGATATGCAAAACATTTTATTGCAATAATCATATATCGAATGCATTTAGCCAATTTTGGCTGTAACTTTGCATCATCGTAGTCGACACTGGAGTCAGAATCCGTGTCGGTACCAGTGTCTACTATTTGGGATAGTGGGCGCTTTTGAGACCCCGAAGGTCCCTGCGACATAGGGACAGACATGGGTTGACTCCCTGGCTGTTCCCTAGCCTCAGCTTTGTCTAATCTTTTGTGCAATAAATTCACATTAGCACTTAAAACATTCCACATATCCATCCAGTCAGGTGTCGGCGTTGTCGACGGAGACACCACATTCATTTGCTCCACCTCCTCCCTAGGAGAGCCTTCTACCTCAGACATGTCGACACAAGCGTACCGACACACCACACACACACAGGGAATCCTCTAATCTGAAGACAGTTCCCCCACAAAGCCCTTTAGAGAGACAAAGAGAGAGAGTATGCCAGCACACACCCAGCGCTAATGACCCAGGAAAAAACACACAATATGTTTACCCAGATAGCGCTGTAATCTGTATATTGCGCCAATTATGTGCCCCCCCTTCTTTAAAACCCTCTTTCACCGTGGATAAGCAGGGGAGAGTCCGGGGAGCTTCCTCTCAGCGCTGTGCTGTGGAGAAAATGGCGCTGGTGAGTGCTGAGGAAGAAGCCCCGCCCCCTCGGCGGCGGGCTTCTGTCCCGCTCAAACATCGAAAAAACCTGGCTGGGGCTCTTTATATATACAGTGCCCAGCTGTATATATACACACATTTGCCAGAAAGAGAGGTTTTATTGCTGCCCAGGGCGCCCCCCCCCCCTGCGCCCTGCACCCTTACAGTGACTGCCGTTTGTGTGTGCTGTGTGGGAGCAATGGCGCACAGCTTTACTGCTGTGCGTTACCTCAGTGAAGATCTGAAGTCTTCTGCCACCTCTGATGTCTTCTTTCTTCTCATACTCCCCCGGCTTCTTATCTTCCGGCTCTGCGAGGAGGATGGCGGCGCGGCTCTGGGACGGACGGCGAGGGTGAGACCTGCGTACCGATCCCTCTGGAGCTAATGGTGTCCAGTAGCCTAAAAAACAGAGCCTAACATTAAAGCAGGTCTGTTTCTCTCCCCTCAGTCCCTCGCTGCAGGGAGTCTGTTGCCAGCAGGCTCCCTGAAAATAAAAAACCTAACAAATATACTTTCTTTCAGGAAACTCAGGAGAGCTCCCTGTCCAGTCTCCTCTGGGCACAGTAGTAAACTGAGGTCTGGAGGAGGGGCATAGAGGGAGGAGCCAGTGCACACCCATACCTAAAGTTCTTTCTTAAAGTGCCCATGTCTCCTGCGGAGCCCATCTATCCCCATGGTCCTTACGGAGTCCCCAGCATCCTCTAGGACGTAAGAGAAAAAAACATGAGTCTGTGGGATCCAAAGTAGTGCCTTAAGGCCCAGGACCCTTTACGTCAACAGACTGGAAGCTGCTACTGAGATAAGACAACTAGCTGAAACTTGCCTGTAAATTATTTTTTTTTTTCTCAAGAGGAGATGGGAGGTGAGATATACCAATAAATATATATATTGAGAGAGAGAGAGAGAGAGAGATGTACAAAACACATCTGCACATAAATATACTTATCCAGGTGTTTTACAAAAAAGGTGGTCTAGTTGAACCTTCCTGCTGGACGGAGACTGAAAACTACCATAGCATAGTGTTTCATCCATAAATAGGGGAGGAGACTGGAGATCAAAGGATGACAGAGCGCTGCCAGACGTTTGTCAATATTTTCCCTTTTCCTTAACCTGTAGGAGGAATAGGAGATAGACCTATACATACATACTGACTTGTACAGTAAATTATGATCTTTCCAGAATAGGATTTGAATTTAGGTCCTGATGTATACTTGACCTAGGCATTAGTGCACTGACCTACAGCTCTTGTTTGTCTACCCAAAATCCTCGGAAGGTAATAGCAGGATATAAAATGACCTAAAATGTAAAATCTCTCCCTTCCCGATACTCCTCAATCTCACCAGCAAACCATCTACTGAGGACAAAAATAAGAAATAATAAAATAAACTTCTCTTCCCAGTGTTCCGAGCTTCCTGTAGAGGGCATCACTGTTATAAGGTACGCTCAAAACACTAGGTGCTTAAGTAGAAAAACTTACACCTGTAATCGAAAGGTTGCGTTCCGGGAGTGTTTCAGGAAACCAAAACCGCCTCACAGGCGTCTATTTGTGTTGTACAAAAGTAGAATTTTCTGAAAAACTGGAAACGAAGAGAAGGGATGGAACATACCTTTAATTATCTTCTATTGTCTAATCAGGTTCTGATGAGACCCAAATACAGATGGAGCAATCCTCATCCATGCCTTTAATAGGATTAACGGAGCCAGAGCAGTTGGACTTAATCCCCTGTTGTAATGACTTAATCTCCTGCTGTATTGTTCTCTCTGTATTGTATTGCAGCTGAGAACAATAGATGAAAGGCTTATGCTAATATACCTTGGTGCACCTAGGCGCAGCAGAGAAGTCAAGGTAAGCGTGGCTCCATCTGTACTACCCTGTTCATTGTACTGTAGCTACAGTCAGCTGGGTGGAGAAAACAGACTTGACGGTAGTCAAATGGACACTCAGGCAGATGCCTGTATTGTAGGACTCTGTAGGAAATAAAGGTCATTACAGACAGTACGGACTGGAGTACATTTTAGTGAATTATCCCAGGTACAGCGCACAACATGCTGAGTTAGCAATAGGAATGAGAGAGTGATATAATGCCCGTATCTGAGACGACATGAGATCTTTAAAGACGTGTTGGACTCAAATGACAGTTATATCGGTGGAAGTGTAATACCAGGTTGCTATTTATCTCTCTAGATCCACACACACACACACACACACACACACATAAATACAAATCTCTCTGAAAGAGACGTATCAAAAAGGCAGAAGAGGCGATAACCACTGGTTGTCACTAAACTACCAGGTTAGTAGATGACTGAAAACACAAGGATCTGTGTAAAGTGCATATGGACAGAGAACATACAAACTCCACACTGTTATGATCAATGCGTGAGTGCTGCGAGGCAGCAACAGTAATGTTAACTCTAGATTATCGCCAATACGAATGGCATCTATCTAGATATATCTATACATAAACACAAATATACAACATATTGTACAAGGCCATGTATATACATTCCCTAGAATATATCTTTTTGGGTGTCAGCTTATGGAACGCAGTCTAAAAAGTAAGAGGAATGGGGCTAGGGACCCTGATTAAGTTATGCCAGAGCTCTAACCACTGGGTACTCTGGCCACCTGACATATTTGTGTGCAGGGGACCTCATTGTGGGCAGGGAACTAAACCTTTAGGATCCAGAACTTGTCAGTTGTAAAACCTCTAATACAGGTGTAAAAGATCCCGAACCGGCTAGGAAACTGAATCTCAGATATTGTATGCCTATGGGGAGGCCAGTTTTGTGTAATGGTCATCCCACTGAAGACGGGAGCTTGACCCGCTCTGCTATTCTCCTGCACTTGTCACCACGGAGCTTAGCTCCGCCCCCACTCGCATGGCGCCCAAATTTAAAAATGCCTCACTGCAATTTGGCGCGCATTGCTTTAAATGTAAAATACCCAGAGTGAGTATTATTTGGCTGGCAGTCAGGGCTGATGTACCTCTCCCCTGTCGTGGGCACCTCTGTAGAATGTAGCAGCTGTCCCCCCCGGGGCTACGCACTGCTTGGGACCCCGTGCATGGCTATCAGTCCTGGCCAGGGCCGGACAGCCCATCTGGCACTTCTGGGGGGGTATGGCGGTCTGGTCACTCAGAGATGGGAAGGCCGCATGCAGCGCAGCCTCTGGCTCCCAGGCCTGGACGCTCCACTACCCGTCTCCATGGAAATTAGGGTGTGGCACGGGTCTACGCCCCGCTGACTCACGGCATGCCCCCGTGGGTAGTTTCCACGCCACCCTTTCACGGCGTGCATGCATATACGCACATGCCAGGGCCGATTTTCAGCCCCAGTCCATCCCTGGTCCTGGCGATTCCGCTTCGGCCAAACAGAGTGGTCTCAAAGCTCTGCTTGCCATCTACGAAGCTGCTGCCGCTGGGATGGGGCCGCCGGCGCCAGCTGTACTAACATTAATAAAGTTTACATTAGCGGTTGAGCTGCACTAAATTCACTTGCTTGCTGGCGCCTTAGCAGTGTGTGTTCAGAGAGTGCACACGCCGCCTCCCTATAAGCCAGTAGCGGCGTGCTTGGTATATGTAAGCTGACAGTTTGCTGCTTCACTGCCAGCCGCCCACACAGGTCTGCCCCAGTATCGGCATGCGATAGATGTTGCGCCCCCTGTCTGTCAGAACATTGTATACCAGCCGACAATAAGGTTTGAACCCTGGAGCTTATCGAGCCACAGAGGCTCTGACTAATGTTCTAGTGCTGCCACAGCTACTGCCGCGCTGGAGCCGCTGCAGAGGAGAAAGAGCATGTCGGCACCTCTTCTACTGTAGTATCTATAGCTGCCAGATGACCCAGGAACCCCACAACCGGGGCCCCGGGCTTATACTTACCAAAGGCATCTTCAGCCACGCTGCCGGTGGCGGCGGGCTGATGTCAGCAGTGAACTGCTGGATGCGAGACACCCAGAGACTGATGTACCTACAGCCAGGACTTGGGCTCCAGACTCCGCAGGGTGGGACCAAGTCCCTCCAGCAGCTCCCACATAGCAGCCTGGCAAACTGCCAGACTGTTGTAAAAAGTTCTAAATTAAAATAAAAAAAGTGACCGGCTCTCCCGGGCACATTTCTAAAACTGGTCTGGAGAGGGGTATAAAGGGGGAAGAGAAAGTCACACACACATTAAAAAATGTAAAATGCCGGCTCGCCTGTTCACCCCATCTATACCCCATAGTACTTAACTCCAGCATCCCCTATAGATGATAGAGAAATAAGCAATAAACCAGGAAAAGCATTAAGTATTTGGTAAAATGGGTAATGCTGGATGGGCAGTGTGTATGCACTGGGTCTCATTTATGCATACAAAACCTCCTTTCATGACACCGTGCGCCTCTGTGTCTGTCACAGCGCATTTTTATGAGGCACACAACAGCAGCAGAAGTTTGCCCTAAATAACAAACTAAGATGTAAGAGATTGTACTATAATGTGACGTTTACACTTTAATTCAGTGTACTGCTTTAGATTTTTCCTCACTCATGTAAACCGGGTTCACTATGGTATGCCGGTGGTCGGGCTCCCGGCGACCAGCATACCGGCGCCGGGAGCCCGACCGCCGGCTTACCGACAGTGTGGCGAGCGCAAATGAGCCCCTTGCAGGCTCGCTGCGCTCGCCACGCTACGCTATTTTATTCTCCCTCCAGGGGGGTCGTGGACCCCCACGAGGGAGAATAAGTGTCGGTATGCCGGCTGTCAGGATCCCGGCGCCGGTATACTGTGCGCCGGGATCCCGTCAGTCGGCATACTGAAGAACACCCATGTAAACCTAGGAACACTAAACTTTGTGGAGGGGTTCTTTCATGTACCTAATGATTTAGTGTGGCACAAAACAAGACGTTTTACTGGGCGCTTGGTAAATGAGACCAATATCTTCCATTTTACAGACAAAAGTCTTCAGATGTGATTGATCTTGTGTGAGATCTCATTAAATATACCACAGCTGAGGCTCAACTACTGATATAAAAGTAATACATATGACAGATTTTCAATTATATTTTATTCATATAGCAATAAGAATCTACTGTGCTGCAAAACTGAGACATAAGTAATGAAACTGTAGGTGACAGATGGGTCCTGTTGGCTAGAATTAATCTAAAAAAATATATTGATGAATATTTATGTTCCTATTGCTGGAAATGTGACATACAGTACGATACACAAAATGATCAACATCCAGTTGTAGTAATGATATACTGTACTAAATATCAAGTAATGGGAAAGAGTGATCTGGCAACGTAGCATACAAAAAATAAAACACAAGGCTGATGGTTATGAATTCCTATGTACCAGCAGTATGCAGTCAATATATCGGCTGCCGGGATCCTGGCGTTCAGGAGACAGACTCCGGAATCCTGACACACGCTCGGAATTCCCACTCGGTTGGTGGGTGAATGCAAGGAGCCACCGGGCTCGATGAGTGGCGAGCTGACTCGCTGCCACTATTCCGGCAGGCGGAACACTGCTGTTGGTATAGTGACAGCCAGCATCCCGTCTGCCGGGATATCTTATGTCTTATATCCCACCAGACATGTTTTCAACAGAGTAAAGTTAGAATTTTAACTACTGCTATATTAGCACTACTGCACGTGATCACATGAACCATTGTTATTGGTCTGTAGATGCCTCTGCAATGAATTGTGGGACCCATACAACTACAGGCAATTTCCTAGGCCTGCTGACGCCAATAAAAAAAACGCAGATCGGCGATCCACTGAGGAATCTGTATGTTAAAAATCCCCAACTTTTCCGATCCCCATCGTTTTAGGTCAGAACATGCTGGATTTTCCCTGATCATCCGACTCAGGCATTGGCAGAATGAGGAATTGTCACAATAGCTATCTGATGTATGGGCCCTATTACACCATCAGGGGAGATTGACAGCTGGAAGAAAGGTGTTTTCAGTATATAGTATGCTTCTCATGTGACCCAATTTTCCAGGATAGTAAAATATCCAGTTTAATAATTCCCTGTTCTCTCTTCCTTTGTCTTTAGATCCTCTAGATATGCTTTGTTCAAATTTCGATAATTGGGCACCTTGCCCTCACAAGAGGGATAGTCTCCTGCTCCTGATGACCATAGTCACAGTGGCTAAGAAAGCCAATTACTTAACTGGACATCCAGGTCCACTTCAATGTTGTCCACTGTTAAATGGTAACTTATGCAATTATTCCACTTTGACAGAAAGACTACCCTCTCTGATAATGAAAGGATCATACGGTTCCATAGAAAATGGGACTTTATCACCCAGTTGGATACCCAGACTCAATCCCATGTGGATAAGCTATTTGAAAACACAACATGGTAGTTATACAGACAACAGGACAATACCCCTTAATTGCTCTTTTGTTCTTGATATGCTTCATTAAATGCAAGTTCCCATCATCTGATTCCCTCTTTTCCCGGTGTTTCTTCTCCCTTCCTCTTCTAATTTGTGTTAATTTTTGAGTGCTGCATGAGTCATTGTGCTCCTTTGATTATGTTTTAGTCACTTTTGTGGTTGAACATTCTATGTCACATTTATAAGTTGTTTAAATCGCATGTTACCTCATAGCTAACATCTAATTATTGTCCGTACCCACACTGCATTGCTCTATAGTGTTTGGCACATTTTGTGTACGGATAGAAACTTTCTGTGTCAAGTCCAGTACACACGAGGGAGATGTGTGCTGAGCGATCTAGCCGCACATCGCTATGGGCATAAATACGGAGAGATCCATGCTTAATTTCTAAGCAATCTAGTCAGATTGCTTAGAATTTAAGCACGGCTCTCTGTGTGTGTACCCCCCCCCCTTACCTTTGCTATTTCTGTACCTTTTATTGGTAAACAATAAAAACAGGTTTTCAAAATAAATAAATAATTCACTTGTTACAGTCACATTCAGGTTCTCACCCTGTTGCAAGAATTCCACCACGTGGATAAAAGGTACAGCACAGACCGTTTGTGACAGGAGCAGAAGACAGGGGCTCTTGTAATTCCAGTGACCATATCCGCAGAAACCTGTGAGTAAAAATGTGCTTAGATTGAGGAAATATTCCGCTTTTCTCTAATGTTAGTCACATTGCTGATAACAAAAGGAACTCGATCATCTTCAAAAATCCTTATTTGGAGGAGAATTTATCATGCATTGCCCCAGCGTGGAAAAGCTACAGTATATCTGCTTTTTCATACACATTTTCTTCACATTGAAAAGTTCCTTTACAAAGTAGATGTTGAGAGAAGTTGTGCAAACACTTTTTAATTACTGAAACATTTTTCAACCTGAATTACAAGTTACCAATTTATTCCATTTAGTGGATCAAAAACAGCCAACTTTAAAAAAATGTATTGATCCAACAATGGTTTTTATTTGCATAATTTATATAGGAGATAACAATTTGTGATGGCTTTTCGTGTAACTATGGTCCATTGTGCCACATGACAGCTCTAAATGGTATTCGTGCCTTTGCTTGCCTATTCATCCATCCATCAGGTGTTACTATAATATAAGAAGTACAAAGCAAAATGTGGCCCCTCCTCCCTGCAACTGAAACAAAAACACTCCTTACCGGTCATCTGCCAGGCTAGCGAGGTGCAGGCCATCTGGTGAAAAGCAGACCGATCTCAGTGAGCTGAGCTGCGGCTCCGGATTACTGTAGTCCAGATCACGAGATAATGAAACATGACTGAGAGCAAAATACAGCAGTGATCAAAAGTCATTTTACTCTATTTTTAATGCACATGATACACGCTGATCTGTACAACTGTACACTATCACCATTAGAACACACGGCTTCTAATCACGTGAAAATTATTACTTGCAGTTTGGTCATAAAGTGCTACAGCCATTAACACACATTGTTTTTTAATATCCAAAATTAAAAAGCTGCAAACTGAAAATAACAGGTAGAAAAGCGCTTAGTAACTACTCACATGATTTGTCGTATCTTCTCTCCAGTGTAAGGGTCCCACAAAATCAGAGTAGTGTCATAAGAGGCTGTGACTAAGACAGCAGAATCGGGAGAGAAGTCACATGATACGACACTGTTCTGATGACCCTCCAGCTTCCGGATGAGAGTGTATGAGCGCATGCTCCACAGCAGCACCTAGTAACATGACCAGAGGAAAGGCAAGATATAAGTAATAGCCAGACTAAGGTTTTACTTTGGTTTTTTTTATCCTCCCCCCACCACACATAGTGCAGACATGACGTCCAAAAGGGACCATCATTTCTACACCTGTACCAGATGTTTTATATCAACACTGCTTATAGCACCATAAGTATTTATTTATTTTTTCTATCCAGAATCCTATAGCAGTACAGAGTTTCAGAGAAATCTGATTCTGAAGCATTTAAACACGTGTCTGGATGTACCTTCAGGGCTCAATTACACACGTGTGCTGGGAAAAGGAGTAAAATACATGAAAACACAGGGAGCAAGTGCTCTGCATTAGTACTTTGGTTGAACTGGTATAATGGGGCATGCAGACATCAAAAATTGTGAGACGTAACTCATCATCCCATTTTTAACAGACTTTACAGGTGTTCATTAGAAATCACATTAACAGCTTAGATGTCAACAGGGAGATTTTTATTTATTTATTTTTAATTAGAACTCCAAAATAAAAAAAAGGTTTTACTTCTAGATGTTCACCTGTGAAGGTCGCTACACTAGAATGCTCCCACTGAAAGCATATGTGGGTAATAATTAAAATAGGTCCAGCATCCGTCTGAAAGGGGTCAGGCAAAAGGATAGGGTTAGGCTGCAGGGGGAGGGTTAGGATTAGGATGCGGGGGGAGGGCGTTAGGTTTAGGTCCCACCCAGGGGAGGGTTAGGCTGCGGGAGAATAGATGGTTTGGGGGAAGAGAGGGATAGGGGGGCATTGTGGTAAGGCAAGTATACTTACCTTCCCCATCGCGCGGATTCTAAGCATCGGGATGATGTTGCGTTCGGTCTTCTGACCAATGGCATCTCCTACCTAACGCCTTTAAATTTAGCAAGGCAATGCCTGTGGCTTAGGACCTTCTACAACATGTGAAGTTAGGACTGGCCACTGGTGGGGTAGCACCAATGGCATTAAACCAATCAACTGGGTACCACTGGTGGTTTGCACCTGTCAATGGTCATCCCTGCAGTATTTAGGGCAAGTGGCAGGCTAATCAACAAGGGTGGCGGAGTTTTGCTGTTCAGCCAGGAGGTGCATCTAAACTCTGTTCCCTGCACCTAGGTGGGGGGCCCCAACCATTGCAGTCCAATATACACAGATGGTGGAGAACCCATTGACCGTCGGTGGTCGATTGCCATCCCTATGTGAATTTATTCAATCTTCAATCTATTTGGAATGTGAATTTATTCAATCCACAATCTATTCGGAATGGTTTACGACGAACATGGGGTATGCGGCATTCCGTCTGGTGTCTCACCGAGTTCTCTCCTGCCGCAGAGCACAGCATGCTACAGTCTGGGGAGATGGAACAGCAGTAAACCCAATGGGTGTGTCCAGACAGCACCTGAATCAGTTTACCTACAAAATACATTTGCAAGAGTCAGACAAAATCTACTGAACTGCAGAACCTAAATAGAATATGTACTTATAATAACTATGTAAATTTCAGATCAGCCAATTAGACAAAAACAAAAAAATCATGAAACCTAAATAAAAATCACATAAAAATCTAGTAGAAAGGAAAAAATAAATAAATAAATAAATAAAACACTAAAAAAAAAATAAGAATTTACTTACCGATAATTCTATTTCTCGGAGTCCGTAGTGGATGCTGGGGTTCCTGAAAGGACCATGGGGAATAGCGGCTCCGCAGGAGACAGGGCACAAAAAGTAAAGCTTTAGGATCAGGTGGTGTGCACTGGCTCCTCCCCCTATGACCCTCCTCCAAGCCTCAGTTAGGATACTGTGCCCGGACGAGCGTACACAATAAGGAAGGATTTATGAATCCTGGGTAAGACTCATACCAGCCACACCAATCACACTGTACAACCTGTGATCTGAACCCAGTTAACAGTATGATAACAGCGGAGCCTCTGAAAGATGGCTCACAACAATAATAACCCGATTTTTGTAACTATGTACAAGTATTGCAGATAATCCGCACTTGGGATGGGCGCCCAGCATCCACTACGGACTCCGAGAAATAGAATTATCGGTAAGTAAATTCTTATTTTCTCTATCGTCCTAGTGGATGCTGGGGTTCCTGAAAGGACCATGGGGATTATACCAAAGCTCCCAAACGGGCGGGAGAGTGCGGATGACTCTGCAGCACCGAATGAGAGAACTCCAGGTCCTCCTTAGCCAGGTTATCAAATTTGTAGGATTTTACAAACGTGTTTGCCCCTGACTAAATAGCCGCTCGGCAAAGTTGTAAAGCCGAGACCCCTCGGGCAGCCGCCCAAGATGAGCCCACCTTCCTTGTGGAATGGGCATTTACATATTTTGGCTGTGGCAGGCCTGCCACAGAATGTGCAAGCTGAATTGTATTACACATCCAACTAGCAAAAGTCTGCTTAGAAGCAAGAGCACCCAGTTTGTTGGGTGCATACAGGATAACAGCAAGTCAGTTTTCCTGACTCCAGCCGTCCTGGAACCTATATTTTCAGGGCCCTGACCACATCTAGCAACTTGGAGTCCTCCAAGTCCCTAGTAGGCGCAAGACACCACAATAAGCTGGTTCAGGTGAAACACTGACACCACCTTAGGGAGAGAACTGGGGACGAGTCCGCAGCTCTGCCCTGTCCGAATGGACAAACAGATATGGGCTTTTTTGAGAAAAAAACCACCAATTTGACACTCGCCTGGTCCAGGCCAGGTCCAAGAGCATGTTCACTTTTCATGTGAGATGCTTCAAATCCACAGATTTGACTGGTTTTAAACCAATGTGTTTTGAGGAATCCCAGAACTACGTTGAGATCCCACAGTGCCACTGGAGGCACAAAAGGGGGTTGTATATGCAATACTCCCTTGACAAACTTCTGGACTTCAGGAACTGAAGCCAATTCTTTCTGGAAGAAAAATCGACAGGGCCGAAATTTGAACCTTAATGGACCCCAATTTGAGGCCCATAGACACTCCTGTTTGCAGGAAATGCAGGAATCGACCGAGTTGAAATTTCTTCGTGGGGCCTTCCTGGCCTCACACCACGCAACATATTTTCGCCACATGTGGTGATAATGTTGTGCGGTCACCTCCTTTCTGGCTTTGACCAGGGTAGGAATGACCTCTTCCTGAATGCCTTTTCCCTTAGGATCCGGCGTTCCACCGCCATGCCGTCAAACGCAGCTGCGGTAAGTCTTGGAACAGACATGGTACTTGCTGAAACAAGTCCCTTCTTAGCGGCAGAGGCCATAAGTCCTCTGTGAGCATCTCTTGAAGTTCCGGGTACCAAGTCCTTCTTGGCCAATCCGGAGCCATGAGTATAGTTCTTACTCCTCTACGTCTTATAATTCTCAGTACCTTAGGTATGAAAAGCAGAGGATGGAACACATACACCGACTGGTACACCCACGGTGTTACCAGAACGTCCACAGCTATTGCCTGAGGGTCTCTTAACCTGGCGCAATACCTGTCCCGTTTTTTGTTCAGACGGGACGCCATCATGTCCACCTTTGGTAATTCCCAACGGTTTACAATCATGTGGAAAACTTCCCCATGAAGTTCCCACTCTGCCGGGTGGAGGTCGTGCCTACTGAGGAAGTCTGCTTCCCAGTTTCCATTCCCGGAATGAAACACTGCTGACAGTGCTATCACATGATTTTCCGCCCAGCGAAAAGTCCTTGCAGTTTTTGCCACTGCCCTCCTGCTTCTTGTGCCGCCCTGTCTATTTACGTGGGCGACTGCCGTGATGTTTTATCCCACTGGATCAATACCGGCTGACCTTGAAGCAGAGGTCTTGCTAAGCTTAGAGCATTATAAATTTACCCTTAGCTATATTTATGTGGAGAAAAGTCTCCAGACTTGATCACACTCCCTGGAAATTTTTTCCTTGTGTGACTGCTCCCCAGCCTCTCGGGCTGGCCTCCGTGGTCACCAACATCCAAAACTGAATGTCGAATCTGCGGCCCTCTAGAAGATGAGCACTCTGTAACCACCACAGGAGAGACACCCTTGTCCTTGGATATAGGGTTATCCGCTGATGCATCTGAAGATGCGATCCGGACCATTTGTCCAGCAGATCCCACTGAAAAGTTCTTGCATGAAATCTGCCGACTGGAATTGCTTCGAAGGAAGTCACCATTTTTTTACCATGGCCCTTGTGCAATGATGCACTGATTTTAGGAGGTTCCTGACTAGCTCGGATAACTCCCTGGCTTTCTCTTCCGGGAGAAACACCTTTTTCTGGACTGTGTCCAGAATCATCCCTAAGCACAGGAGACTTGTTGTCGGGATCAGCTGCGATTTTGGAATATTTAGAATCCACCCCTGCTGTTGTAACAGTATCCGAGATAGTGCTACTCCGACCTCCAACTGTTCCCTGGACTTTGCCCTTATCAGGAGATCGTCCAAGTAAGGGATAATTAAGACGCCTTTTCTTCGAAGAAGAACCATCATTTCGGCCATTACCTTGGTAAAGACCCGGGGTGCCGTGGACAATCCAAACGGCAGCGTCTGAAACTGATAGTGACAGTTCTGTACCACGAACCTGAGGTACCCTTAGTGATAAGGGCAAATTTGGGACATGGAGGTAAGCATCCCTGATGTCTCGGGACACCATATAGTCCCCTTCTTCCCGGTTCGTTATCACTGCTCTGAGTGACTCCATCTTGATTTGAACCTTTGTAAGTGTTCAAATTTTTTTAGATTTAGAATAGGTCTCACCTAGCCTTCTGGCTTCAGTACCACAATATAGTGTGGAATAATACCCCTTTTCTTGTTGTAGGAGGGGTAATTTAATTATCACCTGCTGGGAATACAGCTCGTGAATTTTTTCCCATACTGCCTCCTTGTCGGAGGGAGACCTTGGTAAAGCAGACTTCAGGAGCCTGCGCAGGGGAAACGTCTCGACATTCCAATCTGTACCCCTGGGATACTACTTGTAGGATCCAGGGGTCCTGTACGGTCTCAGCGTCATGCTGAGAGCTTGTCAGAAGCGGTGGAACGCTTCTGTTCCTGGGAATGGGCTGCCTGCTGCAGTCTTCTTCCCTTTCCTCTATCCCTGGGCAGATATGACTCTTATAGGGACGAAAGGACTGAAGCTGAAAAGACGGTGTCTTTTTCTGCAGAGATGTGACTTAGGGTAAAAAACGGTGGATTTTCCAGCAGTTGCCGTGGCCACCAGGTCCGATGGACCGACCCCAAATAACTCCTCTTCCTTTATACGGCAATACACCTTTGTGCCGTTTGGAATCTGCATCACCTGACCACTGTCGTGTCCATAAACATCTTCTGGCAGATACGGACATCGCACTTACTCTTGATGCCAGAGTGCAAATATCCCTCTGTGCATCTCGCATATATAGAAATGCATCCTTTAAATGCTCTATAGTCAATAAAATACTGTCCCTGTCAAGGGTATCAATATTTTTAGTCAGGGAATCCGACCAAGCCACCCCAGCTCTGCACATCCAGGCTGAGGCGATCGCTGGTCGCAGTATAACACCAGTATGTGTGTATATACTTTTTATGATATTTTCCAGCCTCCTGTCAGCTGGCTCCTTGAGGACGGCCCTATCTATAGACGGTACCGCCACTTGTTCTGATAAGCGTGTGAGCGCCTTATCCACCCTAAGGGGTGTTTCCCAACGCGCCCTAACTTCTGGCGGGAAAGGGTATACCGCCCATATTTTCTATCGGGGGGAACCCACGCATCATCACACACTTCATTTAATTTATCTGATTCAGGAAAAACTACGGTAGTTTTTTCACATCCCACATAATACCCTCTTTTGTGGTACTTGTAGTATCAGAAATATGTAACACCTCCTTCATTGCCCTTAACGTGTGGCCCTAATAAGGAATACGTTTGTTTATTCACCGTCGTCCTCATACATGTCGACACACACGTACCGACACACAGCACACACACAGGGAATGCTCTGATAGAGGACAGGACCTACTAGCCCTTTGGAGAGACAGAGGGAGAGTTTGCCAGCACACACCAAAAACGCTATAATTATATAGGGACAACCTTATATAAGTGTTTTCCCTTATAGCATATTTTTTATATATTTCTAACGCCAAATTAGTGCCCCCCCTCTCTGTTTTAACCCTGTTTCTGTAGTGCAGTGCAGGGGAGAGCCTGGGAGCCTTCCCTCCAGCCTTTCTGTGAGGGAAAATGGCGCTGTGTGCTGAGGAGATAGGCCCCGCCCCTTTTTCGGCGGCCTCGTCTCCCGCTCTTAACGGATTCTGGCAGGGGTTAAATATCTCCATATAGCCCCCGGAGGCTATATGTGAGGTATTTTTAGCCAAAAATAGGTTTTCATTGCCTCCCAGGGCGCCCCCCTTCCAGCGCCCTGCACCCTCAGTGACTGCCGTGTGAAGTGTGCTGAGAGGAAATGGCGCACAGCTGCAGTGCTGTGCGCTACCTTAAGAAGACTGAGGAGTCTTCATGCCGCCGATTCTGGACCTTCTTCTTGTTTCAGCATCTGCAAGGGGGCCGGCGGCGAGGCTCCGGTGACCATCCAGGCTGTACCTGTGATCGTCCCTCTGGAGCTAATGTCCAGTAGCCAAAGAAGCCAATCCATCCTGCACGCAGGTGAGTTCACTTCTTCTCCCCTAAGTCCCTCGTTGCAGTGATCCTGTTGCCAGCAGGACTCACTGTAAAATAAAAAACCTAAGCTAAACTTTTCTAAGCAGCTCTTTAGGAGAGCCACCTAGATTGCACCCTTCTCAGCCGGGCACAAAAATCTAACTGAGGCTTGGAGGAGGGTCATAGGGGGAGGAGCCAGTGCACACCACCTGATCCTAAAGCTTTACTTTTTGTGCCCTGTCTCCTGCGGAGCCGCTATTCCCCATAGTCCTTTCAGGAACCCCAGCATCCACTAGGACGATAGAGAAAAAAACTTACACCAATTCTAGCCAACCCATACACATTTGTCCTCATGAGTAATCATGATATGCGAATACTAATTTAAAAATGCATTTAAAAAGGATAAAAAGAAAAAACAGTTATATATTGTGACAGAGCCTATGGGGCCAGGGGACAGACGGAAGAGGCAACTCTTTCTTAAGTGTGTCCACAAGGCTAGCTCACATCCTTCAGCCGTGTACATTCCAGTCCCTGGCCTCAAGGCATACTATGTGCAATGTTCAACTGTTTTTGTTGCTGGCAGCCAGTAGATGGCACCCAGCAGAGCTATTCAACTGTTGCTCCGTTCGAGTGCGATCGGCTGCCTGCATTGTAATTTCAGCTCCCACCAAGGGTTGCTAACCGAAATGAGCTAAAAATTACCGTTTGAGCACTCAAACGGGACTTTTTGCGTTGTGCCCATTAGTTTGGTCAGGTTTAGACAATCTCTCACGGCTCGACAAGAGGTAACAATTGAATACTGCCCCTGGCCCGATCTCCCGTCCCTTTAGACGGGAGATTGGGGGCAATAAACAACTGAATACAGTATGACCCTATGTGCTCTTTCCTATCCCTTTAAATGCAAATAGTAGGCAAATCCGGGTTCACTACGGCTGGCCGGCGGTCGGGCTCCCGGCGACCAGCATACCGGCGCCGGGAGGCCGACCGCCGGCTTACCGACAGTGTGGCGAGCGCAAATGAGCCCCTTGCGGGCTCGCTACGCGCGCCACACTATTTTATTCTCCCTCTATGGGGGTCGAGGGAAAATAAGTGTCGGTATGCCGGCTGTCGGGCTCCCGGCGCCGGTATACTGAGCGCCGGGAGCCCGAGCGCCGGCATACAGAAGACCACCCGGCAAATCCTTTACTTTGATAACTGAACAAGTAAACCAAGCTGGAGCTCCAAGTCATTTGTCCAGGCTGTGCCCATATGGATTTAGAATATCATAAAAAAAATAAAACCCACATATAGCCCAAAGTCAGTGTGTATTGGCACACTTACTCACATTACATAAGGGTTATATAGAAAGTTAGGTGGGCGAAACATGTGTTATCACTGAGCATTGTACGCAGAACTAAGATTTCTCTGAGGTCACTGTGGCTTAGCTGGTAAAGCCCATTAAAACAATGATATATTTATATTTTTCCACACTGTGAAGAATGTGCTTGAGGGATAGTTGTGGCTATAAAACTGGCATCATTACAAAACCATCTGTACAACGTGCTTTTGTTTATAAAGACATTCTATCTAGATGAAGAGGAGGTTATCAATGGCTGAATGTTTTGTTTTTTTATGCAAATGACCTAAACTACTGCATAGCTATACTAAATCAGATTTGTGTCACAGATCTGGCACTTAGATTTTTTTTCTCACCATGTCGGAGTCCATTGTCTTTTCTAGCTTTGCAAAAGAACATCTAGTACACTACATAATTAGCAGAAAATCACATTTCCTCCATGAACCCACTCGTTCAAGAGAGAAGGGGTTCTTAATGTGGATCGTTCACGATTCTGGACTATGTCATGCTGATGCTATGCTGACTGCTGGGACAGCTTCCTCTATGAAGTCTACAGCTAGCTGGAGAGAGCATATAGCATGCACGCTCTATTGGACATGGTCTAATGAGTGGCCAGTGTCACAGAGGAACCCCACTGTGTGTTACTGTGACCGCTGGCATTTATGAACGAAGTAGAGTGACACATATTCCTGGAGATAAAAGCATGAGCGCACACACACACAAACGGTTTTTCCAAGTTCTGCAAATTCTCGGTTGCTGCGGAGACAAACATTGGAACATGTAACATGTTCAGTAACTTGTGAGGAACCGTGTATATAACACAACCTAATGTGGCATTCTACACCATAACGGAGCCTTGGAAAGTTTCTCTGGAAGATTAGGTGCACAATCTTTGTTGAAGTTGCACATGACAACTGGGCGTGTACTTTCCTGACAGCATGACTACGGATGCAGAACTATTTCAGCAATTCCCACACCCTGACCTACAAACAATGACTGTGGACACATTTGGAACGTATGCACCGGATTGTTTCATGTCTCCGCCTAGCACAGTCTCTCCTTATTCCAACTCTACAACGCAGCCTGTGACAGGACAGTATGCAATGTCTGCTATATTACTGGGGGCTGACAGTGCTGCTGCCTTATAATAACAATTATGGCTGCTGGTGGGGAAAGAGCTATTTCTCTATTTGATGTATTGAGTGCTCTGCACACCTTATAGATAGTTAGATCAGTCCATCCTTACCTTGTGTATCATGTAATTGTATGCAGTCTGTGCCATGATTCCCTGAGTAATGTGTCAGCACAGTAAAGGATAATTAACAACAACAACAACAACAACAAGTGTGTTCGGATATAGAACCCACATGTGAACACCACAATGAAACCCCATATAGAACACAATGAACCCCATATAGAACACAATGAAAACGTTTTTTTCTGCTGTCCTACTTATTGCACAAACACTCTCTGACAGATATGACTGAATGTATACAAATCGGCTGCCACACATCCCGCCAATAACTAAAAACAAGGAAGGTTTGGTGTATCAGCCTTACAAGTACAAAGTAATGTGGGGGAGTACAGACAAATATTAAGTATTATTGGATAGGTGTTCATAAACACTATGATACAGTCATAAGGTATATTAGTATAGTATTATATTCATGTTTAAAGTGTATCTTTCAGTGTAAATAGCAACTTGTAGAACAGTCTACCCCCTTCCTGGTGACCCCTATTCACATAGGTCCCAAATGGCTTTCCCCCACAGGCATCTAAATAACAAACATGGTTAAAGTAATATGTATGCAATACGGATTAAAAACCTGAATAAAACCTGAATAGGTGCTGTAAAATAGAGGAATTAACAACTCTTAATGTAAGCGAAAACCAGATTACGTCTGAACAGCCCTCAGGCATTAGTGCTTAGACAAGAGGAATATGCTGTGACTAGCCACTAAGGTTACATTAACAGTATAGCATTCCTATACACAATCTGCAATATTGCTCTGTATTTAAATTCACTGTTCAGCATATAAATAACTGATGTTTTGGAGGCCTGACCTAGGTGTACAACGCAGCTTTTCAAGCACTATATAGATTTAGCAGAATCTGTGTAGTGGTATATTCTCTCCTATAGTGCCTAATATGCGACAAACTCACAAGACTTGCAGCTACACTGTAAAATGTGTTTATAAAGAAACACTTATTATTCGAGTTGTAAATGAGGGAATGTGGAAATTATCTACATGTCTATTTGGATTACCATTATCAACGATAAGAAATAGTTATACACTGGGACGAATTCATACATGCTCCTCCTGTAAAAATGGTTATAAAAGATTGAGAGGCATACCATCTTTTTTCAAGTCCCAGATGCGCAAGGTCTTATCTCGGGATGCAGTTACAAGAATCATGCTGCCATTTGTGGTAAAGCTCAAGTCTCTTACAACATCCTGGTGTCCAGACAAGTTGAAAAGCAGACGACCTGTGGTCACAGATACAGTGGCATTAGACTTTGTACACGTTTAGCAATTCAACCATATTTTGTTCTGAAAACGAAAAAAAGACTTAATAGATGTAGATAGAACACACAGACTTAAGGGGACCATACACCAGGCATCTAACGGGGCAATTTCCCGTTATGCCGACATCTACATCAGGTAATCTGCAAAATCCACCGATCTGTCCTTTTTCGATTAGGGTATTTTTAACATGCTGAATTTTGGCAACCCCGAAGAAATTGCCTATCATCAGAGTCTGCTGATCAGCAACAGGGAATTGCCCCTTAGATGCAGAGCCGTATCTAGGTGTGGGCAGACGGTGCCTCGCACACAGCACATTTGTCCTGTAGGCACACAGTCTGCATCCACCCCTACTGACCAGCTCTCTATATGACAGCAGGCAGTGCTGGGGACTGGGGAGGCAGAGAGTGAATTCCTGTGTTGTGTGCTCAGCCCTGTCCCTTGCTGTGCCAGCACTGCAGACATGAGATGAGGCAGCGCTGGGCAGGTACTTCAGTGCGGCTGCCCCCCCCTTGCTGTTTTGGTGCAGCAAAACTTATGGTGATGAGTGCTGGGCATCCCATGTGAGCGCGGTGTAAACTAAGTGTGCGCCCTGATAGTTGGACGGACCCCTCCACCTATGGAGCATAGAGATGTGAGAGAAGCTCTGAGCTAGCCTGAAATGCTAAGTGAGACGTAGATAAGTGTGGACAGATATTCTTCATATATTCACTAATCTGCTGATAAACTGCAGGCATCCAGCCCTGTCCAGGAAGCAAGTCAGCATTTGTAGGACCCATAAAATCATCAGTTATGCAAAATCTACACCACACATTCACAGGGTTGGGTACGAGATCCCGACGGTCGGAATACAGATGCCTGAATCCTGTCCGCCAGAGTGCCAGAAGGGGGCTAGCGCAACGAAGCTGCGCTCACCATAGGTTCTATTCCCACTCCATGGGTGTTGTGGGCACCCAGGAGTGGGAGTAGCTGTGGCGGCACTGCCGGCATTCTGATGGTTGGGATCCCGGCGTTCGGTATTCTACCGCCGGCATTCTGACTACATCCCATTCACAGCACCAAAAAATGCAGTGTGTTTATATTATCATTACTCAAACAAATGTCCTTTAAAGACTCTCAGCGCTGTCTCTTTTACTGAAGCTGTCAGAAACTCAGTTTCTTCCAATTAATATATCACACTGTATTCCCAATTCATAAAAACAAAGTCTCTTTTATTCATAAGAAGTCTCTATAGGCATTAATAAGCATTTCGGTTCACAGCGTTCTCTTGATTATGCACAGATAACAGCGGTCACAAAAAGGAGTTCTCTCACTGGATTCCCTGGACGTTCTCTTATTAAACAGTACTGCTTCTCCGCCTCAGGTCGTTTGTACTCGGTGCTGCCTTTACCTTTACTGCCGCCCTGTGCCGCTCCTCCCGCTGTGCTACCAGAAGCACGTTGTTACCACACTGTAATTATAGTGACCAAATGCCCATTCAGCCGCCGACGCGTTTCTACCCATATCGGGTCTTAGTCATGGCATCTAAGACCCAATACGGGTAGAAACGCGTCAGCGGCTGATGGTGGATTTGGCAGTAAAGGTAGCGGGGAGAGAGAATCACCGAGAGGCGTCTAGCGGAGAAACCATACCACGGACACCAGATAACACAGGTGGAGTGGAAGGTTTTGGACAGCAGTCTGCAGTTATAGCTGAGAAGTCAGGTGCGAGCCGGCAGCACAGAGTACAAACGACCTGAGGCGGAGAAGCAGTACTGGTTAATAAGAGAACATCCAGGGAATCCGGTGAGATAACTTCTTTTTGTGACCGCTGTTATCTGTGCATAATCAAGAGAATGCTGTGAACCGAAATGCTTATTAATGCCTATAGAGACTTCTTATGAATAAAAGAGACTTTGTTTTTATGAATTGGGAATACAGTGTGATATATTAATTGGAAGAAACAAAGTTTCTGACAGCATCAGTAAAAGAGACAGCGCTGAGAGTCTTTAAAGGACATTTGTTTGTGTTTGGTTGTATTCCAGCTGATGGGCTGATCAGCTGTTTCCGATAAAAGACACAGCTGCAGTCTCAAATAAGAGCGCTTTTGGATGACTTTCCATATATTCTTGCATTCTATAATAAGAATTTACTCACCGGTAATTCTATTTCTCGTAGTCCGTAGTGGATGCTGGGAACTCCGTAAGGACCATGGGGAATAGCGGGCTCCGAAGGAGACTGGGCACATCTAAGAAAGAATTAGGACTACCTGGTGTGCACTGGCTCCTCCCTCTATGCCCCTCCTCCAGACCTCAGTTAGGAAACTGTGCCCGGAAGAGCTGACACAATAAGGAAAGGATTTGGAATCCCGGGTAAGACTCATACCAGCCACACCAATCACACCGTACAACTCGTGATACTATACCCAGTTAACAGTATGAATAACAACTGAGCCTCTCAACAGATGGCTCCAAACAATAACCCTTTAGTTAAGCAATAACTATATACAGGTATTGCAGACAATCCGCACTTGGGATGGGCGCCCAGCATCCACTACGGACTACGAGAAATAAAATTACCGGTGAGTAAATTCTTATTTTCTCTGACGTCCTAGTGGATGCTGGGAACTCCGTAAGGACCATGGGGATTATACCAAAGCTCCCAAACGGGCGGGAGAGTGCGGATGACTCTGCAGCACCGAATGAGCAAACTCAAGGTCCTCCACAGCCAGGGTATCAAACTTGAAGAATTTTGCAAATGTGTTTGAACCCGACCAAGTAGCAGCTCGGCAAAGTTGTAAAGCAGAGACCCCTCGGGCAGCCGCCCAAGAAGAGCCCACTTTCCTCGTGGAATGGGTTTTTACAGATTTAGGATGCGGCAGTCCAGCCGCAGAATGTGCAAGTTGAATCGTGCTACAGATCCAGCGAGCAATAGTCTGCTTTAAAGCAGGAGCACCCAGCTTGTTGGGTGCATACAGGATAAATAGCGAGTCAGTCTTCCTGACTCTAGCCGTCCTGGAAACAGATTTTCAGGGCCCGGACTACGTCCAGCAACTTGGAATCCTCCAAGTCCCTAGTAGCCGCAGGCACCACAATAGGTTGGTTCAAATGAAACGCTGATACCACCTTAGGCAGAAATTGGGGACAAGTCCTCAATTCCGCCCTATCCATATGGAAAATCAGATAAGGGCTTTTACAAGACAAAGCCGCCAATTCTGACACACGCCTGGCCGAAGCCAAGGCCAACAGCATGACCACTTTCCACGTGAGATATTTTAGCTCCACGGTTTTAAGTGGCTCAAACCAATGCTACTTTAGGAAATCCAACACCACGTTGAGATCCCAAGGTGCCACTGGAGGCACAAAAGGGGGCTGAATATGCAGCACTCCCTTAACAAAAGTCTGAACTTCAGGCAGTGAAGCCAGTTCTTTTTGGAAGAAAATCGACAGAGCCGAAATCTGGACCTTAATGGGACCCAATTTGACGCCCATAGTCACCCCCGACTGTAGGAAGTGCAGAAAACGACCCAGCTGAAATTCCTCCGTTGGGGCCTTCCTGGCCTCACACCACGCAACATATTTTCGCCATATGCGGTGATAATGTATTGCGGTCACATCCTTCCTAGCTTTAATCAGCGTAGGGATGACTTCCTCCGGAATGCCCTTTTCCTTCAGGATCCGGTGTTCAACCGCCATGTCGTCAAACGCAGTCTCTGTAAGTCTTGGAAGAGACAGGGCCCCTGCTGCCGCAGGTCCTGTCTGAGCGGCAGAGGCCATGGGTCCTCTGAGATCAATTCTTGAAGTACTGGGTACCAAGCTCTTCTTGGCCAATCCTGAACAATGATTATAGTTCTTACTCTTCTCCTTCTTATTCTCCTCAGTACCTTGGGTATGAGAGGAAGAGGAGGGAACACATAAACCGACTGGTACAGTCACGGTGTCACTAGAGCATCCACAGCTATCGCCTGAGGGTCCCTTGACCTGGCGCAATATCTTTTTAGCATTTTATTGAGGCGGGACGCCATCATGTCCACCTGTGGTCGTTCCCACCGGTGTACAACCAGCTTGAAGACTTCTGGATGAAGTCCCCACTCTCCCGGGTGGAGGTTGTGTCTGCTGAGGAAGTCTGCTTCCCAGTTTTCCACTCCCGGAATGAACACTGCTGACAGTGCTATCACGTGATTCTCCGCCCATCGAAGAATCCTTGTGGCTTCTGCCATTGCCATCCTGCTTCTTGTGCCGCCCTGTCAATTTACATGGGCGACAGCCGTGATGTTGTCTGACTGAATCAGCACCGGTTGTTTTTGAAGCAGGGATTCTGTTTTACTCAGGGCATTGTAAATGATCCGTAGTTCCAGAATATTTATATGCAAGGAAGTTTTTGTCCTTGGACGTTTTCTTCCCTGAGTGACTGCCCCCCACCCTCGGAGGCTTGCATTCGTGGTCACCAGGACCCAGTCCTGTATGCCGAATCTGCGGCCTTCACGAAGATGAGCACTCTGCAGCCACCACAGCAGAGACACCCTGGCCCTTGGTGACAGGGTGATCCACCGATGCATCTGAAGATGCGATTCGGACCACTTGTCCAATAGATCCCACTGGAAGATCCTCGCATGGAACCTGCCAAAGGGAAACGCTTTGTAAGAGCTACCATCTTTCCCAGGATTCGCGTGCAGTGATGCACCGACACCTGTTTTGGTTGCAGGAGGTCCCTGACCAGAGATGATAATTCCTGGGCCTTCTCCTCCGGGAGAAAAATCTTCTTCTGTTGTCCAGAATCATACCCAGGAACAGCAGACGCGTCGCGGGAATCAGCTGCGACTTTGGGATATTCAGGATCCAGCCGTGCTGATGCAGCACTTCCTGAGATAGTGCTACGCTGACTAGCAACTGCTCCTTGGACCTCGCCTTTATCAGGAGATCGTCCAAGTACGGGATAATTATAACTCCCTTCTTTCTAAGGAGTATCATCATTTTGGCCATTACCTTGGTAAATACCCTCGGTGCCATGGACAGACCAAACGGCAACGTCTGGCATTGGTAATGACAGTCCTGTACCACAAACCTGAGGTACTCCTGGTGAGGTGGGTACATGGGGACACCCTCTTCCAGGCTTGTATAACCGCCCTGAGCGATTCCATCTTGAACTTGAACTTCCTTATAGAAGTGTTCAAGAATTTTAAATTTAGGATGGGTCTCACCGAACCATCTGGTTTCGGTACCACAACATTGTGGAATAGTAACCCCGCCCCTGTTGAAGGGGGGGGGTACCTTGATTATCACCTGCTGGAAGTACAGCTTGTGAATAGCGTCCAGTACTACCTCCCTTTCTTTGGGAGCAGCCGGCAAGGCAGATTTGAGGTAACGGCGAGGGGGAGTGGCCTCTAACTCCAGCTTGTATCCCTGAGATACCACTTGTAGAACCCAGGGATCTACCTGTGAGCGAACCCACTGGTCGCTGAAGTTCCGGAGACGCGCCCCCACCGCACCTGGCTCCGCCTGTGGAGCCCCAGCGTCATGCGGTGGACTTTAGAGGAAGCGGGGGAGGATTTTGGTTCCAGGGAACTGGCTGTCTGGTGCAGCTTTTTCCCTCTTCCCCTGCCTCTGGGCAGAAAAGAAGCGCCTCTGACCCGCTTGCCTTTTTGTGGCCGAAAGGACTGTACCCGATAATACGGTGCTTTCTTAGGCTGTGAGGAAACCTGAGGTAAAAATGTCGACTCCCCAGCTGTTGCTGTGGATACTAGGTTCGAGAGACCCTCCACAAACAATTCCTCACTCTTACAAGGCAAAACCTCCATGTGCCTTTTAGAATCAGCATCACCTGTCCACTGCCGAGTCCATAATACTCTTCTGGCAGAAATGGACATTGCATTAATTTTAGATGCCAGCCGGCAAATATCCCTCTGTGCATCTCTCATATATAAGACCACGTCTTTAAAATGCTCTATGGTTAGCAAAATAGTATCCATGTCTAGTATCCATATTATCTGACAGGGTGTCGGACCAAGCTGCTGCAGCACTACACACTGAAGCAATTGCAGGTCTCAGTATAATACCTGAGTGTGTATATACAGACTTCAGGATAGCTTCCTGCTTTTTATCAGCAGGCTCCTTTAAGGCGGCCGTATCCTGAGACGGCAGTGCCACCTTTTTTGCCAAGCGTGTGAGCGCCTTCTCCACCCTAGGGGACGTCTCCCAACGTAACCTGTCCTTTGGCGGGACAGGGTACGCCATCAGTAATTTTTTAGAAATTACTATTTTCTCATCGGGGGAACTCCACGCTTCTTCACACACTTTATTCAATTCATCTGATGGGGAAGAACCACTGGATGCTTTTTCTCCCCAACTATAATACCCTTTTTTGTGGTAACTGGGTTAATGTCAGAAATGTGCAACACATTTTTCATTGCCGTAATCATACAACGGATGGCCCTTGTGGATTTTACATTTGTCTCATCGTCGTCTACACTGGAGTCAGACTCCGTGTCGACATCTGTGTCTGCCATCTGAGGTAGCGGCCGTTTTTGAGCCCCTGATGGCTTTTGAGACGCCTGGGCAGGCACGAGCTGAGAAGCCGGCTGTCCCACTGCTGTACGTCATCTAGCCTTTTATGTAAAGGAGTTGACACTGTCGGTTAATACCTTCCACATATCCACCCACTCTGGTGTCGACCCCGCAGGGGGTGACATCACACTTATCGGCACCTGCTCCGCCTCCATATAATCTTCCTCATCAATCATGTCGACACAGCCGTACCGACACACGCACACACAGGGAATGCTCTGACTGAGGACAGGACCCCACAAAGTCCTTTGGGGAGACAGAGAGAGAGTATGCCAGCACACACCAGAGCGCTATATAATGCAGGGATTCACACTACACACAGTGATTTTTCCCCTATAGCTGCTATAAATATACAGTTTGCGCCTATATTTAGTGCCCCCCCCCTCTCTTTTTCACCCTATTGAGCCTGGAAACTGCAGGGGAGAGCCTGGGGAGCGTCCCTCCAGCGGAGCTGTGAGAGGAAATGGCGCCAGTGTGCTGAGGGAGATAGCCCCGCCCCCTTCTCGGCGGACTTCTCCCGCTTTAAGGATATTTTTGGCAGGGGATTTTACACATATATAGTCTTACTGACTATATTATGTGTTTTATGCCAATATAAGGTACTCTTATTGCAGCCCAGGGCGCCCCCCACCAGCGCCCTGCACCCATCAGTGACCGGAGTGTGTGGTGTGCATGGGGAGCAATGGCGCACAGCTGCAGTGCTGTGCGCTACCTTAATGAAGACCGGAGTCTTCAGCCGCCGATTTCCTGGACGTTCTTCTTGCTTCTGGCTCTGCAAGGGGGACGGCGGCGCGGCTCCGGACGACCGAGGCTGGGCCTGTGTTCGATCCCTCTGGAGCTAATGGTGTCCAGTAGCCTAGAAGCCCAAGCTAGCTGCAAGCAGGTAGGTTCGCTTCTCTCCCCTAAGTCCCACGTAGCAGTGAGTCTGTTGCCAGCAGATCTCACTGAAAATAAAAAACCTAAATATATACTTTCTTTTCTAGGAGCTCAGGAGAGCCCCTAGTGTGCAACCAGCTCGGCCGGGCACAGAATTCTAACTGAGGTCTGGAGGAGGGGCATAGAGGGAGGAGCCAGTGCACACCAGGTAGTCCTAATTCTTTCTTAGATGTGCCCAGTCTCCTTCGGAGCCCGCTATTCCCCATGGTCCTTACGGAGTTCCCAGCATCCACTAGGACGTCAGAGAAATTATCATTACTAATTGATCTTACATTCTGTACATGTGATGACTTTTCCTGATGTCCTGATTCATTTGGCTGGCAGTAGTCCAAAAAGTGTGATGTTTCATGCAAACGAATCCCCCCCCCCCCCCCACCACCACCACCACCACATTTAGTTGTATTATATAATTTATAGTATAATAAAAAGAAATAAGTTATTTCAAATTGAAATATTCTTTATCGTACATACGAACTTCATACACATCAAATCACTTTGGCTCATCTTTTAATTACGGTGTCAGCATAAAAAGCTAAATTAAAGGGGCTCTTCCTTGTGCAATGTGTATAAAGGGGCGCTATTGTGGTACAACATATATAAGCGGTACTACTGTGGTGTAACATCTATAGGGGGTACTACTGTGGTGTAACATCTATAAGTGTCTCTACTGTGTTAATGTGACACTACTGTGCGGTGTAATGTGAATTAGTACAATTCTGTGGTCACGCCCCTTAGCCATAAAGCCCCCACCCTAGATTTTTGCTTAGCTTATCATCACGCACTATCCCAATTTTAAATACGGGGGGGAGAGGCGGCACCAATTCTCTTTCTGGCACAGGGTACCAAAATGTCTAGTTACGGAACTGCTTAGATTTATTGCCCACATCAGTCCTCGTGAAGGTGGTACTACAGTAAAATGATGACTATATCTTAAATACATACAGGCATTGATCATTACAGTTTGTGTTAAGTAGTCTTATTGTGACATTTATGTTCTATATACCTACACTCTGGGGAGATAACTAGTAATAAAAAAACAGTGCCTTCTACAAACAGCTGACATAACTATTGTAGCCACTGGGCACAATTCAATTTGATGACAGTTGAATTGCACCGGGAATTAGATCCCAGGGCTATTCAATACAGCGCTATGTGACACCCAACGACCGGATTTCTTCTTGCACCCCCGGATGGGTGCGAGCAGAAATCTGATAAATGTGCCAGTGTGATGCTAATTTCTGCCCTTAGCGAGATGGAAACAGCGTCACGCACTTAAGTCGGAGAATGCCCGTTCTCCCGACAATACACCCTGTTTAGTCCGGGAGAATGGGCATTCTCCGACTTACCACTGCGCTGCGGGAGCTTTTTCCCAGCGCTATTCAACGGTCATCGAATTGAATCGAGCCAAATGTATTACCTTATTTCATCCTTCATTTATTTACAATCTATTCTTGTGACTATATAGAATATTACCTTCTAATGTAGCATTCTTTCATTCTATACTGCCACATAGCTTATTTGGTGTATTACCTGTTTGCACATCCCAAACTTTGACATGTCCATTACTTAGCCCCGTTGCCAAAAGGAGCAGTGTGCTACCAGATCCGGCTTCTTGTTGCCTGAAATGTGGCCACAGCTTCCGCCCAACTGGTGAAGGCGAGGAACCAAAGGCCAAGCCCCAAACTATCTGTCCACAGTCCAGTACTTTCTCTTTCAGGCTTCCTTTCCTTTGGACTTCAGAGCCCTTGTAGCATTGACTTTTGGGTCTATAGGATGATGGTCTCCTGCTTGTAAGAACATCATAAAGATTTCCGGTTTTTGTTTTACAAAAACATCATAGGCAGGTGAACATCACGTTGCAGTATTAACAGTAACAACATATACGTATATAATTAATTGTCTAAACCCGACACTTACAATTGTTCATCTTCCAGGGGCCATGGAATGAGCTTAATGATGCCATGTCCTTGAGACCAGGCAAACCAGGAGCCATCAGGTGAGAATGCAACACTCCAAGTCTCGCAGCTGGACTTCCAGTCATACAGAGGTTCTCTGCCTGGACGTAGTTCTGCCAGTAGGACAGGTGGATCTGAAGACAACCAACCATAAGTGCCAATTACTTTATTATATTTTTAGTATATTTTTATTTTCTAAAGGTGACTTAAATCACTTGCATTGATATACTATTAAAAATTGTAACCATTGCTCACAATTTGGTAACTTTACAGGAATAATGTTGGCTAGATGGGGCAGATTCAATAAGCAGCGTGTTCTGACACCAAGCAGGATATTAGAGCATAAAATACTTATCACCTATTTCTGCACACGTCCATAGCGAGGAAGCAAAATAAGCTTTACTTATAGTAATAACTGGAAATGTATGCAGCTGCATATGGAGCTAGGCCTCCCACATCAACTAGTATCACAGTAACATTATGTGCACCTACATATTCAGCTCAGAGGAGTACATTTACTAAAGCTTCTAGAACAGAGAATTGTCGATGTTGCCCACAGCATCAGATACAGTCTAACATGGACTAAAAGGCAATAGAGAAAAGATAGACAGCATCTGATTGGTTGCTAAGGGCAACATCACCAATTCTCTGTTTTAGAAGCTTTAGTAAATTTACTCCTATGTTCCTAATACACTGGCACAGATAAGCTCTATAAATGCTGCAGGGCAACACAACATATGCATACAAAAGTATCTGTGTGGCACTAGCCACACCAAACAGTTAAAAGAATTATGTCGATGGTCTAGCTAAACCACAATATAAAAATGTGAACATGTGGCATTCAACAAATACAAAAAACCCTTATGTTCACTATTCACTTTTATTACAAGAAAAAAATAAGATTTTACTTACCGATAAATCTATTTCTCGTAGTCCGTAGTGGATGCTGGGACTCCGTAAGGACCATGGGAATAGCGGCTCCGCAGGAGACAGGGCACAAAATAAAAGCTTAAGGATCAGGTGGTGTGCACTGGCTCCTCCCCCTATGACCCTCCTCCAAGCCTCAGTTAGGATACTGTGCCCGGACGAGCGTACATAATAAGGAAGGATATTGAATCCCGGGTAAGACTCATACCAGCCACACCAATCACACCGTACAACTCGTGATCTGAACCCAGTTAACAGTATGATAAACGCAAAGGAGCCTCTGAAAAGATGGCTCACAACAATAATAACCCGAATTTTTGTAACAATAACTATATACAAGTATTGCAGACAATCCGCACTAGGGATGGGCGCCCAGCATCCACTACGGACTACGAGAAATAGATTTATCGGTAAGTAAAATCTTATTTTCTCTGACGTCCTAGTGGATGCTGGGACTCCGTAAGGACCATGGGGATTATACCAAAGCTCCCAAACGGGCGGGAGAGTGCGGATGACTCTGCAGCACCGAATGAGAGAACTCCAGGTCCTCCTCAGCCAGGGTATCAAATTTGTAGAATTTAGCAAACGTGTTTGCCCCTGACCAAGTAGCTGCTCGGCAAAGTTGTAAAGCCGAGACCCCTCGGGCAGCCGCCCAAGATGAGCCCACTTTCCTTGTGGAATGGGCTTTTACTGATTTTGGTTGTGGCAATCCTGCCACAGAATGTGCAAGCTGAATTGTACTACAAATCCAACGAGCAATCGTCTGCTTTGAAGCAGGAGCACCCAGCTTGTTGGGTGCATACAGGATAAACAGCGAGTCAGATTTTCTGACTCCAGCCGTCCTGGAAACATATATTTTCAAGGCCCTGACAACGTCAAGCAACTTAGAGTCCTCTAAGTCCCTGGTAGCCGCAGGTACCACAATAGGTTGGTTCATGTGAAATGCAGAAACCACCTTAGGTAGAAATTGAGGACGAGTCCTCAATTCCGCCCTGTCAGAATGAAAAATTAAGTAAGGGCTTTTATATGATAAAGCCGCCAATTCTGACACACGCCTGGCTGAAGCCAAGGCTAACAGCATCGACACCTTCCATGTGAGATATTTTAAGTCCACAGTGGAAAGTGGTTCAAACCAATGTGACTTTAGAAAACTCAACACAACATTGAGATCCCAAGGTGCCACTGGAGGCACAAAAGGAGGCTGTATGTGCAGCACCCCTTTTACAAAAGTCTGAACTTCAGGTACTGAAGCCAGTTCTTTCTGGAAGAAAATCGACAGGGCCGAAATTTGAACCTTAATGGACCCCAATTTTAGGCCCATAGACAGTCCTGTTTGCAGGAAATGAAGGAAACGACCCAGTTGAAATGCCTCTGTAGGGGCCTTCTTGGCCTCACACCACGCAACATATTTACGCCAAATGCGGTGATAATGTTTTGCGGTTACGTCCTTCCTGGCTTTGACCAGAGTAGGGATGACTTCTTCTGGAATGCCTTTTTCCCTCAGGATCCGGCGTTCAACCGCCATGCCGTCAAACGCAGCCGCGGTAAGTCTTGGAACAGACAAGGCCCCTGCAGTAGCAGGTCCTTTCTTAGAGGTAGAGGCCACGGTTCGTCCGTGAGCATCTCTTGAAGTTCCGGGTACCAAGTCCTTCTTGGCCAATCCGGAACCACGAGTATAGTTCTTACTCCTCTCCTTCTTATGATTCTCAGTACTTTTGGTATGAGAGGCAGAGGAGGGAACACATACACTGACTGGTACACCCACGGCGTTACCAGAGCGTCCACTGCTATTGCCTGAGGGTCCCTTGACCTGGCGCAATATCTGTCCAGTTTTTTGTTTAGACGTGACGCCATCATGTCCACCTTTGGTTTTTCCCAACGGTTTACAATCAGGTGGAAGACTTCTGGGTGAAGTCCCCACTCTCCCGGGTGAAGGTCGTGTCTGCTGAGGAAGTCTGCTTCCCAGTTGTCCACTCCCGGAATGAACACTGCTGACAGTGCTATCACATGATTTTCCGCCCAGCGAAGAATCCTTGCAGCTTCTGCCATTGCCCTCCTGCTTCTCGTGCCGCCCTGTCTGTTTACGTGGGCGACTGACGTGATGTTGTCCGATTGGATCAACACCGCCTGACCCTGAAGCAGAGGTTTTGCTTGACTTAGGGCATTGTTGACTAGCTCGGATAACTCCCTGGCCTTCTCTTCCGGGAGAAACACCTTCTTCTGGACTGTGTTCAGAATCATTCCTAGGAACAGTAGACGTGTCGGTGGAATCAGCTGCGATTTTGGAATATTTAGAATCCACCCGTGCTGACGTAACACTACCTGAGATAGTGCTACTCCGACTTCTAACTGTTCCCTGGATCTTGCCCTTATCAGGAGATCGTCCAAGTAAGGGATAATTAAAATGCCTTTTCTTCGTAGAAGAATCATTATTTCGGCCATTACCTTGGTAAAGACCCGAGGTGCCGTGGACAATCCAAACGGCAGCGTCTGAAACTGATAATGACAGTTTTGTACTACAAACCTGAGGTACCCTTGGTGAGAAGGGTATATTGGGACGTGGAGATAAGCATCTTTGATGTCCAGAGACACCATATAGTCCCCTTCTTCCAGGTTCGCTATCACTGCTCTGAGTGACTCCATCTTGAATTTGAACCTTTTTATGTAAGTGTTCAAGGATTTCAGATTTAAAATTGGTCTCACCGAGCCGTCCGGCTTCGGTACCACAAACAGCGTGGAATAATACCCCTTTCCCTGTTGCAAGAGGGGTACCTTGATTATCACCTGCTGGGAATACAGCTTGTGAATGGCTTCCAAAACTGCCTCCCTGTCGGAGGGAGACTTTGGTAAAGCAGACTTCAGGAACCGATGAGGGGGAAACGCCTTGAATTCCAGTTTGTACCCCTGCGATACTACCTGTAGAATCCAGGGATCCACTTGCGAGTGAGCCCACTGCGCGTTGAAATTCTTGAGACGGGCCCCCACCATATCTGAGTCTGCTTGTAAAGCCCCAGCGTCATGCTGAAGACTTGGCAGAAGCAGGGGAGGGCTTCTGCTCCTGGGAAGCGGCTGCATGGTGCAGTCTTTTTCCTCTTCCTCTGCCCCGGGGCAGAAAGGAGTGGCCTTTTGCTCGCTTGTACTTATGGGAACGAAAGGACTGAGTTTGAAAAGACGGTGTCTTTTTCTGCTGATGTGGAGTGACCTGGGGTAAAAAGGTGGATTTTCCAGCCGTTGCCGTGGCCACCAGGTCCGATAGACCAGCCCCAAATAACTCCTCCCCTTTATACGGCAATACTTCCATGTGCCGTTTGGAATCCGCATCCCCTGACCACTGTCGCGTCCATAACGCTCTTCTGGCAGAGATGGACATAGCACTTACTCTTGATGCCAGGGTGCAAATATCCCTCTGTGCATCACGCATATATAGTAATGCATCCTTTAAATGTTCTATAGTTAACAAAATATTGTCCCTATCCAGGGTATCAATATTCTCGGTCAGGGAATCCGACCATGCGACTCCAGCACTGCACATCCAGGCTGAGGCGATTGCTAGTCGCAGTATAACACCAGTATGTGTGTATATACTTTTTAGGATATTTTCCAGCCTTCTATCAGCTGGTTCTTTGAGGGTAGCCGTATCAGGAGACGGTAACGCTACTTGTTTTGATAAACGTGTGAGCGCCTTATCTACCCTAGGGGGTGTTTCCCAACGCGCCCTAACCTCTGGCGGGAAAGGATATAATGCTAATAATTTTTTAGAAATTAGCTGTTTTTTATCGGGGGAAACCCACGCTTTTTCACACACCTCATTTATTTCCTCTGACTCAGGAAAAAATATTGGTAGTTTTTTCTCACCCCACATAATACCCTTCTTTGTGGTACTTGTAGTGTCAGAAAGGTTCAATGCCTCTTTCATTGCCGTGATCATGTAACGTGTGGCCCTACTGGACATTACGTTTGTCTCGTCACCGTCGACACTAGACTCAGTATCTGTGTCAGGGTCTGTGTCGACCCACTGAGGTAACGGGCGTTTTAGCGCCCCTGACGGTGTTTGAGACGCCTGGACAGGCACTAATTGATTTGCCGGCTGTCTCATGTCGTCAACAGTTTTTTGCAAATTGCTGACATTATCACTTAATTGTTTAAATACAATCATCCAGTCAGGTGTCGACTCCCTAGGGGGTGACATCACCAACACAGGCAACTGCTCCGCCTCCACATCATTTTCCTCCTCATACATGTCGACACACGCGTACCGACACACAGCACACACACCGGGAATGCTCTGATAGAGGACAGGACCCCACTTAGCCCTTTGGAGAGACAGAGGGAGAGTCTGCCAGCACACACCCAGCGCTATATATATATATACAGGGATAACCTTATATAAGTGTTACTCCCTTATAGCTGCTGTTAATATATTTATTTGCTGCCAAACGTGCCCCCCCTTCTCTTTTTTACCCTGATTCTGAAGCAGGACTGCAGGGGAGAGTCAGGGAGCCGTCCTTCCAGCGGAGCTGTGAGGGAAAATGGCGCTTGTGTGCGGAGGAGATAGGCTCCGCCCCTTCACGACGTCCTTATCTCCCGCTTTTTTGTGTAAAATGGCAGGGGATTAAAATACATCCATATAGCCCAGGAGCTATATGTGATGTATTCTGTTTTGCCACCTAAGGTATTCTGTTATATTGCGTCTCAGGGCGCTCCCCCCCCAGCGCCCTGCACCCTCAGTGACCGGAGTGTGAAGTGTGCTGAGAGCAATGGCGCACAGCTGCGGTGCTGTGCGCTACCTTAGTCTGAAGACAGGATGTCTTCTGCCGCCGATTTCACCGGACCTCTTCGTCTCTTCTGGCTCTGTAAGGGGGACGGCGGCGCGGCTCCGGTGACCCATCCAGGCTGAACCTGTGATCGTCCCTCTGGAGCTAGTGTCCAGTAGCCTAAGAAACCCGATCCACTCTGCACTCAGGTGAGTCCGTTTCTTCTCCCCTTAGTCCCACGATGCAGTGAGCCTGTTGCCAGCAGGACTCACTGAAAAAAAAAAAAAAAAAAAAAACAACTTTTATTCTAAGCAGCTCAGGAGAGCCACCTAGATTGCACCCTTCTCGGCCGGGCACAAAAATCTAACTGAGGCTTGGAGGAGGGTCATAGGGGGAGGAGCCAGTGCACACCACCTGATCCTTAAGCTTTTATTTTGTGCCCTGTCTCCTGCGGAGCCGCTATTCCCATGGTCCTTACGGAGTCCCAGCATCCACTAGGACGTCAGAGAAAGTAGCCTAACTTACTACATAAAGTAAATGGTTTATGTCAACATAGGATAAAAGTATCCAATCTTTCATCCCCTCGCTCAAACCTAGCAACAACACGCCATTCTCTAGCAAGCTCAGTCATTAATTGTAAAATAATTCTATTGGGCACTGCCATCACTACATTAGCCATACACCACACCACTCGCACATGATCAGCAGCACACACAAAACGTTTTATCAGTTCCCTCCAGCATATTTTACGTCGTAACACAAGTAATGGGCCCTACGCGATCCAAACCCGCGCTGCCCGATGGTGGATACGGTCGACGGGCGACCCGGCGGCGGGGGGGGGGGCAGTGCCAGGTGGTGAAGTTTCTTCACTCCCCCCGTCACCCGACTCCATAGCAGCGCATGCAAATATGGACGAGATCGTCCATATTGGCCTGCATGCACAAGCAACAGGACACCAGCGATGAACGAGCGTGGGGCCGCACATCGTTCATCGCTGGAGCCTCCACACTGAAAGATATGAACGGTATCTCGTTCATTAATGAACGAGATCGTTCATATCTTTCACTAATATCGCCCAGTGTGTAGGGCCTATAAAACAGAACGAAAACAGTTGCATTATTTCCAATTCAATGATTCAACATAATTATTTACAGAACATCTGGTTTGCAACATTTTATTCTTTCAATCATTCAGCTAAAATTATAACGTAAACTCTCCTGAAGCGCATACACATTCCACTTGCCCATATTTGTTACTGAATAAGGAAACATTAACAAAAGCTTGTGACTGGTATAACAAGTTTAACAATAACATATGGTTACAACTGTTTGAAAGCTCACAACCCCTTCTATATACACTATACTGTAAATGTAACTTGCCAGGTAGCCATATGCACTGAAAAAAAAAAAGTTTTCAAGTGTTTTTATTCCTTTTCCCAACACATATGCATGAAGGGTATTATCTCATAGGACAGCAGAAAACAACACACATGTAAGAAAGTAATCTCATTTCGGATTGGATAAGGCAAACGTGGAGGGGGGGGGGGGGATGTAAAAGGCTGCATTTCAATTTTTTCTTTTATGGTTTGTGGCCAATGTTCAGAATGACTTGGGTGTGACCAGAGAATCATGTAATCAGTTATGTTGGACAGCATTTTACATGCAAGTTGAAGTGATTTTCAGATTAGGGGCCGGATTTAATGGCTTTTGAGACTCCGGCCGAACGTGTATGTTTTTTTAAAGCAGCAAACGTTTACAAGGCAAAACCTGGTTTGTTTTGCCTTGTAAATGTTTGCTACTTTAAAAAAAAAAAAAAAGTACGAGTTCGGAAGGAGTCAGTCGCAGAGCTCCGGCCTAGTCACAAGCAATTACATCCGGCCCTAGGAGTCTACATGTTTTGTTGAAAACCATCCATTCACAACATGTGCATCAGGACAAGTATATATAAAAGATAAAGCTAGGTTACATCACAAAGATAAAGATGAACAGAAGTGTTCATGAAAGAAGCTGGAGATAAATGAATGTGGTCTCTAGTTTTAAAATAAACGGATTCGTTATAATTCACTTTGGTTTTCCAAACTATGCTATAATAGTGCATAACAGAGTACTGCTATTTGTCAGCATTCGACTGAATCAGAAAAAAAACGAATCACTTGGTGGCTGCTAACAAATACGCAGCATTAAATACCAGCAAAATCTACTTAGGTAGACACTGCTATACCCTGTAGATCGGGACTGGCCAGCCTGTGGCTTTCCAGCTGTTGTGAAACTACAAAATCCCAGCATGCCTTACCCCAGTTTTGCTATTAGGGAATGCTAAAACTGAGTTTAACAACAGCTGGAGAGCCACAGGTTGGACAGGCCTGCTGTTGATATTTAGGGTTACAAGGAAAAATGTATTTATGGTGGTCAGATCTACAACCACCCCTACTAGAGCCAAACCTGACATTTTTCTAAAGTTATCATTTACACTGAGTGGGGTTGAGTAAGCACATTCCAGACATCTAAAGAAACTGAACATCTATATATATCCCAGCAACTCCTACACCTACAGTCTTTTACACAGTCAGATTAAACAGTACATTCCACTCACCCACTCAAACAGGAAATGAAAGGACTGATACACTGCCAACTCAGAGATCCAGGGACAAATTCCTTTCACCCTGTAAAGCCAGGAAAGCACACAGTCTAACCAGGTCATCCCAGAAATTGTGCAAATCAAAGTGTTTACCTTACATGTCAGGTCACACTCCACATTGAGGTCAGCAGCCAGCGGCATGCAGCACCTTCACTTTTCATAAAGCAGGATATATAGAGGAAAAGCTATTAAGAGCACCAATAGCCAAGTACAAATTTAACATCCGAATCAAGATCATACTTCTCCAGTGGTGTAGCTAATGTCCAATCAGAAGCATCTTAATCATCCCACTTCCACCTTCCCCAATAACACTGACCACCCACTGCAGATGAACAGGTCCCTGAATTCTCTGGCAGACACACACCAGTCACTTAACATGTGGGCATATATTATACACTTTTATGTGACTAGTATTGACCAGGTAATTGTACATTGTATGTGCACGACCCTTCCAAAAATACGGATTGGTCAGACATGCCAAATCATCAGGCAAGTCTGTCCAATGCAATATTTTTTTTTGTAGGTTCAAGTTGGCGAACTTAGGCAGCAAATGCACTGTCACAGCCAGACATTTCTCATTCCATCAGAACGGAGAAACGTCTCCTCTCCAGGGAAGGAAATCAGATATTGTGGCCATATACTGTAAGATATCTCCGTGTATGGCCACTTTATCTGCTGGTGTCAGCCTGTCAGATGAAATATCCGACGGTCTGACAGGCATTTTATCTGACCGTGTATGCCCAACATTAGTCTTGCCAATAAAGAAGGGAAAGGGGGGAGGGAATATCAAATTATATGCAACTATAAAAGGTGCGGAATTTGGGACGAAGGAATGCAACCTTTTTATTGAGTTGGCCAACCATAGGTTCAGCTAGATATTTATACTGCTTAGGCATGTTCCGTTAAAGAAAATATTTCACAACATCCAATTAACTGGTCTAAACCTATTAATATTGGATGAACAAGTACACTAAGGGGTATATTCAATTAGGGTCGGATTCATTCCGACATGCATTTGTCGGAATGGATCCGACAACCCCTATTCAATCTCATCTCAATTCGACTTTTAAAAAGTCGAACTGAGATGAGGGACCCAGTGGAGGAGAGGGGGGGGGGAGCCGCGGGGAGACCGAGGAGAGCAGCGTTACAGTAGCGCTGCAGAAGGACATCTCACAGCCTCCCAACCTCACGGCAGTATCCACCCGGCTCCAACAAGAGTGACCTCACTTGCTGGAGCCGGGTGGACGCTGCCATGAGCGGCGCGGCTGTGAGACATCCTGCTGCAGCACTGATCTCCCCTGTATACCCTGCGTCTGTCCCCCGTCTCCCCCTCCCCTCTTCTCCTCCATTTTTTGTCGGACTGAGATGGTCGGAAATGGGGCCAAATCCTGTCGAATTTGGCCCTGTTTCGCGTACTTTTGAGTGAATCGGCAGCTATACCGCCGATTCACTTACTATTCGACAAGTCGAATTCCACGATAAAAACTGATGGGACTGAATAGGTCGAATCACTATTTGACCTTAAAAAGTCGAAAACCGACGTCTTTTCGACAGACTGCAGTTTTCAACCCTAATTAAATATACCCCTAAAGCTGCTTATTGCAGTTACAAATTAATAAAGGGACACAGCTCTAGCTACAGTGACATCACAGCTTGTGATAAAGGTTTATCTATAGCTGTAATGACCGAGGATCATATATAATAGTCTATAGAAAATTAACTGTAGTGCGGGATGCTATTTACAGCACAATAGGGTAACACACAAAAAAATATTCCAAAACTTTTTGTTTCTTTGTATAATTCTTTATTTTAGACTGTCAAGAGAATGACATACACAAGTACAAATGAACAGCCAATAAACAAGTACAACATGACCATACATCCAATTATTTAAGAACTGAAATAGATGGGGAATTGGTGGCTGGAGGGGCACAGGACTAATGAGGAGATACCTAGATGGATCCTAGTCGGATTACTGAGTAAGGGAAAAGTCTTTAGGGGCTATGACTTTGTTGATTGTAGCAGGGACATACACTGAAGGGAACTCTATGGGTAGAAAACTGTCCACCAAACATGTACCAACAATGGGAGATAAGGGGCCAAGGAAGGAGGCAGATAGAGGTCTACAGCAAAAGAACAGCCAAAGATCCCACAATTTGACTCTAAGTGAATTAGGGGCTGATTAATGTGGGTTCTTCAAATGTTTGGCCACGAAGCAGTCAATTGCTGCAAGGGTGTATGCAGCTAATCTCCTAGATAAAAGGATGTTCAGAGAGAACACAGTGTCCCAGAAAGAGGTCAATACAGGACATGACTGCCCCTTACTGCCCATGTCTGCAGAGCCTCCAACAGTCAGGTGACAGAAAAATTCTTTTAGGCCTCACTTGACAGAATATATACCACCAATAAGAGACTTCGTAAGAAGTATTCTTAATCATAGTCTAGATCAGCGTTGACTGCAGCACCAACTACCTAGTGTGTTTGTGTGTGTGTGTGGGGCTAAGCACATATAAACATACATGTCGCAGTGGCACTATGTATCACGTCCGCCTTGCTGAACCTGGGTCTCTGCACTAGGCTTCATGCTCCTAAGCCCACCCCCACATTATTAGCTAGTTTCACAGGAGTCTGGGGGCAGCTTTAGGAGAGGTAAACCCAGTGCAAAGTACCGGGATCTAAAGGGTGTCTGATACACAGCGCCGCTGCTGATCCCGGATACACTACCAGAACATATATTACATACATCTTGCCATGTATGTTTATAGGTGCTTAACCCCCCCCCCCCCCCCCGCGCCCCCTTGCACTTGGTAGATGGGGGGCAGCGGCCGCTGGTTGAGATGAAGTATTTAGCAATTTCTAGGGCCCGATTTATTTAACCACAAGAGGACATTTCACTGCCGGTAAACTTAACATGAACTTCTCACTGACTAGAAAAAATGTTGCGTGCATGGGTAAAAACACTGCATTAATACATGTTAACATTATCTGCCGGTAATTGAAAACTGCATTTAGAAATGGACATGGTAAACGGGATTTTTCTAGCCCTGATATCACACATCCTAATATTTCCTGTGACTCTTTTCACAGACAACTATTTTATATTTCCTATGGATGTTCAGCAAATAAAACATTTCTGAAGCGGCCACATTTGATTACCAGTGTGAGGTTAATACAGATGTCCTCCTTAGCCAGCAACGCCCAATTTCCTCGTTTGATTTAGTATTTGAATCCCTTCCTATTTAACTCCATACAAATAATGCTTATCATGGCATCCGGGTGGGTGACAAGACCTTAAACCATTCTATGTTCACTGATGACTTTTTTATATTTCATGCCCTTCCACTCCTATCCCGGTTATACTCCGTGACCTAAAGCTTTTAAATGTAGAATTAATGGTCATAAGTCAGAAATTCTCCAACTCATGGACCCAATTTGCTTCTCCAATCTTCCTCCCCCTCATCTCAATTCTGGATCAGATGGGATTCTGAAATATTTAGGGGTTGATATACCTTCCTCCGTGGCCCATGTGTGAAAAGATGCCACCTGCAGCATTTACATATGTTCACAGCTCTGAATCAGGTTCTTAGAGACCCCAGTGGCATATGCTAAACCTTACAATGGGGGTAATTCCAAGTTGATCGCAGCAGGATTTTTTTTAGCAATTGGGCAAAACCATGTGCACTGCAGGGGAGGCAGATATAACATGTGCAGAAAGAGTTAGATTTGGGTGGGTTATTTTGTTTCTGTGCAGGGTAAATACTGGCTGCTTTATTTTTACCCTGCAAGTTAGATTGCAGATTGAACACACTACACCCAAATCTAACTCTCTCTGCACATGTTATATCTGCCTCCCCTGCAGTGCACATGGTTTTGCCCAATTGCTAACAAAAATCCTGCTGCGATCAACTTGGAATTACCCCCAATATCTGGAAATGGATGCACTCCTCCACATATTTGCGTTCTCTCATGCTGCGGACTTTCGATATATCTGACTGGTGTTTAGGTGCGGCTCACTTTACTTATCAGCAGTACTTTGTCAGACTGATGATAATCAGCAGGCAGAAAGCTACATCTTCCGCCATGCATTTAGACTGTACCGGCAAAGCAAATAAACAAAACTACCAGACCCACATTCCTTTTCATTGGAACAGGTGTGTGAATGAGAGGAGTTACATACATATTATATTGTTTCGTATAAACCAGAAGATCTGTAGCCGCTTGGAAGAGGAGACAGTAATCATGACAAATGTAAAGTAAAACGATCCCTCCCCAAAAAGCAAATGACGAGTTGTTTAACAGTAACACAAGGCCAACAAAAAAGGGAACTTAGGTTAACATCCTAACTACTAACAACTGATAACCATGTGTGTCATGGAAATGTCTGGCCATAGAATATAACTAACTACCAATAACATTCTTTATATGGCCTTTCATTAATGACACTTTGTAACTATGTTACAGAAAAAAAACAAAATACACCCACATAGTCAAACAGAGAAGTTAACATTCTGCATTCCGTAGATACCACATTTAGACGGGATGCAGTTTACCGGCTGTCGGGATCCCGGCGTTCAGGAGACCGATGCCGGAATCCCAACACCCGCCAATAAACCAACAGCTGGCATCCCGACAGCTGCCCGTACTTCCCATTCGGTTGGTGGGTCATGCCACCAACCGAGTGGGAACAGAACCTGTGGCAAGCGAAGCGAGTCCGCGAGGGGACTCACTGCCTCGCTACCGGTATTCCGGCAGACGGGATGCAGCTGTCGGGATACTGACAGCCGGTATATCGTATGTATCACATTTATACTATATAAAGAATCACAGTTGACCATTTGTGTAAAACAATATATTGAAAAATGTGATCAAATTTACCAGTCTCAAATTCTACTGTATAGTTTCATGCAGGATCCTGGCGGTCGGAATCCCTGCAGTCGAAATACCGACCCCGGAATCCCGACACTGGTATGTATCCTGACTGCCAGCATATCAATCCCAACCCGTTTCTTGCACCTAAAAAAAGCTTCAGCTCTAACAACCAACAGAACATGTTAGAAACTGAATTTCACATTAACAATGTCAACATAATGACTATATCGACACTGCAAATATACCGACATGTTTATGGTCAACATTCTGGATGTCAAAACCAAAGTACCGATTCCACGCTAGACAAAGAGCATAATATATATATATAAATAAAGAGATCTTTCTGAGGCGCTGCAAAATGGAGCAGCAGAAGACAGTACAAATAGGTCACCAACCTACAAAGACAATATGTAACAGAAAAATACAGTCTCACTTTCTGCGCTCCAAATGTCCTTGTTTTAAACGATCCTCACAGCGATGTCATGATATGCATGAAAAAAAAAATACAATAGTGCAATTAAAAAAGGGAAGCCAATTAGGGCAAAGGAAACCCTTTTTATTTAAAATTCACAAATGAAACACAAATAGACAACCGGCCATACCAATTTGGGGAACAGAGATGGAATCGACTGACATGAAATGATCCGGATATTACAACAATTTGTCATATGCTCCCCTCAATGGATGAACCGGTTTAGGACATCAATATGGATACTAATTGGCTTCCCTTTTTTAATTGCATACCCACCATATGAGTGATATCCATACTCATTATACGGGCGAAAGAGAAAATAATATTTACGGAAAAGAAACCTTTATGTGCTTTCTATCCCACTTTTTCAAGTAAGCATACACGTAAGGATTCATTACCGTATCTTCACGGCATCACTTTTGGGTGACCCCATAAAAAGGTGGACGTCATATCTCTTTTCTGGGACCATCTTCATCACCTAGTTTCCCCTTTACACAGTGGAAAGAACTGTAGTGTCCATACAGGATTACACTATTGTATTTTGTTTCTCTTTTTTTCATGCATATCATGACATCGCTGTGAGGATCGTTTAAAACAAGGGGACATTTGGAGTGCAGAAAGTGAGACTGTATTTTTCTGTTACAAAGAGCATAAATAAGAATTTACTTACCGATAATTCTATTTCTCGGAGTCCGTAGTGGATGCTGGGGTTCCTGAAAGGACCATGGGGAATAGCGGCTCCGCAGGAGACAGGGCACAAAAAGTAAAGCTTTCCGATCAGGTGGTGTGCACTGGCTCCTCCCCCTATGACCCTCCTCCAGACTCCAGTTAGGTACTGTGCCCGGACGAGCGTACACAATAAGGGAGGAATTTTGAATCCCGGGTAAGACTCATACCAGCCACACCAATCACACTGTACAACCTGTGATCTGAACCCAGTTAACAGTATGATAACAGCGGAGCCTCTGAAAAGATGGCTCACAACAACAATAACCCGATTTAGTTAGCAATAACTATGTACAAGTATTGCAGATAATCCGCACTTGGGATGGGCGCCCAGCATCCACTACGGACTCCGAGAAATAGAATTATCGGTAAGTAAATTCTTATTTTCTCTATCGTCCTTGTGGATGCTGGGGTTCCTGAAAGGACCATGGGGATTATACCAAAGCTCCCAAACGGGCGGGAGAGTGCGGATGACTCTGCAGCACCGAATGAGAGAACTCCAGGTCCTCTTTTGCCAGGGTATCAAATTTGTAGAATTTTACAAACGTGTTCTCCCCCGACCACGTAGCTGCTCGGCAAAGTTGTAATGCCGAGACCCCTCGGGCAGCCGCCCAAGATGAGCCCACCTTCCTTGTGGAATGGGCCTTAACAGATTTAGACTGTGGCAGGCCTGCCACAGAATGTGCAAGTTGAATTGTGCTACCAATCCCACGAGCAATCGACTGCTTAGAAGCAGAAGCACCCAGCATTGTTGGGTGCATACAGGATAAACAGCAAGTCAGATTTCCTGACTCCAGCCAACCTGGAAACTATATTTTCAGGGCCCTGATAACATCCAGCAACTTGGAGTCCTCCAAGTCCCTAGTAGCCGCAGGTACCACAATAAGCTGGTTCAGGTGAAACGCTGACACCACCTTAAGGAGAAACTGGGGACGAGTCCGCAGCTTTGCTCTGTCCGAATGGACAATCAGATATGGCTTTGTGAGATAAAGCCGCCAATTCTGACACTCGCCTGGCCGAGGCCAGGACCAACAGCATGGTCATTTTCCATGTGAGATATATCAAATCCACAGATTTGAGTTGTTTAAACCAATGTGATTTTTTAGGAATCCCAAAACTACGTTGAGATCGCCCAGTGCCACTGGAGACATCAAAGGGGCTGTATATGCAGTACTCCCTTAACAACTTCTGGACTTCAGGAACTGAAGCCAATTTCTTTCTGGAAGAAAATCAACAGGCCGAAATTTGAACCTTAATGGACCCAATTTGAGACCCATAGACACTCCTGTTTGCAGGAAATGTAGAAATTAACCTAGTTGAAATTCTTCCGTGGAGCCTTCCTGGACTCACACCCTGGCACATATTTTCACCTAAGTGGTGATAATGTTGTGCGGTCACCTCCTTCCTGGCTCTGACCAGGGTAGGGATGACCTCTTCCGGAATGCCTCTTTCCCTTAGGATCCGGCGTTCACCCGCCTTGGCGTCAACGCAGCTGCGGTAAGTCCCGGAACAGACACGGTTCTTGCCGAATCAAGACCCTTCTTAGTATCTCTTTAAGTTCCGGGAACCAAGTCCTTCTTGGCCAAACCGGAGCCACGAGTATAGTTCTTACTCCTCTCCTTCCTATCATTTTCAATACATTGGGTATGAAAAGCAGAGGATGGAACACATACACCGACTGGTACACCGACGGTGTTACCAGAGCGTCCCAGCTATTGCCTGAGTGTCTCTTGACCTGGCGCTTCAGGTGGGACGCCATCATAACCACCTTTGGTCTTTCCCAACGGTTTACAATCATGTGGAAACTTCCAGATTAAGTTTCCACTTTTCCGGGTGGAATTCATTTATGCTGAGGAAATCTTCCCAGTTGCCCACTCCCGGAATGAACACTGCTGACAGTGTTATCACATGATTTTCCGCCCAGCGAAGAATCCTTGCTGTCATTGCCCTCCTGCTTCTTGTGTCGCCCCGTCTGATAACGTGGGCGACCGCCATGATGATGTCCTACTGGATCAGCACCGGTTGACTTTGAAGCAGGAGTCTTCCTAGGCTCAGAGCATTGTAAATTGCCCTTAGCTCCAGTATATTCATGTGGAGAGAAGTCTCCAGACTTGACCACACTTCCTTGGAAATTTTTTCCCTGTGTGACTACTCCCCAGCCTCTCAGGCTGGTATCCGTGGTCCCCAGAACACAGTCCTGAATGCTGAGTGTGCTGCCCTCTAAAAGATGAGCACTCTGCAGCCCCCACAGAAGAGACACCCTTGTCCTTGGAGACAGGATTATCCGCTGATGCATCTGAAAATGCGATCCGGACCATTCGTCCAGCAAATCCCCTGAGATCTGCCGAATGGAATCGCTTCGTAAGAAGCCACCATTTTTCCCAGGACTCCTGTGCATTGATGCACTGATACTTGGCCTGGTTTTAGGAGGTTTCTGACTAGGTCGAATAACTCCTTGGCTTTTTCCTCCCGGAGGAACACCTTTTTCTGGACTATGCCCAGAATCATTCCTAGGAACAGCAGACGTATCGTCGGAAAACAGCTGCGATTCTTGGAATATTTAGAATCCAGTCGTGCTGTCGTAGAACTACTTTAGATAGTGCTCTTCCGACCTCCAACTGTTCTCTGGAACTTGCCCTTTTCAGGATATCGTCCAAGTAAGGGATAATTTAGATGCCTTTTTTCTTTGAAGAAACATCTTTTCGGCCATTACCTTGGTAAAAGGCCCGGGGTGCCGTGGATAATTCAAACGGCATCGTCTGAAACTGATATTGACAGTTCTGTACCACGAACCAGAGGTACCCTTGTTGAGAAGGGCAAATTTGGACATGGAGGTAATCCTTGATGTCCAGGGACACCATATAGTCCCCTTTTTTCCGGTTCGCTATCACTGCTCTGAGTGACTCCATCTCGATTTGAACCTTTTATGTAAGTGTTCAAAGATTTCAGTTTAGACTATGTCTCACCAAGCCGTCTGGCGTCAGTACCACAATATAGTGTGGAAAAATAATACCCTTTTCCTTGTTGTAGGAGGGGTACTTTGATTATCACCTGCTGGATATACAGCTTGTGAATTGTTTCCAATGCTGCCTCCCTGTCGGAGGGAGCCGTTGGTAAAGCAGACTTCAGAAACCTGCGAGGAGAAGATGTCTCGACTCTCCAATCTGTACCCCTGGGATAATACTTGTACTATCTAGGGGTCAACCTGCGAGTGATCCCACTGCGCGCTGAGACTCTTGAGACTACCCCCCCACCTTGAGTCCGCTTGCATGGCCCCAGCGTCATGCTGAGGACTTGGCAGACGCGGTGGAGGGCTTCTTTTCCTGGGAAGGGGCTGCCTGCTGCAGTCTACTTCCCTTACCTCTATGTCTGGGCAGATATGACTGGCCTTTTGCCTGCATGCCCTCATGGGAAAGGAAGGATTGAGGCTGAAAAGACGGTGTCTTTTTCAGCTGAGATGTAACTTGGGGTAAAAAGGTTGGATTTCCCAGCTGTTGCCGTGGTCCCCAGGTCCGATGGACCGACCCCAACTAACTCCTTCCCTTTATACGGCAATACTTCCATGTGCCGTATGGGATCTGTATCACCTGACCACTGTCGTGTCCATGACATCTTCTGGGTGATATGGACAACGTACTTATCTTGATGCCAGAGAGCAAATATCCCTCTGTGCATCTCACGTACATATATATAGAATGCATCCTATTAAATGCTCTATATGAATAAAATATTTTCAGTCAGGGAATCCGACCAAGCCAACCCAGCACTGCATCTCCAGGCTGATGGCGATCGCTGGTCGCAGTATAACCACCGTATGTGTGTATATACTTTTTAGGATATCTTTCCAGCTTCCTATCAGCTGGCTCCTTGAGGGCGGCCGTATCTGGAGACGGTAACGCCACTTGATAAGCGTGTGAGCGCCTTATCACCCTAAGGGGTGTTTCCCAACGCGCCCTAATTTCTGGCGGGAAAGGGTATAACGCCAATATTTGCTATCGGGGTAACCCCACGCATCATCACACACTTCATTTTATTTTATCTGATTCAGGAAAAACTACAGGTAGTTTTTTCACTCCCACATAATACCCTTTTTTGTGGTACTTGTAGTATCAGAAATATGCAACACCTCCTTCATTGCCCTTAACGTGTGGCCCTAATGAGAAATACGTTTGTTTATTCACCGTCGACACTGGATTCAGTGTCCGTGTCTGTGTCGACCGACTGAGGTAAATGGGCGTTTTTAACGCCCCTGACGGTGTTTCTGAGACGCCTGGACCGGTACTAATAGTTTGTCGGCCGTCTCACGTCGTCAACCGACCTTGCAGCGTGTTGACATTCTCACGTAATTCCCTAAATAAGCCATCCATTCCGGTGTCGACTCCCTAGAGAGTGACATCACCATTACAGGCAATTTCTCCGCCTCCTCACCAACATCGTCCTCATACATGTCGACACACACGTACCGACACACAGCACACACACCGGGAATGCTCTGACAGAGGACAGGACCCACACTAGCCCTTTGGGGAGACAGAGGGAGAGTTTGCCAGCACACACCAAAACGCTATAATTATATAGGGACAACCTTATATAAGTGTTTTCCCTTATAGCATCTTTATATATATCTCAATATCGCCAAAATCAGTGCCCCCCCTCTCTGTTTTAACCCTGTTTCTGTAGTGCAGTGCAGGGGAGAGCCTGGGAGCCTTCTCTCCAGGCTTTCTGTGAGAGAAAATGGCGCTGTGTGCTGAGGAGATAGGCCCCGCCCCTTTTTCGGCGGGCTCGTCTCCCGCTATTTAGTGAATCTTGGCAGGGGTTAAATATCTCCATATAGCCTCTGGGGGCTATATGTGAGGTATTTTTCGCCAAAAAAGGTTTTCATTTGCCTCCCAGGGCGCCCCCCTCCCAGCGCCCTGCACCCTCAGTGACTGCCGTGTGAAGTGTGCTGAGAGGAAAATGGCGCACAGCTGCAGTGCTGTGCGCTACCTTTAGAAGACTGCAGGAGTCTTCAGCCGCCGATTCTGGACCTCTTCTTACTTCAGCATCTGCAAGGGGGCCGGCGGCGCGGCTCCGGTGACCATCCAGGCTGTACCTGTGATCGTCCCTCTGGAGCTAATGTCCAGTAGCCAAGAAGCCAATCCATCCTGCACGCAGGTGAGTTCACTCCTTCTCCCCTAAGTCCCTCGTTGCAGTGATCCTGTTGCCAGCAGGACTCACTGTAAAATAAAAAACCTAAGCTAAACTTTCTCTAAGCAGCTCTTTAGGAGAGCCACCTAGATTGCACCCTTCTCGGCCGGGCACAAAAATCTAACTGGAGTCTGGAGGAGGGTCATAGGGGGAGGAGCCAGTGCACACCACCTGATCGGAAAGCTTTACTTTTTGTGCCCTGTCTCCTGCGGAGCCGCTATTCCCCATGGTCCTTTCAGGAACCCCAGCATCCACAAGGACGATAGAGAAATATATCTGAATTTAGTGTTCATTCTAGGCCACCGATTCTGAAACTGTGTGCCGTGGCACCCTGGGGTACAGCAGGACACATGTAGGGGTGCCTCGGACTGGTGGTCCAGGACCAATTATTTATTGTCAATGTAATAGGCAAAACAAGTGATGGTGGCTGCCAATCATAAAATATGTCAACAAACTGAAGCAAATCTTGTCCCTCGCCACACAACTGAACCTAAGGGTGGCATATAAACATAATTTACTTAATTTCATTTTTTTTCCCTACATTTCTCAATAAGAAACTTTTGGCCTAGGGGTGCCGTGAAAAACATTCTGTTACTGTAGGGCGCCGTGATGCAAAAAAGTTTGGGAAACCCTGCCCTAGGCTGTTTCGGCAGGGCGTCATCCCCACACCCTGCTTTGGGAAGCGCCAAGCACATGCTTTATGTATTCTGATTGGAGCCATTACTTCTATGATGGTTAGTCCCTTCAGCTGAGGAGGGCTAATTGGTCCTCATTATATTAAGCTATCAATTAGCATCCTTGTTTTTATTTGTGAGGCAACCAGATTTATTAATGCCTATTAAGCCAATCTCAAATGTTACTTCTTGAAACGATTTGTTACTTTTCATTTTGCTCCTCTTACAGAAATACCAGGTATACTGTAATCTAAGGCTCTTGTGAAAGGGAATACAGTGATGCCAGCTTTTATTTGAATTTATATTTGTCCAGCCCCCTACCCCCTTATAAGGAACACACTAAAGTGTGTATGCCTTGCTGGCACTCTTATTCAAATTATCACATCTGAAGATATGTAAATGCTGCTCCCCAATAAATATTAGTGAATATCCCCCACCTTTATTTATTTATATATACACATACATACACATATACACACTTACAGATTTATTTATTTTTATAAACATTACTACAATCATAATTACATAAACACACAATTCTTCAATGTCACTATTAAGAATAGTGAAATCACTGTAGATCAGGAATTCCCAACCTCAGTCCCCAAGGCACACTAAATGCCCATACACACTAGTAAACTTCAAAGATGTGAAAGATGAACAATTAGGAAGATGAGCAATTTCCCTTGAACTGCCTAACAAATTATATTGATTTATGTTACAAATGACCTGAACAACGAAAGATCTGCTCTGCTGTGATTGAGCGGCATACATGGACGACTGACAACCCGCTTCAAATGCGGGTGCTCGCACCATTCGTTCGCTGTGTACACACTAGACGATTTAAACGATACATCGATCAAAACCGTCATTATCGCTCATATCGTTGGAAAAATTCTTCTAGTGTGTATGTCTTAACAGTGCAGGTTTTAGTGATATCCAGGCTTGAGCACAGGCGACTTAATTAGTACCTCAGTTATTTTTATTTAACCATCTGTGCTGAAGCCTGGATATCCCTAAAACCTGCACTGTTGGTGTGCCTTGAAGACCAACGTTGGGAATGCCTGCTATAGATGTTTAAAGTGCCTAATATAGAAGGTTTTAAGGTCCATACACACTGGGCGTTTTTGTCCAGGGTGTACGCACAGCGATGATCGCTGACATCGCTGGGCTGAAAATCGCTCAGTGCTACCACACTGAGCGCTTTTCCCCCCTGCCCAGCGATGTCAGCGGGGGTGAACAGCTTTCCATAGAAGGACACTATGGAAAGCAGTTCACCCCGCCGTTCATCTACTGGTAATATCAGCAGATGAACAGCGGCTGCCAGCGATGAAGCGGGAGCACGCATCAGCGCTCATCGCCGGGGGATACACACTGGGCGGTTTTGAGCTGAAAGCAGATCAACACACCAAAAGTGAGCCGCTTTCAGCTCAAAACCGCCCAGTGTGTTTGGGCCTTAATGGTGCCCATACACTTGTGCGATGCCCCGCGACATCGCGGGGCATAGCACCGGCAGTTCAGGTGCGATGAAATCGCACCTGTACTGCCAAAGTGATTACCATGCGATAGATCGCATGGTAATCACGTGAGTGGGAGCAGCGACTGGCCGCTCCCAGCGGGTGCCCATCGCAGTGCGATATATTGCATGTGTTTTTGAAAACACATGCGACCGCACTGCGATGCGATAAATATTAAGTGCAGCACATACTATCTTGAGACTACCAATGTGCCCGCGCGTCGCAAGATACCTAAAATGTGCATGCAATCCTTCGATTTCTCTCACAGATGCGGTCGAAATCGAAGGATTGTACCTGATATCTCACAAGTGTATGGGCTATATTAGTCTCAACTAATACAGCTAGGAACACACTATACAATTATCTGGAAGATAATCTGCCAAATATGGCTGGTTGGAATGAAAATTTGGTAATGGATGAGAGCAAATGACAATCGACCATTTGCTCCCAAACACTAGAAACAGATAAAAACTGTTTAACTAATTTGTACGAATGACATTACATTTGTATGGAAACATGCAATCAGACTAGGAGGATTTAGTACATTACTTATATCACGTATGCAAGTACTGTAAATACAGGAGGAGAACAATAGTACCCAAGAATTACTATGAGAAGGATATTTCATAATGGTCAGGTGTTATGCTAAATCACTACACAAAGAACCATTATAAACACAAATAAACTGATTTGTAAGAATGAACACCAAGATTTTTTTTTATTATTATTTTTTTTATCAAAATCCAGTTACCCTACCAGTATGTGTTTAGGAGGGATGAAAACAGAACAACCAAATCAAACTAAGCAAAAGTGGAGAACATACAAACTCCCAGTAAAGATTAACAATCAAAAATCGAACCCATGGACGGACTCTGCCACTCACATTCCTCATTAATAAACATTACATGACAATGTGTATAAAAACAAACAAACCATGCATTCATGTACAGTACAGGATATATATGGGGTCCCTTGTCAGGGGCTGCAAGCTTAAAACCATTGATCAATTAATGAACCAAAACCCCATTGTTAGTTATTATGGTGAGTGCAGAGCCTCTGTGATAGATAGATAGATAGATAGATAGATAGATAGATAGATAGATAGATAGATAGATATTTGCTGTGAAGAAATCTGGCAGGCATATGAGGTTACATATCGGTTACTCACCATTAATATCTGATTGTGCAGCTAGAGTGTTAATGTCCATCTGCAAAGACAAGCAATGAGGCAGCAGCTGTGAGATGCATATAAGAATGTATTGGTAAAACAAATGCTGAGGGAAGTGCTGCTTACCTAAGGGGAGTATAGGGAGCAGAGCTCACAGGCCAGCAAAGATGTGCAGAAAGCAGGTGACAGGGGGGCTGGAGGTCAGTACAGGTCAGCTGAATGATTGGTGGGTTACTGAATATGGGGGGTCTTTATCTTCTCCATGCCTGAGAGGTAGATGGGGCCAGAGCTGCGAGCAGGAATGAGGAATGTAAGGTACTGTGCTCCTGTGCTGGGTGACTCATATTGCAGTGTGTGGGTGGGATGCAGGCAGCTCAGGGCTCAGAGGAGCTGAGTGCATGGAGCCCTGGCCGGAACCCGCTGGCTTAGTGACAGCGCCACACCACGGGGTCTGTGTGGAGAGAGAGACCCGCGGAGGAGCCCAGCTGCTGCTGTGCCTGGGAAGAGTCGAAAGAGCCACAGAAAGGACTGCTGCAAGACGCTTCCGGTCATATGACCAGTAACATTATTACCATAGAGAACAGCTGCACGATCGCCACCTGGCGGCTGCTGCTACACACCTCATGCAGAACTGTGAGCGGGTGGATTTGACAGCAGCCGGGTGCGTGGAGATTGACCCGTTTTCTGTTGTCTCCACATAAAAAAATGAAAATGTGTGTCAGACTTAATCATATGAATGCCAAGTCATTCATTTTAAGACAGTCTCATTGTTATAAAGAACGTGGTGCTGGGAGGATGTTGTAAGCATTGGTGAGAGATAAAGTACCAGCCAATCAGCTCATAACTAGCGGCAGCTCCTATTTTGTTTGAGGAGGAGGGCTGCCACTGGTGATGCTGCTGGGTCATCCCCTTCTTGTCCCCACTGCCTCCTGTGTCCTGGCATCTGTGCTATGTACAGTGAACAGACGCCGGGACCCGCATATACACAGTAGCAGTGACGGTACTGCGCATCCACAAAACCACAGCTTCTACTGACTGTATTGGCTGCAGCCCATAGAAGGGGATCAGTACTAAATCCCGCTGGACGGGATCCCGGTGGTCGAAATACAGACGCCGGAATCCCGACCACACAATCCCGACAGGGGTGGCGAGCGTTCCGCCACACTAATTTATTCTCCCTCTATGGGTGTCATGGACAGCCATGGAGGGAGAATATGTCGGGATTGCGCCGGTCGGAATTCCGGCGTCAGTATTTCGACTGCCGGGATTCCGTCCGCCGGGATCTTGAGCACATCCCCATAGAAGCCGGCTAGGGCTGACGAAGCAGGGAGCTGGCTTCATGCTCTCTGGCAATTGCAGCCCGGTCTGGCAGTCCCGGAGGGAGGAAACAACTCCCAATGGGACTGCCTGTAGTGTCTGTGACTGGCAGGTAGGACTTCCTATTAATAGTAAGTCACTGTTAGTCACAGTGAAGCCAGTGCAGTCTCACTGACTGCATCTGGCTGCAGTGACTCAGGGCCGTCTTTTCGTATGGGCTCAATGGGCTCTTGCCCAAGGGCCCCAGAAGTATAAGGGCCCTAGGCTAATAGCTGAGGGTCCACTCTTTCCAGGGGTACCAGATTTTTGAAAATCGGCCCTGGGGAACCGGATATATCCAACTTGAAAGCAGTGGTCCCCATTCAAGCCTATTAAGTGCTCTTCCCAGCCGGATATCTCATATTCTGTCTGACTTGGAGTTTTTCTGAGTGTATACTCCAAAAGCTGGGACTCTCCCCTTTCGGTGGACACTGGCATCTTGTCTCTACTATGCCCAGAACCAGAGATATCAGCATTCAAGCAGCTGGTCCCTGCTCCAGCTCCACACGCCTGGTATGCAGTTTTAGATTTTCATTGGTGGATTGCTCTGGCTCCTGATATCTGATCCCCAAGTCCACAGGACCTCCTGAAAGGTGGGACTCAGTGGCGCACACAGGGGGGGTTTCCGAGTACCTGGAAACCCCCCCTGATTACCCCAAAAAATGTTTTGAGACAGAGACACAGCTGTCTCCGTCTCAACAAAAGCAAAAGCCGCGATCGCGGACGGAGCCAGTGGCGCACACAGGGGGGGTTTCCGAGTACCTGGAAATCCCCCCTGATTACCCCAAAAAATGTTTTGAGACAGAGACACAGCTGTCTCCGTCTCAACAAAAGCAAAAGCCGCGATCGCGATCGCGGACGGAGCTGCAGCAAGAGCAGAGAGCTGTGCAGCTCTCTGCTTAGAGAATGTCCCGGGTGCCGGGGGAGCTGCTGGCTGCGCATGCTCAGCCACAGCAGCTCCCTCCGTCCTCACTCTGCCTCACGCTGCCGTGGCCGCCCCTCTGTATGTAAGTTTGAAATCATTGTTAAGTGTGTTTTTGTATGATATGAATGCATGTATGTATGTATGTATGTATGTATGTGGGTTTGTGTGTGTGCTTGTATGTACAGTATGTATGTATGTATGTATGTATGTATGTGTGTTTACATGTGTGAGTGTATGTATGTGTGTTTACATGTGTGAGTTTGTGAATATATATATATATATATATATTTTAAATGTGAGATATATAAAAAAACGTTAATCCTCCTTGGGTCCTGTGATAGGACCTCTATTGAAGAAAAATAGGCGGCACTCCAGGGACTTAAATAAAGTCAAACTGTATTCAAAAAATAAATTTCATGGTGCAAAAAACAACGTTTCAAGGCTCTACGGCCTTTTCATCTGGTTATGCATTATAGGTGAGATCAATAAACAAAATACCTCTGTTTTTTTTCACCTCACCTATAATGCATAACCTGATGGAAAGGCTGTAGAGCCTTGAAACGTTGTTTTTTGATCCATGAAATTTTTTTTTTTTAATACAGTTAGACGTTATTTAAATCCTTGGAGTGCCACCTATTTTTCTTCAATAGAGGTCCTATCACAGGACCCAATGAGGATTACCGGATATATTAATTTCAGGAGGCCACCCTGGCATCTTTGCTTTTTATCATCCAGAGTGCCAGACGACCACACAAATATATATATATATATATATATATATATATATATATATATATATCTGCAAATGATGAATGGCACGTCAGAATCAGATAAAATGTACGGAAGCAGGATGGCACTCATAGAGACTAGTAAACCATAGAAAATCAGCACAGAACGCTGTAGCTGTATGTCAACGTTTCAGAGTTAGACTCTTTTAAAGGAGTCTAACTCTGAAACGTTGACAAACAGCTTCAGCTTCCTGTGCTGATTTTCTATGGTTTACCAGTCTCAATGAGTGCCGTCCTGCCTCCGTACGTACATATATATGTATGTATGTATGTATGTATGTATGTATGTATGTATGTGTGTGTGTGTGTGTGTGTGTGTGTGTGTGTGTGTATATATCTATATATATATATTTATTACACATACCTGCGCATATACATACACACCCACCCACCCACCCACCCACGGAAACCCCCCTCGCTAAATCCTGCGTTTGCCACTGGGACTCTCTAGATTTTTATCGCATTCAAAGCTAAGAAATATATTTACAGAAACTTGAGATATCTGCAGTCAAGCAAGTGGCCATCCCACTGGAAAATGATAAATATTAAGCCCACTCTACTATCCACCACTCCCCTAAGTATTAAACATCCCCTACCACCCTGGAAGTCACGTACCAGGGCTTCTTCATTCAGCCCAATGCCCCTTCCTACAGTTTAGCTCCATCTGTGCAGTAAAGGAGTAATTAGCATAAATTACTGCTCCAGGTCCTATATGCTGAGCGAAAGATAGAACACCCCCTACCGCCCGCGGGACATCAAAGCTGCTGCTGATAGCACCCTCCACCCCTACCGCTGGAGGATGGGTAGGGGGCCCAGTGCATTGCTGTGCCCAGGGGCCTACACTGCTGTTAAGACGGCCCTGCAGTGACTGTGAGCTGGGTGGCAGATTTTACCTGGGGGGGCTGCAGTCCTGCAGCCCATAGGTCAGTGCAGCCTTTGTGGCACTAACCCAAATTTCTGTTGTTGCACACATTTTCATCATCAGTATACCTTATAAATAATGGCCAGTTACAGCTAATGCAGGAGGACAAAAAGTTTGGGGTGCCTCCACAAAAGCAGCAAAAGGTCCAAATTATACATTTAATCAAAGAAAGAGGAACATATTGGTGATAATGGTATGCAGTTACAATACCGGCTATAGTGATCCCGGCGATCACAATACCAACACCGCTATCCTGACAGGGGTACAATTCCGCTGCCAGAATACCAGCGAGGTAGGTGATTCTCCCTCTGTGGGTGTCCACGACACCCATAGATGGAGAATAGAACCTGTGCCCACAGTGTGGCTACCGCTTGCCCCGCTGGTGGCATTGTGGCGGACGGGATGCCGCTGTCGGTATAGTGAAAGCCGGCATCCCATACGCCGGGATCACTTACCGATCCCGTGATAAAATAGCAGATATTTATAACAAGTGTTACAAGGTATACAGTAACACAGATGACAATAAGGAAAGGAGCTGGGGGCTGCAGCTTAAGGTTTGAAGTGCGACATGCAGACCTAGGGCCACCTGTTGGCCATCACTGGTATATACTGTTATTAGTGATATCAGTGTTTACAGTGTAGCGTTTAAAGCTTTTTGGTTAACTAAGAGTTATTCATGGTCACTTAACACATCTGTGTCTTCCAGTGTCCTTTACATTGATGCTTACAGGATATAGTGTATCTTTGTATTTCTTTTTTTTATTAATAAATGTAATAGGCTTGTCTTTTAATATATAAAAAATATGTTATCTTTTCATAAGCATAATGCCATGCAATGTCCTGATGGTATATGTCATTTCATCTGATTATTTTTTTTTTAATATGGTATCCGGTCTATGGTCGACAGGTACATATGGCTGACATCAGTGCCGTAACTAGACATTTTAGCGCTGTGTGCAAGAAACAGCATCAGCGCCCCCCCCCCCCCCCCCGCCATGTTTTGAAATTTAATTTCTCTGACGTCCTAGTGGATGCTGGGAACTCCGTAAGGACCATGGGGAATAGCGGGCTCCGCAGGAGACTGGGCACTCCAAAAGAAAGATTAGGTACTATCTGGTGTGCACTGGCTCCTCCCTCTATGCCCCTCCTCCAGACCTCAGTTAGTTAGAATCTGTGCCCGGCCCGAGCTGGTTGCACACTAGGGGCTCTCCTGAGCTCCTAGAAAAGAAAGTATTTGTTAGGTTTTTAATTTTCAGTGAGATCTGCTGGCAACAGACTCACTGCTACGAGGGACTAAGGGGAGAAGAAGCGAACCTACCTGCTTGCAGCTAGCTTGGGCTTCTTAGGCTACTGGACACCATTAGCTCCAGAGGGATCGAACACAGGCCCAGCCTCAGTCGTCTAGTCCCAGAGCCGCGCCGCCGTCCCCCTTACAGAGCCAGAAGCAAGAAGAACGTCCTGGAAATCGGCGGCTGAAGACTTCGGTCTTCATTAAGGTAGCGCACAGCACTGCAGCTGTGCGCCATTGCTCCCTATGCACACCACATACTCCGGTCACTGATGGGTGCAGGGCGCTGGGGGGGGGGGGGGCTGGTCTGCAATTAGAGTACCTTAACTTTGGCAAACAACACATAATATAGCCTAATAAGCTATATATGTGTAAAAATCCCCTGCCATAATACAATTATAAGAGCGGGAGAAGTCAGCTCCCCAGGCTCTCCCCTGCAGTTTCCAGGCTCAAAGGGTTAAAAAGAGAGGGGGGGCACTAAATTTAGGCGCAAACTGTATATAAAAAGCAGCTATAGGGATAAATCACTTTCTATTAGTGTAAATCCCTGATTAAATAGCGCTGTGGTGTGTGCTGGCATACTCTCTCTCTGTCTCCCCAAAGGACTTTGTGGGGTCCTGTCCTCAGTCAGAGCATTCCCTGTGTGTGTGCGGTGTGTCGGTACGGCTGTGTCGACTTGTTTGATGAGGAGGCTTATGTGGAGGCGGAGCAGGTGCCGATAAATGTGATGTCACCCCCTGCGGGGCCGACACCAGAGTGGGTGGATATGTGGAAGGTATTAACCGACAGTGTCAACTCCTTACATAAAAGGCTGGATGACGTAACAGCCATGGGACAGCCGGCTTCTCAGCCCGCGCCTGCCCAGGCGTCTCAAAGGCCATCAGGGGCTCAAAAACGGCCGCTACCTCAGATGGCAGACACAGATGTCGACACGGAGTCTGACTCCAGTGTCGACGAGGTTGAGACATATACACAATCCACTAGGGGCATCCGTTGCATGATTTCGGCAATGAAAAATGTGTTACACATTTCTGACATTAACCCAAGTACCACTAAAAAGGGGTTTTATGTTTGGGGAGAAAAAGCAGCTAGTGTTTTGTTCCCCCATCAGATGAATTGAATGAAGTGTGTGAAGAAGCGTGGGTTTCCCCCGATAAGAAACTGGTAATTTCTAAAAAGTTACTGATGGCGTACCCTTTCCCGCCAGAGGATAGGTCACGTTGGGAGATATCCCCTAGGGTGGATAAGGCGCTCACACGTTTGTCAAAAAAGGTGGAACTGCCGTCTCAGGATACGGCCACCTTGAAGGAGCCTGCTGATAGAAAGCAGGAGGAAATCCTGAAGTCTGTATATACCCACTCAGGTACTATACTGAGACCTGCTATTGCCTCAGCATGGAGGTGTAGTGCTGCTGCAGCGTGGTCTGATACCCTGTCAGATAATAGTGTTACCCTCGACAGGGATACTATTTTGCTAACCATAGAGCATATTAAAGACGTTGTCTTATATATGAGGGATGCACAGAGGGATATTTGCCGGCTGGCATCCAGAATTAATGCAATGTCCATTTCTGCAAGGAGGGTATTATGGACCCGGCAGTGGACAGGTGATGCTGATTCTAAAAGGCACAGATTCTGCCTTATAAGGGTGAGGAATTGTTTGGGGATGGTCTCTCGGACCTCGTATCCACAGCAACAGCTGGGAAGTCAAAATTTTTACCTCAGGTTCCCTCACAGCCTAAGAAAGCACCGTATTATCAGGTACAGTCCTTTCGGCCTCAGAAAAGCAAGCGGGTCAAAGGCGCTTCCTTTCTGCCAGAGGCAAGGGAAGAAGGAAAAAGGCTGCACCAGACAGCCAGTTCCCAAGATCAAAAATCTTCCCCCGCTTCCTCTAAGTCCACCGCATGACGCTGGGGCTCCACAGGCTGAGCCAGGTGCGGTGGGGGCGCGTCTCCGGAACTCCAGCGACCAGTGGGCTCGCTCACAGATGATCCCTGGGTTCTGCAAGTAGTATCACAGGGATACAAGCTGGAGTTCGAGGTGACTCCCCCTCGCCGTTACCTCAAATCAGCCTTGCCTGCTGCCCTCAGAGAAAGGGAGGTAGTACTGGCGGCAATTCACAAGCTGTATCTTCAGCAGGTGATAATCAAGGTACCCCTCCTTCAACAGGGACGGGGTTACTATTCCACAATGTTGTGGTACCGAAACCAGACGGTTCGGTGAGACCCATTCTAAATTTAAAATCCTTGAACATTTATATAAAAAAGTTCAAGTTCAAAGTACCTCAAGGGTGTGGTACAGGACTGTCATTACCAATTCCAGACGTTGCCGTCTGGTCTGTCCACGGCACCGTGGGTATTTACCAAGGTAATGGCCGAAATGATGATGCTCCTCCGAAAGAAGGGAGTCATGATTATTCCGTACTTGGACGATCTCCTTATAAAGGCGAGGTCCAAAGAGCAGTTGCTAGTCGGCGTGGCACTATCTCAGGAAGTGCTGCATCAGCACGGCTGGATTCTGAATATCCCAAAGTCGCAGCTGATTCCTGCGACGCGTCTGCTGTTCTTGGGCATGATTCTGGACACAGAACAGAAGAAGATATTTCTCCCGGAGGAGAAGGCCCAGGAATTATCATCTCTGGTCAGGGTTCTCCTGAAACCAAAGCAGGTGTTGGTGCATCACTGCACGCGAGTCCTGGGAAAGATGGTAGCTTCTTACGAAGCAAGTCCCTTCGGCAGATTCCATGCAAGGATCTTCCAGTGGGATCTGTTGGACTAGTGGTCCGGATCGCATCTCCAGATGCATCGGTTAATCACCCTGTCCCCGAGGGCCAGGGTGTCTCTGCTGTGGTGGCTGCAAAGTGCTCATCTGCTCGAAGACCGCAGATTCGGCATACAGGACTGGGTCCTGGTGACCACGGATGCAAGCCTCCGAGGTTGGGGGGCAGTCACCCAGGGAAGAAACTTCCAAGGACAATGGTCAAGTCAGGAAACTTCCCTACACTTAAATATTCTGGAACTAAGGGACATTTACAACGCCCTGAGTCAAGCAGAACCCCTGCTTCAAAACCAACCGGTTCTGATTCAGTCAGACAACATCACAGCGGTCGCCCATGTAAACCACCAGGGAGGCACAAGAAGCAGGGTGGCAATGGCAGAAGCCACAAGGATTCTTTGATGGCGGAGAATCACGTGATAGCACTGTCAGCAGTGTTCATTCCGGGAGTGGACAACTGGGAAGCAGATTTCCTCAGCAGGCATGACCTCCACCCGGGAGAGTGGGGACTTCATCCAGAAGTCTTTCAGCTGATTGTGAACCGTTGGGAACGGCCACAGGTGGACATGATGGCGTCCCGCCTCAACAAAAAGCTAAAAAGATATTGCGCCAGGTCAAGGGACCCTCAGGCGATAGCTGTGGACGCTCTAGTGACACCGTGGGTGTACCAGTCGGTTTATGTGTTCCCTCCTCTTCCTCTCATACCCAAGGTACTGAGAATAATAAGAAGGAGAGGAGTAAGAACTATACTCATTGTTCCGGATTGGCCAAGAAGAGCTTGGTACCCAGAACTTCAAGAAATGATCTCAGAGGACCCTTGGCCTCTGCCGCTCAGACAGGACCTGCTACTGCAGGGGCCCTGTCTGTTCCAAGTCTTACCGCGGCTGCGTTTGACGGCATGGCGGTTGAACACCGGATCCTAAAGGAAAAGGGCATTCCGGAGGAAGTCATTCCTACGCTGATTAAAGCTAGGAAGGATGTGACCGCAAAACATTATCACCGCATATGGCGAAAATATGTTGCTTGGTGTGAGTCCTGGAAGGCCCCAACGGAGGAATTTCAGCTGGGTCGATTTCTGCACTTCCTACAGTCAGGGGTGACTATGGGCCTCAAATTGGGGGTTCCATTAAGGTCCAGATTTTGGCTCTGTCAATTTTCTTCCAAAACGAACTTGCTTCACTGCCTGAATTTCAGACTTTTGTTAAAGGAGTGCTGCATATTCAGCCCCCTTTTGTGCCACCAGTGGCACCTTGGGATCTCAACGTGATGTTGGATTTCCTAAAGTCGCATTGGTTGAGCCACTTAAAACCGTGGAGCAAAAATATTTCACGCGGAAAGTGGTCATGCTGTTGGCCTTGGCTTCGGCCAGGCGTGTATCAGAATTGGCGGCTTTGTCATGTAAAAGCCCTTATCTGATTTTTCATATGGATAGGGCGGAATTGAGGACTCGTTCCCAATTTCTTCCTAAGGTGGTATCAGCCAGTGCCGTAACTAGACATTTTAGCGCTGTGTGCAAGAAACGGCATTGGCGCCCCCCCCCCCATATTTTAAACAGGGCACGTGCTCGCTGTAGGCACGCGTCTAAAATACAGGGGCGTAGCTTCAAAGGGAAGGGGCGTGGCCACTGAATAGTACCAATTCACAGTAGTATCCGTTGTTCAAATTACACCACACAGTGAGAGAGAAAGTGTGTGTGTGTGTGTGTGTGTGTGTGTGTGTGAGTGAGAGAGCGCAAGGTGTAGTGTGTGTGTGTGTGTGTGTGTGTGTGTGTGTGTGTGTGTGTGTGTGTGTGTGTGTGCGCGAGCATTCCCCCCAGTGCATTCCCCCCAAGCTGCCACGATCAGCCAGTGTTTATGGCTCCCAGCGCCATCAATGCTCACCCACCACCACTGCGGAGCTGTCTCGCTGCCTCCCCCTGCAGTGTTTGGGCTCCCCACTGACCCTACAAACGTCACGTGTGGGTCCCCCCTCTGGCATATGTATATATTCCAGCGATTGCTGTTAAAAAGGAGTGCGCCGGGATAAACACGCCGGGCTGAATAGCTTATTTAAAAAAGTGCTGGACACACAAATTTATGCACACGGTATGAGCCGAAATTCACATTACAGCACACGGTATGATCTACATTTCAGGGACAGGGAGAGAGAGAGTGACAGAAGGGACAGAGAGTGACAGAAGGGACAGGGAAAGTGAAAGCAGGGATATAGGGAAGCAGGGAAACATTACCTGATACGTGCAGCGGAGGTGCGGAAGAGACGGTTGGTGGCGGCGGAGCCCATGGTCTGTGGGGATACGGCGGTACTAAGCTGTCCGTTGCTGCGGCGTTGATGTCCCTCTGACCACCGCCAGTTGTGGTCAGCTTTCAGTGGCAGTGCAGCGTGCGTTGGTCAGCGGTGGGCGGCTGTGAGATTATATATATATATATATATAAAAAATACATTTTTGTTACATTTATTTCATTTATTCCTCCATGTCCCTGCAGTCCAAGTGATCTGAGGGTGAGCTGCAGTCCAAGTGATCTGGCCCAGATCACTTGGACTGCAGCTCACCCCCAGGTCACTTGGACTGCAGCTCATCCCCAGGTCACTTGGACTGCAGCTCATCCCCAGATCATCTGAGGGTGAGCTGCAGTCCAGGTGATCTGAGGGTGAGCTGGCCAGACACTTCCCACCCAGTACAGCTACCCAACCCCCCCCATCCCCCCTCCCTCATCTCGCCTGTGTGGTGATGCCGCGGGCCCCCGTCCCGGAGGGTGCAGGTGCTGCTGAGGAGTGCGGAGGACAAGGAAGGTAAGGTTCCAGCGCTGCCCAGCGCCGCATCGCGTCCCCTAGCTCTGGCGTTCCCGGCCGCTGCCTCCGTAGCTCCTGCTGCTATAGTGACGCCCGCGCATGCCCCAGCATCCTAAGTGGCCGCGGCAGTGAGGGGGAAACTAACTGTACAGCAGCGCCGGGACTGTGAGGAGACAGGAGGCCGCGGCGGTGAAGGGGGAAGACCCGAGTAGCAGCGCCGGGACGGGGAGGAGACAGTTGGCCGCGGCGGTGAGGAGGAGAGGAGACCCGAATTGGCAGCGCCGGACGGGGAGGAGACAAGTGTCCGCACTGCAGCAGCATCATTTCATCCCGTCACCGTCACTCACTGTGCGAGCTGTTCTCAGTCTTAAGCTCCGGCTTGGGGCGGGGATAGGCAGAGCTGACCGTCACCTAATATTGATTGTGGTGGAGGCTGCTGATTGCGCCCCAGATCATCCTGCGCTGTGTGCAAGGCACACAGCGCACATACCTAGTTACGGTTCTGGTATCAGCGTTTCATTTGAACCAACCTATTGTGGTGCCTGCGGCTACTCGGGACTTGGAGGATTCCAAGTTGCTGGACGTGTCAGGGCCCTGAAAATCTATGTTTCCAGGATGGCTAGAGTCAGGAAAACTGACTCGCTATTTATCCTGTATGCACCCAACAAGCTGGGTGCTCCTGCTTAAAAGCAGACTATTGCTCGCTGGATCTATAGCACGATTCAACTTGCACTTTCTGCGGCTGGACTGCCGCATCCTAAATCAGTAAAAGCCCATTCCACGAGGAAGGTGGGCTCTTCTTGGGCGGCTGCCCGAGGGGTCTCGGCTTTACAACTTTGCCGAGCTGCTACTTGGTCTGGTTCAAACACATTTGCAAAATTCTACAAGTTTGATACCCTGGCTGAGGAGGACCTTGAGTTTGCTCATTCGGTGCTGCAGAGTCATCCGCACTCTCCCGCCCGTTTGGGAGCTTTGGTATAATCCCCATGGTCCTTACGGAGTTCCCAGCATCCACTAGGACGTCAGAGAAAATAAGAATTTACTCACCGGTAATTCTATTTCTCGTAGTCCGTAGTGGATGCTGGGCGCCCATCCCAAGTGCGGATTGTCTGCAATACTTGTATATAGTTATTGCCTAACTAAAGGGTTATTGTTATGAGCCATCTTTTCGTGAGGCTCAGTTGTTATTCATACTGTTAACGGGGTATAGTATAACGAGTTGTACGGTGTGATTGGTGTGGCTGGTATGAGTCTTACCCGGGATTCCAAATCCTTTCCTTATTGTGTCAGCTCTTCCGGGCACAGTTTCCCTAACTAAGGTCTGGAGGAGGGGCATAGAGGGAGGAGCCAGTGCACACCAGATAGTACCTAATCTTTCTTTTGGAGTGCCCAGTCTCCTGCAAAGCCCGCTATTCCCCATGGTCCTTACGGAGTTCCCAGCATCCACTACGGACTACGAGAAATAGAATTACCGGTGAGTAAATTCTTATTTTTACCTCTCCCCCCCCCCCCCCAAATTACACCACACAGTAGCGTTCATTAGTCACGTTACGCAGAGTGGTGGCATCCATTAGTCGCAATACACAGTGCGATAGCTTCGGTCAATCACATTACACAGCGCTGTAACGTCTGTCAGTCACATTACACAGCACGGTAGCATCCGTCGTCCACATTACACAGCACGGTAGCGTCCGTCGTCCACATTACACAGCACGGTAGCGTCCATCGTCCACATTACACAGCACGGTAGCGTCCATCGGCCACATTACACAGCATGGTAGCTTCCATCGTCCACATTACACAGCATGGTAGCGTCTGTCGGCCACATTACACAGCACGGCAGCATCCGAGTCACAGACAGTATTACTCCATATCTATATATATATATATATATATATATAAAGATATATAGATATATATCTATATATATATATCTTGATAATGCTGATTTTGATTACCTTATAACCTTCACAATAATGGGTAAGAGACACAGTACGCAATTGGCGTATGGGGTACCGTAAGGGTACGCACTTAGCGTAGCATACGCTCGGCCGTGATCGAGACGCACATGCAGCACGCTCGCTCACAGCTTAATGCGTGGTGTCGAGCACGCTATAGGCGAGCGACTACCGTAATGCTACGCTACCAGCGTAGCGGACGCTCGAGACCACGAGGAGATCACGAGCGGCGCAGACGCTCACAAGATGACAATCAGTAAACCTTGAATGTAACACACAGAAAGGATACTCTTATACTGTAAACCTTGTACTGAAACACTGTAGCGATATAACGCTGCTTAACCTTGTTAACACTAAATCTGTTTGAGCGATCGAGACGCTCCTATTACCCACTGCAATGTAATGAACACACGATACCGTGCTAAGGATCCAACACCTTTACTAACAAGCTTTTAAGTTATATCGAAAAAGGTAAACAGTTACAAGTCATACACTACAGACTAACATATAATTCTAACAGATTATCTAGACAGAAATATACAATAATGTTACAATCTTATACTAAACAGAGAGAGAGAGAATGTGGCCAATACAAACAAAGAGCGAGATGATTACAGAGAATTACTTACACACACTGGGAATGATCGCTGCGCAGCCTGGTACCAGCTCCGAGTTAGTCAATATGAAAACCGTTTGTGGAGTGAGAGCGAGCTCCCCAGGCTGGCTGATCTTATATACACTGAGTATGGTATACTACAAAGGGACCTATAATCTCATTGTTCATTGGACACAGGAATGTCTCCTCGCATCATAACAAAAGGTCATAGGTTAGTTTGAACAGGTGGGCTGTGACTATATCAAACTGCTCAAGTGGGAGGGAATCTGAAGATTCCCGCCGCATGGGTAATGAATCGCAAATATATGAAATGTCCAGAATCTACTAATGGCCATAACTATACGCAGGAGCGATTAATCTTTACCTAACCAACACCGGATTGTTGCTATTAAAATGTTCTTTAGTTAGGTACCAGACACAGCTGTTCAAACCCTGTCTGACCCTTCGTACCATACAAAGAGGAATTCCTCTGTCCAGCGACCATTTACATTAAACAAACTTACAGTCATTATTAAAGGGAACATTATCTATAAAACATGCTATTTGGTTCTATTATTAAACGATTGAGTCGCCCGCTAGACGCACACAAACTCTACCGTAAATGCACATACCACGCGCTCGAGCGCATGGCCGAGGCGCCATCACGCGGCTGCGTATATCCGCACGCACGGGAGAGAATGTGCACGTGCAGCAGGCACGCGCATGAGGTGAATATATGGCAACGTGTAGCATGATATTTTTCTGACTTTGACAGTCCACCCTTTGGCAGTCATCAATAACTGCCACTTCCTAAAACAGTTCAAAAAGAGAAAAATATATGTCATGTGTAAATACATTTCTATGATTGGGTAAGGGAGAAGAGAAGAAGGTGGGGAAAAAAAGTATGACCTAGTGAGATAGTAGAAGCATGTGTGTATGAATCCATGTTTGAGGGGTCATGTATCATCGTGCCGTACGTGTTTTAAATTAAGCTTCGAGGTATTGCGAAGTATACATTTGAATTCCTTCTTATCCCGTATTACGGGCCTGTGGATGGGCTGTCAAACTTTACCGAGCTCTTTTCGGCTTTTTGTTGTAACAAAATGGGGGAGCACATTTTAGTTGATGATACATGAATGGGGGGGATATGTGAGTGCTGATATCTGTGCCTATATTCCCTATCGACTATGTGTGTCATTACCTGAAGGTTGTAGAAATGAAGATAAGAAGCAATTATGGTAAATGCAGTCATAAACTATGTGAGTTTAATATACATTTGCCGATTGAGGTCTTGTCTGATGTCTTGTCTCGATGTACATGTTGACTGTAGTCTCTTTGGGCTTTTGCTATAATGCGAGCAAAGCCATTTCAATGTCCATAAAATTTTAAATCACTAAAGTTCTGGGCTAGCGTTTTCATTAAAGTCACTAGGGATATTGGGGGCCGGCAACATAGTCCATAAAAAAAAATCTTTGTATAAATGTGGTCTTCAAATCCTTCTTCCAAGCGAGTCTTTGTACCTTGGAGAAAAACAAAGGAGAAACGGGTGAAAGAAACGGACCGTGGAATCACATTTTCATCACAACATTGTCTCTATCGTTGGGTCATACATCAAATTTGTTGTTGTTAGTACAGTGTCCTCGCTCCTTAGACTCATCACCCTGGTATTACTTTTACGCTTCGCTAAAACCCGAACGCATCTAAATATCAGACCGACCAATATGATGACACCCAGAATACACAAAAGAAATTTCCCTACATCCATAATAATACCTTGGGCCCATTCTCCTAAACCAGAGAACCAATTTCGTGGGTTCAACCATGACACCCAACTGGTCAGCTCATTACCCACAGCAGCGAGTGTGAGATTGTGTTTCCTTCGAAACTCCCACTTTAATTGTAAGATGTCATCCATCTTTTGGTCTATGACCTCGGCTGGGTCCTCCGTGCTGTTTGTAATGTACGTGCAGCATTTGATTCCATATTGAGTTGCCAGGGTAACACAATACCCGCCTGTCACAGCTGTGAGGTAATTGAGAATCATCCTATGCTGAACCAGTTCTGTTTTGTAGGCTTGTAACTCTTTCCCAGTGTACCTAAATGTGTCGTCATACATTTTGGTGATATTGTCTAATAAATTTGCAAGCGCAGATATATATTTGTTATTTATCACTCCTCTGGCGGTATGAGTGATATCTAACGCGATTAGGAATTGAATCCCGGTGGATTCATGGATCAGGTCAGAGGCCGGATGCTCTGTTTTCTCTATCAGGTGCCGTTTAACGATGTGCTCGTAATGAGTGTGAGTATAAGGAGCTTGGGCACTGCGGTGAATATCTTTCATTTTAGTGTGGGATACAGTCATTACTTCAGGCGGTACTTTTCCAATATAACATAACCCTTCTGAGTTTGGGGCAAGCCACTTATACGCCTTCCTCCCGCATATGAAATATGCATCATTGGGGAGAACATATGGGACGGAGTGTGACATAACCATATTACACATTTTCCATGTGAACTCTCCTAGCCCTAATTCTCCCATCTGTTTAGTACACGTATCAGTTTGTACGATCTGTGCACAGTATCCTGGTGATACTTCTCCAACTCGCATGGTCCTACTTCCTAAGGTGTACCTATACCGAAAGAATTTCCTATGGTCGGCTATCTGGCGTATAAGTTCTGTGTCTATGGGCAATCTGTCGGCTCTATGTGAGAATGTCATGGTTTGGTTACTCCATGACACTTCCCAATTTCCCGGCTTTCGGGGATTGGAAATGTTAAAGCATACTAAAGACCTATCCACATGATATTGGTGGAGCTTCAAACTAGGAGGACTAGAGATATTAAACCTCTTGTCCACCGGCCTCCCACCACTTAACTCAAGTACCTCCCCTATCGTTAATGGGAATGGTACTAGTCCTGATTTGCTATGACATTGAGGTTCTTGAGAGCATACCCAACAATCTGTCTGATTTAACACTTTAGCCACTAAGGAGTGATAGTCACTCAATGGATGCCGGTCCATGTGGACATTAAAACTGGACTGACATTTCTTTATGCACCCGTGCTCAACTAAGTTATCACAATGCCTACAGATGCAATTTCCTTCAGCTAACAATCCTTCACAATGTCTACAAATAACATGGCTGCTAGATCGTTTTCTGGTACTCGCCTTTGCTTGGGGATTGTGTTGCTATTGGAAATTTACGCTTCCGTCTCAGTCATCAGAAACCCATTCTGGATCCTTTCTCGACCTCACTGGTACTCTCACCGAAACAGACTGCTCTGGTCAACATCATGGTCAACAGGAAAATCCGGATCACAGTCTCTTGGGGCGAGTCCATCTTACAGGAGGAGAAAGAGAAATTTGTAATGGGGGTACAAAAAAACAGTTTGAGGGGGGAGAGAAACTTGTTACGATAATTAGTTCTCTAGTCTTGTTGTTCTTGTTCTGTTGTCATCTCAAAGGTGCTGTCTCTCAGTCTTCCAAACGAACACTCCGGTGATACAATAGTCCTTCCAAATCAGCGATCTCTCTGTAAGGAGCAAAAATCTTGCATTACCATTTGTCTAACTGATGTGTGACATACCATCTTTAAAACATGAGAAAGAGAAAGAAGGGGAAAAAAAACAAAAGAGAGAGAGAACAATTCATATATATATATGTTACATAAACCAACAATAAACAACGAAACATTGTCAGATCTTCCGTTCACCATCAGGCTGTCACATCTACGTGTCCAATGGTATCTTTGCATAGTCTCTCCCACCAGTATTTCCATACTCCACCCTTTGTATCTGGCCAGGATACATCGATGCTGGTAGGTCATACTGGGGTTTGGTAGACTTCTGAAAAGGTCAGGTAGTCAGGTGATGTTGGAGCTGTTGTGGTGAACATCAGAGATGGGGAAAAAGAAACATTTTACAGATACATTACAATTCTTACCCGGTCATTCCTGTGTCTTCAAGGAATGACCTCCCAATTTGTTAACTGTTACCTCAGGCTTACTATCAGTCCTAATGATCACCTTTCCCGACTACATAAATTATATGTGTGGACCAAAATTTGACATGTGTGATACCTGATTATACTTCCGAGTGTCGTAACTCTGCTCGTGTTCTTGTCTAGGGGGTCTGACTTTATGTGGGCTGTTGCAGTTACTGGCATAATGCCCTTCTCTTTTACAAAGATAACAAACCCTTGGCTTCCTCCATGTGCCAGTGGCCTGGGGTTTCGGTCGATTTGATGCCTCCTCTAGTGCTTGGATGCTCATCACCATCAATCGCTCTCCCTGTGCTTCCCTGGTTCTTTGGATATTACGGTCATGCTCGATAGCGGACTCTCTTAATGCAGCCACCGAGATACCTCTCCAGTGAGGTAGAGAGGTTTGTACCCTGATTCTTAGTGTGTCTTTTAAGCCGTCCATTAATACAGACACAGCTACTTCTCTATGATTCACATTTGTTTTAATGTCTTCTATCCCTGTATACCTAGCCATGTCCTGCAATGCCCGATGGAAATAATCAGCAGCTGTTTCTCCCTCTTTTTGTTTGATGGAGAAAATTTTGTTCCATTTGACAACAGCAGGAAAATACACTCCCAACTGCAGATTGATTCTTTTCACATTATCTTGATTGTACTCATCCGTAAGGGGTACCTCTTCATCTAGTTTACAGTCAGCGATAAATTTCACTGAGTCGACATTGGGGGGTAAACATGCCCTCAGCAATACCCGCCAATCTTTGTTATTGGGCTCCACAGTATTTCCTAGATCTCTAATGTACTTCTGGCTTGCAACTAGATCTTTCCTAGGATCAGGGAATTCAGACACCATTGATCTTAATTCCGTTCGGGAAAAGGGGCAGTGCATGGCGATGTTTCTGACAGGAGTGACTCCTGAAGTGTCAGTTTTCCCATTTGGCACTGCAATTACCCTGACAGGATTAAGTCCAATAACGTCATTCTGAGTTGGTTCTACAATATGAGTTACATTTGTTTGTGCGTGATATATAACACCATACGTACCTGTGGACACGACCTCACCTGACCCTCCGTTAGGGGGTTTGATTACTGCCTTTACCGATTTGGTCGCGTCCACCTGGATGTCTTGTATGATGGCTGCTGGGAAAGGTGCCGACATCGTGCTGGGCTCACTTTCTTGCTGGTGATCCTGAGGGAAGTTTAACATGGGGTGCAACTTGCATGGGTTAATAGTTGTACATTTAACAGTATTACAATTATCATTGTTACATTTATTACAATTATTCTTATCGTCTATAATACAGTTGCTAAGTGCATGTTTATCATTCACCAGTGTGCCATTCTCTGTAACCACCTGCTCTCCCGTTATGTATGGTGGTGGTGGCGCGGTGGCTATCAGTTTTCTGATAGGGTTAGATCCACCCGCTTGAGCCAATCCTCTCTGTATTTCACCCTCCTGTTGCAATAACTGTAAACAATCATAATGTCTAATTCGTTGCTTCCCGGATTTTATGAGACAGATCCTTCGCCTTAAATTATGCAATACCTCTGAGTCAAAACTACCTATCCCAGGAAATGGTGCTTTATCCCCCACAGTCATTCGTATCCATTCGTCACAAAAGGTCTCAGTGTGGGGACCATACTTCCCCCACATTACTAACCGAGCAGACCCTCGGGGTCTGCAAGCCTCTTCAGTCTGAACCCTGACTGCTAAACGTCCCTGTGTTGTGCACTTGGCTTCCATTGTGGACCTTTTTAACACAGAAAAACTTCCTAAAATGCACCAAACACAGAAGTCTACGGTGGAAGTTTTCCAAGCTCTTCCACCAGCTTCTTCTGCTCCGAGTACAACGAATCCGCCCCTTTTAGCAGACCCACGTAATCGTTGCAGGCCCTACCAGATCACCAAGATTTCACCAAGACTTCACCAAGATTTCACCAAGACTTCACCAAGACTTCACCAAGACTTCACCAAGAGGAGTTCAATACACTCATACCGTTTTCAACCCACTATCATTCTATAGTTTTCTGATCAGAAAGATCATTTCCCGTAATCTGATAGCTCTCCCCAGAGGCATTACAGTAAAGTAAGGTATTTAAACTAAATTTTGGAAACTGAAATCAATTTGTGCTATTATCGCGTGGCTATACTATACCGCCCCCACTAAAACAATGCTATTGTGCGATTTGAGTTTCGGTGGGCGTATCCGTACGCTCCGTTGCGTAATATACGCTCCGTGCGTCGACTCTTGCGTCGCGTACCCTAGTCCCGCCCTTTGTTAGAGACACGTGTACGCCAGCCAGATATGTCCACAGAAATACAATTTAACACGTTTCTATCAATGTAGATGATCTTTAACTGTAATCATCTACTGAACACCACACCAGACTTCCTTGTATTTTAGGCAAGCCGTGCGCGTGTATTACAAATTACTCCTTAACGTATTATTTTTACTCTTTAACTACCAATAGCAACAAATCTTTCTCAGCACGTTATCAATTGTGAAATGGCAACCAGGAAAGTGATATGTGAAAATACACAAGTGAAAAGAAATACAGGTGTGTGCGTGCGTGTGTACGCAAAACAGAAATAAACAGTTTTAAAAGACACTAGCGTATTGTTCTTACCTCCGGTTCCAGATTCCACCAGCACTCCTTCACGTAGCAAAACAGACGCTTATCTAGCCAGCACTACTGTATCCAGATACGAAGGGATACTGCCTTCCCGCCCTTGCTGACAGATAACGTTTGTTTTCGCTAGTGCGGATATGTGGAGGACGGACGAGCCGCCAATTGATAATGCTGATTTTGATTACCTTATAACCTTCACAATAATGGGTAAGAGACACAGTACGCAATTGGCGTATGGGGTACCGTAAGGGTACGCACTTAGCGTAGCATACGCTCGGCCGTGATCGAGACGCACATGCGGCACGCTCGCTCACAGCTTAATGCGTGGTGTCGAGCACGCTATAGGCGAGCGACTACCGTAATGCTACGCTACCAGCGTAGTGGACGCTCGAGACCACGAGGAGATCACGAGTGGCGCAGACGCTCACAAGATGACAATCAGTAAACCTTGAATGTAACACACAGAAAGGATACTCTTATACTGTAAACCTTGTACTGAAACACTGTAGCGATATAACGCTGCTTAACCTTGTTAACACTAAAGCTGTTTGAGCGATCGAGACGCTCCTATTACCCACTGCAATGTAATGAACACACGATACCGTGCTAAGGATCCAACACCTTTACTAACAAGCTTTTAAGTTATATCGAAAAAGGTAAACAGTTACAAGTCATACACTACAGACTAACATATAATTCTAACAGATTATCTAGACAGAAATATACAATAATGTTACAATCTTATACTAAACAGAGAGAGAGAGAATGTGGCCAATACAAACAAAGAGCGAGATGATTACAGAGAATTACTTACACACACTGGGAATGATCGCTGCGCAGCCTGGTACCAGCTCCGAGTTAGTCAATATGAAAACCGTTTGTGGAGTGAGAGCGAGCTCCCCAGGCTGGCTGATCTTATATACACTGAGTACGGTATACTACAAAGGGACCTATAATCTCATTGTTCATTGGACACAGGAATGTCTCCTCGCATCATAACAAAAGGTCATAGGTTAGTTTGAACAGGTGGGCTGTGACTATATCAAACTGCTCAAGTGGGAGGGAATCTGAAGATTCCCGCCGCATGGGTAATGAATCGCAAATATATGAAATGTCCAGAATCTACTAATGGCCATAACTATACGCAGGAGCGATTCATCTTTACCTAACCAACACCGGATTGTTGCTATTAAAATGTTCTTTAGTTAGGTACCAGACACAGCTGTTCAAACCCTGTCTGACCCTTCGTACCATACAAAGAGGAATTCCTCTGTCCAGCGACCATTTACATTAAACAAACTTACAGTCATTATTAAAGGGAACATTATCTATAAAACATGCTATTTGGTTCTATTATTAAACGATTGAGTCGCCCGCTAGACGCACACAAACTCTACCGTAAATGCACATACCACGCGCTCGAGCGCATGGCCGAGGCGCCATCACGCGGCTGCGTATATCCGCACGCACGGGAGAGAATGTGCACGTGCAGCAGGCACGCGCATGAGGTGAATATATGGCAACGTGTAGCATGATATTTTTCTGACTTTGACAGTCCACCCTTTGGCAGTCATCAATAACTGCCACTTCCTAAAACAGTTCAAAAAGAGAAAAATATATGTCATGTGTAAATACATTTCTATGATTGGGTAAGGGAGAAGAGAAGAAGGTGGGGAAAAAAAGTATGACCTAGTGAGATAGTAGAAGCATGTGTGTATGAATCCATGTTTGAGGGGTCATGTATCATCGTGCCGTACGTGTTTTAAATTAAGCTTCGAGGTATTGCGAAGTATACATTTGAATTCCTTCTTATCCCGTATTACGGGCCTGTGGATGGGCTGTCAAACTTTACCGAGCTCTTTTCGGCTTTTTGTTGTAACAAAATGGGGGAGCACATTTTAGTTGATGATACATGAATGGGGGGGATATGTGAGTGCTGATATCTGTGCCTATATTCCCTATCGACTATGTGTGTCATTACCTGAAGGTTGTAGAAATGAAGATAAGAAGCAATTATGGTAAATGCAGTCATAAACTATGTGAGTTTAATATACATTTGCCGATTGAGGTCTTGTCTGATGTCTTGTCTCGATGTACATGTTGACTGTAGTCTCTTTGGGCTTTTGCTATAATGCGAGCAAAGCCATTTCAATGTCCATAAAATTTTAAATCACTAAAGTTCTGGGCTAGCGTTTTCATTAAAGTCACTAGGGATATTGGGGGCCGGCAACATAGTCCATAAAAAAAAATCTTTGTATAAATGTGGTCTTCAAATCCTTCTTCCAAGCGAGTCTTTGTACCTTGGAGAAAAACAAAGGAGAAACGGGTGAAAGAAACGGACCGTGGAATCACATTTTCATCACAACATTGTCTCTATCGTTGGGTCATACATCAAATTTGTTGTTGTTAGTACAGTGTCCTCGCTCCTTAGACTCATCACCCTGGTATTACTTTTACGCTTCGCTAAAACCCGAACGCATCTAAATATCAGACCGACCAATATGATGACACCCAGAATACACAAAAGAAATTTCCCTACATCCATAATAATACCTTGGGCCCATTCTCCTAAACCAGAGAACCAATTTCGTGGGTTCAACCATGACACCCAACTGGTCAGCTCATTACCCACAGCAGCGAGTGTGAGATTGTGTTTCCTTCGAAACTCCCACTTTAATTGTAAGATGTCATCCATCTTTTGGTCTATGACCTCGGCTGGGTCCTCCGTGCTGTTTGTAATGTACGTGCAGCATTTGATTCCATATTGAGTTGCCAGGGTAACACAATACCCGCCTGTCACAGCTGTGAGGTAATTGAGAATCATCCTATGCTGAACCAGTTCTGTTTTGTAGGCTTGTAACTCTTTCCCAGTGTACCTAAATGTGTCGTCATACATTTTGGTGATATTGTCTAATAAATTTGCAAGCGCAGATATATATTTGTTATTTATCACTCCTCTGGCGGTATGAGTGATATCTAACGCGATTAGGAATTGAATCCCGGTGGATTCATGGATCAGGTCAGAGGCCGGATGCTCTGTTTTCTCTATCAGGTGCCGTTTAACGATGTGCTCGTAATGAGTGTGAGTATAAGGAGCTTGGGCACTGCGGTGAATATCTTTCATTTTAGTGTGGGATACAGTCATTACTTCAGGCGGTACTTTTCCAATATAACATAACCCTTCTGAGTTTGGGGCAAGCCACTTATACGCCTTCCTCCCGCATATGAAATATGCATCATTGGGGAGAACATATGGGACGGAGTGTGACATAACCATATTACACATTTTCCATGTGAACTCTCCTAGCCCTAATTCTCCCATCTGTTTAGTACACGTATCAGTTTGTACGATCTGTGCACAGTATCCTGGTGATACTTCTCCAACTCGCATGGTCCTACTTCCTAAGGTGTACCTATACCGAAAGAATTTCCTATGGTCGGCTATCTGGCGTATAAGTTCTGTGTCTATGGGCAATCTGTCGGCTCTATGTGAGAATGTCATGGTTTGGTTACTCCATGACACTTCCCAATTTCCCGGCTTTCGGGGATTGGAAATGTTAAAGCATACTAAAGACCTATCCACATGATATTGGTGGAGCTTCAAACTAGGAGGACTAGAGATATTAAACCTCTTGTCCACCGGCCTCCCACCACTTAACTCAAGTACCTCCCCTATCGTTAATGGGAATGGTACTAGTCCTGATTTGCTATGACATTGAGGTTCTTGAGAGCATACCCAACAATCTGTCTGATTTAACACTTTACCCACTAAGGAGTGATAGTCACTCAATGGATGCCGGTCCATGTGGACATTAAAACTGGACTGACATTTCTTTATGCACCCGTGCTCAACTAAGTTATCACAATGCCTACAGATGCAATTTCCTTCAGCTAACAATCCTTCACAATGTCTACAAATAACATGGCTGCTAGATCGTTTTCTGGTACTCGCCTTTGCTTGGGGATTGTGTTGCTATTGGAAATTTACGCTTCCGTCTCAGTCATCAGAAACCCATTCTGGATCCTTTCTCGACCTCACTGGTACTCTCACCGAAACAGACTGCTCTGGTCAACATCATGGTCAACAGGAAAATCCGGATCACAGTCTCTTGGGGCGAGTCCATCTTACAGGAGGAGAAAGAGATATTTGTAATGGGGGTACAAAAAAACAGTTTGAGGGGGGAGAGAAACTTGTTACGATAATTAGTTCTCTAGTCTTGTTGTTCTTCTTGTTCTGTTGTCATCTCAAAGGTGCTGTCTCTCAGTCTTCCAAACGAACACTCCGGTGATACAATAGTCCTTCCAAATCAGCGATCTCTCTGTAAGGAGCAAAAATCTTGCATTACCATTTGTCTAACTGATGTGTGACATACCATCTTTAAAACATGAGAAAGAGAAAGAAGGGGAAAAAAAACAAAAGAGAGAGAGAACAATTCATATATATATATGTTACATAAACCAACAATAAACAACGAAACATTGTCAGATCTTCCGTTCACCATCAGGCTGTCACATCTACGTGTCCAATGGTATCTTTGCATAGTCTCTCCCACCAGTATTTCCATACTCCACCCTTTGTATCTGGCCAGGATACATCGATGCTGGTAGGTCATACTGGGGTTTGGTAGACTTCTGAAAAGGTCAGGTAGTCAGGTGATGTTGGAGCTGTTGTGGTGAACATCAGAGATGGGGAAAAAGAAACATTTTACAGATACATTACAATTCTTACCCGGTCATTCCTGTGTCTTCAAGGAATGACCTCCCAATTTGTTAACTGTTACCTCAGGCTTACTATCAGTCCTAATGATCACCTTTCCCGACTACATAAATTATATGTGTGGACCAAAATTTGACATGTGTGATACCTGATTATACTTCCGAGTGTCGTAACTCTGCTCGTGTTCTTGTCTAGGGGGTCTGACTTTATGTGGGCTGTTGCAGTTACTGGCATAATGCCCTTCTCTTTTACAAAGATAACAAACCCTTGGCTTCCTCCATGTGCCAGTGGCCTGGGGTTTCGGTCGATTTGATGCCTCCTCTAGTGCTTGGATGCTCATCACCATCAATCGCTCTCCCTGTGCTTCCCTGGTTCTTTGGATATTACGGTCATGCTCGATAGCGGACTCTCTTAATGCAGCCACCGAGATACCTCTCCAGTGAGGTAGAGAGGTTTGTACCCTGATTCTTAGTGTGTCTTTTAAGCCGTCCATTAATACAGACACAGCTACTTCTCTATGATTCACATTTGTTTTAATGTCTTCTATCCCTGTATACCTAGCCATGTCCTGCAATGCCCGATGGAAATAATCAGCAGCTGTTTCTCCCTCTTTTTGTTTGATGGAGAAAATTTTGTTCCATTTGACAACAGCAGGAAAATACACTCCCAACTGCAGATTGATTCTTTTCACATTATCTTGATTGTACTCATCCGTAAGGGGTACCTCTTCATCTAGTTTACAGTCAGCGATAAATTTCACTGAGTCGACATTGGGGGGTAAACATGCCCTCAGCAATACCCGCCAATCTTTGTTATTGGGCTCCACAGTATTTCCTAGATCTCTAATGTACTTCTGGCTTGCAACTAGATCTTTCCTAGGATCAGGGAATTCAGACACCATTGATCTTAATTCCGTTCGGGAAAAGGGGCAGTGCATGGCGATGTTTCTGACAGGAGTGACTCCTGAAGTGTCAGTTTTCCCATTTGGCACTGCAATTACCCTGACAGGATTAAGTCCAATAACGTCATTCTGAGTTGGTTCTACAATATGAGTTACATTTGTTTGTGCGTGATATATAACACCATACGTACCTGTGGACACGACCTCACCTGACCCTCCGTTAGGGGGTTTGATTACTGCCTTTACCGATTTGGTCGCGTCCACCTGGATGTCTTGTATGATGGCTGCTGGGAAAGGTGCCGACATCGTGCTGGGCTCACTTTCTTGCTGGTGATCCTGAGGGAAGTTTAACATGGGGTGCAACTTGCATGGGTTAATAGTTGTACATTTAACAGTATTACAATTATCATTGTTACATTTATTACAATTATTCTTATCGTCTATAATACAGTTGCTAAGTGCATGTTTATCATTCACCAGTGTGCCATTCTCTGTAACCACCTGCTCTCCCGTTATGTATGGTGGTGGTGGCGCGGTGGCTATCAGTTTTCTGATAGGGTTAGATCCACCCGCTTGAGCCAATCCTCTCTGTATTTCACCCTCCTGTTGCAATAACTGTAAACAATCATAATGTCTAATTCGTTGCTTCCCGGATTTTATGAGACAGATCCTTCGCCTTAAATTATGCAATACCTCTGAGTCAAAACTACCTATCCCAGGAAATGGTGCTTTATCCCCCACAGTCATTCGTATCCATTCGTCACAAAAGGTCTCAGTGTGGGGACCATACTTCCCCCACATTACTAACCGAGCAGACCCTCGGGGTCTGCAAGCCTCTTCAGTCTGAACCCTGACTGCTAAACGTCCCTGTGTTGTGCACTTGGCTTCCATTGTGGACCTTTTTAACACAGAAAAACTTCCTAAAATGCACCAAACACAGAAGTCTACGGTGGAAGTTTTCCAAGCTCTTCCACCAGCTTCTTCTGCTCCGAGTACAACGAATCCGCCCCTTTTAGCAGACCCACGTAATCGTTGCAGGCCCTACCAGATCACCAAGATTTCACCAAGACTTCACCAAGATTTCACCAAGACTTCACCAAGACTTCACCAAGACTTCACCAAGAGGAGTTCAATACACTCATACCGTTTTCAACCCACTATCATTCTATAGTTTTCTGATCAGAAAGATCATTTCCCGTAATCTGATAGCTCTCCCCAGAGGCATTACAGTAAAGTAAGGTATTTAAACTAAATTTTGGAAACTGAAATCAATTTGTGCTATTATCGCGTGGCTATACTATACCGCCCCCACTAAAACAATGCTATTGTGCGATTTGAGTTTCGGTGGGCGTATCCGTACGCTCCGTTGCGTAATATACGCTCCGTGCGTCGACTCTTGCGTCGCGTACCCTAGTCCCGCCCTTTGTTAGAGACACGTGTACGCCAGCCAGATATGTCCACAGAAATACAATTTAACACGTTTCTATCAATGTAGATGATCTTTAACTGTAATCATCTACTGAACACCACACCAGACTTCCTTGTATTTTAGGCAAGCCGTGCGCGTGTATTACAAATTACTCCTTAACGTATTATTTTTACTCTTTAACTACCAATAGCAACAAATCTTTCTCAGCACGTTATCAATTGTGAAATGGCAACCAGGAAAGTGATATGTGAAAATACACAAGTGAAAAGAAATACAGGTGTGTGCGTGCGTGTGTACGCAAAACAGAAATAAACAGTTTTAAAAGACACTAGCGTATTGTTCTTACCTCCGGTTCCGGATTCCACCAGCACTCCTTCACGTAGCAAAACAGACGCTTATCTAGCCAGCACTACTGTATCCCGATACGAAGGGATACTGCCTTCCCGCCCTTGCTGACAGATAACGTTTGTTTTCGCTAGTGCGGATATGTGGAGGACGGACGAGCCGCCAATTGATAATGCTGATTTTGATTACCTTATAACCTTCACAATAATGGGTAAGAGACACAGTACGCAATTGGCGTATGGGGTACCGTAAGGGTACGCACTTAGCGTAGCATACGCTCGGCCGTGATCGAGACGCACATGCGGCACGCTCGCTCACAGCTTAATGCGTGGTGTCGAGCACGCTATAGGCGAGCGACTACCGTAATGCTACGCTACCAGCGTAGTGGACGCTCGAGACCACGAGGAGATCACGAGTGGCGCAGACGCTCACAAGATGACAATCAGTAAACCTTGAATGTAACACACAGAAAGGATACTCTTATACTGTAAACCTTGTACTGAAACACTGTAGCGATATAACGCTGCTTAACCTTGTTAACACTAAAGCTGTTTGAGCGATCGAGACGCTCCTATTACCCACTGCAATGTAATGAACACATGATACCGTGCTAAGGATCCAACACCTTTACTAACAAGCTTTTAAGTTATATCGAAAAAGGTAAACAGTTACAAGTCATACACTACAGACTAACATATAATTCTAACAGATTATCTAGACAGAAATATACAATAACGTTACAATCTTATACTAAACAGAGAGAGAGAGAGTGTGGCCAATCCAAACAAAGAGCGAGATGATTACAGAGAATTACTTACACACACTGGGAATGATCGCTGCGCAGCCTGGTACCAGCTCCGAGTTAGTCAATATGAAAACCGTTTGTGGAGTGAGAGCGAGCTCCCCAGGCTGGCTGATCTTATATACACTGAGTACGGTATACTACAAAGGGACCTATAATCTCATTGTTCATTGGACACAGGAATGTCTCCTCGCATCATAACAAAAGGTCATAGGTTAGTTTGAACAGGTGGGCTGTGACTATATCAAACTGCTCAAGTGGGAGGGAATCTGAAGATTCCCGCCGCATTGGTAATGAATCGCAAATATATGAAATGTCCAGAATCTACTAATGGCCATAACTATACGCAGGAGAGATTAATCTTTACCTAACCAACACCGGATTGTTGCTATTAAAATGTTCTTTAGTTAGGTACCAGACACAGCTGTTCAAACCCTGTCTGACCCTTCGTACCATACAAAGAGGAATTTCTCTGTTCAGCGACCATTTACATTAAACAAACTTACAGTCATTATTAAAGGGAACATTATCTATAAAACATGCTATTTGGTTCTATTATTAAACGATTGAGTCGCCCGCTAGACGCACACAAACTCTACCGTAAATGCACATACCACGCGCTCGAGCGCATGGCCGAGGCGCCATCACGCGGCTGCGTATATCCGCACGCACGGGAGAGAATGTGCACGTGCAGCAGGCACGCGCATGAGGTGAATATATGGCAACGTGTAGCATGATATTTTTCTGACTTTGACAATCTATATATCTAAAGATATATAGATATATATCTATATATATATAGATCTATCTATCTCTCTCTCTCTCTCTCTCTATATATATATATATATATATATATATAGATCTATCTATCTATATATATAGATATATAGATATATCTATCTATATATATAGATATATATCTATATATATAGATATATATATAGATATATATATACGTAGAATTTCGGCGGCACTCAGGAGAATAAACCACACAGACGCAGCCACTTAGAGCAAGCCAACGTTTCAATGCTGTCGCATTTTCGTCAGGGCATGCAAAATGCGACAGAATTGAAACGTTGGCTTGCTCTAAGTGGCTGCATCTGTGTGGTTTATTCTCCTGAGTGCCGCCGAAATTCTACGTATATTTGGCAGCTTTGCTGCATTTTCCGGAAGGCAACGGGGACAGAAATCCTGATATTAGTGAGTGCCGGATCTCATAGAAACTCTAGATATATATATATAGATATATATACACAAACACTTTAGATTAATGTATGTGCAGCACCTACATGTCATGCCTGGTAAGCATTGAGTCTGCACGAGGGATGAGGGGAGGGAGAAGAGAGACTTCACTCGTGTGAGAATCGAAGGCAGCAGCAGCAGCAGCCGTCTATGAGAGGAGTCATCTCATAGACGTTCCCGTAAGTGGATGTATGCAGTGCTGAGAAGAGCAGGAGGAGGGGGGCGGACTGTCAGAGGGGGACTGATCGTGGGGAGAGAGTCTACACAGGCAGCGCAGCGCCGCTGCCCGCTGTAGTGTAATGTACATTAGCAGCGCTGCCTCCGGCAGGGAAGGTGCCGAGCACAGCGCTACTAATATTACACTACACTACAGCGGGCAGCGGCGCAGCTGATGAGGAGCAATAGGTGTGTGCGGATGGTGCGCCCACAGCCTAAGTGCGCTGTGTGCAATGCCCCCTTTGCACACACCTAGTTACGGCACTGGCTGACATCACAATGGTCGACACAATTTTTTATGGGTGTTTTGAATTTTTTTTCAACTTTTTCATACTTTACCATCCATGTGGACTACGACTGGGAATAGTAACCTGTGCTGACCGCAGCGATAGTGGAGTGAGGCACCTTTGGGGAGTGAAGGCTCACTAATAGGGGTTCCCTGTGGTTTGTCAGCGAAAACGACATCAAACAAAACAAGTTGTGTCAACCTTTTGTACCTGTCGACTTTTTCAGTGATCTACCTTTCACCTGTCGACCTAATGACCATATGTGGTCGACCTACTGACTGTCGTCCTAACTAGAGTCGACCTAATAGGCCAACCCCCTTTATAATGCATACATTTGAATTGATATATCAGCCTCTGGCTAAAGAATTCTATTACAAAGATGATGCAATCCAGAGCAACCAGTTAGACATAACTAATTTCCACCTGTTATTTCATGCATTTTAAGTTACAGTCACCTCCTAGTACAACTGTCTCAGTACTCATGCCACAGATGGATGACAGAGGGCGTGACTGGAGACTGCCTGGTTTTGTTAGTAGATTCATTAATTAACTGTGTTATCTTAAGTTGAGACTGCCCCTACTCATGTAATATACAGAGAAACCAAGCTGTGTTTACAGAATTGAATGTTGTGGTATGAAGGGGATGTAGTTATGTGACCGCCGGCCAGGAGACCACTGGTCACATTACCTCCCCCATGCATCCCACCCCTTCACAATCCCGATGGTCGGCATGCCAACCAACAGGGACTATTCCCCCGCCGGCATTCCGCAGCTGGTAGGCCGGCATCAGTATGCTGACTGGCAGACTCCTAACCACCGGTCACGCAATACACACTCGGTATGAAGAAAACAAATGCACTTCTCCACAGCACATTATACTGCCCCTATGTATTTTATTACATCCCATGTGTATTATATTATTTCTGCAGCCGCCCTAGAAATTCTTCTGCAGATGGTCTAACAACCCATCTATTCCTCAGACACTGCAGAGTGAGGCAGTGTCTATTCATGGGGCTGAAGAATTCCGGCGGTGGGGGCGAGTGGAACGAAGCCCCTTGCGGGCTTGCCGTGCTCACCACAGGACACCCACGAGTGGGAATGATCCCTTCTAGTCAGCTTGCTGACTGTCGGTATTTTCATTGTCCGGGATGCAGGGGGAGGTTATGTGACCGTCGGTCACATAACTACATGCCTATTCAAGAACCAGTGAAAAGAGTGTAGAAATTAGTCAGTGGAGAAGCCGCCCATGGCAACCAATCAGCTTTGAACTAGTAACATTTGTTAAGTGCAATCTATAAAATTCTACATAGCAGATGATTAGTTGCCATGGGCATCTTCTCCACTGGCTCACTTCACTGTTTTCATTGCTTCATGAATAGACTCAGGGGCGTTTTAACAGAGGAGGGGGCCCATGCGCAGACTCCGGGTGAGCCCCCTCCTCTCCATGGTGCAGTGGGCTTGGTATTGTGCCAGAGACTACTGCGCAAGTCTCCGGAAACATACCGCCCGCCATGTTCCAGAAACTAATCACTACTTCACAGCGGACATTTTTGGCTGTGATTTTTTGCCGTGGCTGCAGCATCAACGCAGGACTACAGAAAGGCAAGCAGTAACACATGGGTGCAGTGTGGGCCTCCCTGGACCAGGGGTCCTTATGCACTGCACACATTGCACCCATTATAGAAGCACCAATGAATAGACCCCATATCACTTTGTTTGCAGCAGTACATTTCATCATCCTTGTTACAATATAATCTAGAGTGTTGTGCCATAACTGCACTGCACCAAAAATATTTTCCCCAACCAGACTCGGGCCCGTGCCCCCCCTGTCATTTCTGACTTCTTTGTTTTCAAAAGGAGAACTGCTATTTCCGTCGGTCAGATTTCCTAAAAGAGCCGGAAGGCACTATGACCCACCGCGGCTCTAACAGCAAGTCCGTGTGGTAACCAATAGGGAGCCTCCCCCTGCTCACACCGCAACCTACCTCCCCCACTGCCAACTGGCCAGAGTCCAGCCCAGGCGCTGGGTTTTAATGCCAGCATCGAGTAAGACTGTTACCTGCCACCACCAACTAAAAACTTTAAAAATCAGCCTTTTCGTCAGGGTGAAACATTGGCAATAAACCAGGATGCGCTCCTACAGCCAATAATTACCTGATGGCATATTATGTGAGGCCACGCCCCTGTGATACCACACCCCTTATCTGGGAGCACACATGCCTTAGGTGCATGTAAATATAATTTACTGTTCCCCTATCATGGTGCCCCCCATTAGATTTTCTTCAGGATCCGCTCCTGATTGTGGGTAATATGACCAAGTGTGTGCCATAACCAAAAGACATTGAAAGTCAATCCATTTTATAAACATGTGCATTATGTATAATTTATGCAGACTTTAATTTATATGACATACCTCCCAACATCTAGGGTCATCGAGCCAGGACTCCTGCACGGGGAGCGCCCGAAAAGAGTCGTAAAAAGGGGGCATGGCTTCGCTGGAATGACACAACCATGAGCCACATCTCCTGTTTCAGTCACTGTGGGGGCATGCGCACGGCATGTATTCACCACTGCAGCACAGCAGCAAGTGACAAGGAGCCTCCTAACCACTACGAGACACTGCAAGATAGTGCCTAAAAAATAGGACTGTCCCACAAAAATCGGGCCGTTGGGAGGTATGCTATAGATTTTGTTCATTGTGGATTGTGGGTTATGAACCTATAAACAGATATGGGTTTAAAATAAATCAATCTAATGTTGTATTTAAAAAGAAGTATTTTATTAATTCCAGTGATTCACAAAAATATTTTATTAAAAAACACAGCCACAAGAGATAACAAGAAAATAGGATGGCAACAAATACACATAACAAATAAACATATTAACAGAGACAAATAAATACAGATATTTTATTATTTTATCTAATGCACATGGGGGGAATTTCTTGAAGATAAGAAGAGTTAAGATTGATACACACACTATAAGATTATATATCTGTCCAATCTTTCTGGTTGAAAGAAAAATCTGGTAATGTATGGAAGCAAATGGCAATAGACCATTTGCTCCCAAACACTTGGAAACAGACAAAAAAGTACATTTCGATAAATTGATTAAATCCATGTGATTTAACCAACTTATCCGAACGACTATTTTTGTCCACAGCAAATGGTTGATTGTCATTCGATGTGTATCCAGCCTTAGAGACATCCCTGGAATCACAAGTGGTATACTGCGACATTACAATAGGAATATAATTACAGTTTTAAAGATTTCTTCATACTGCTGAATATATATATATATATATATATATATATATATAGAAATCCAGCAGTAACAGCACTCGGAGACCATACAGAAAGTACAAAAGGTGTATTTCATATCATTAACGTTTCGGAGCAGCAAGCCCCGTCTTCAGAATGTACACCACAGTGTGGGTGCATTCTGAAGACGGGGCTTGCTGCTCCGAAACGTTAATGATATGAAATACACCTTTTGTACTTTCTGTATGGTCTCCGAGTGCTGTTACTGCTGGATTTCTACTGCTTATTCTGACATGCACCGGAGCAAGTTGATGCTTAGTATGTGAGTGCCGGTGAACACTGTATGTATATATATATATATATATATATATATATATAAAAATGTAAAGCAAATAATAACTTTCATACACAATTTACAAAACACATTCTTACCATGCAGCCTCATCATCATAAGCTGTGTATTTTCTACATAGAACACCACACCCCACAATATAACCTGGCCATTGAACTTATTTTTAAGTTTGTATTTTACTTTAAATATCTAAACTCAATAAATCATAATTTACATATCTTACACAATGGAAAAAGGCACTGCGGTCCGAAAACAGAACTAGAAAAGTCGTTATAAGCATTATTAAAAAATAAAAAATTGTATGTTTGAAACATAGGTGTTTTCAACATCACTGTCTTCCCGATTCAGGATCACAATAAAATTATTTTTTAAAAACTATACAGATGTGTTCTTCCTCATTTAGCCTCCACACGTGATAAGTCACGGCACTGGTCGCATAAGAAACACCAGCTCCCGTGCGACTCGGCTGGGTGTCTTTTTTTCTCCAAAAATGCATCTTATTTGCACTGCTATGCGAATAATTCACACAAACAGACTATGCTGATTACAATGATATGCAGCATGATTATATTATCTGTGCGACTGCAGCTGTGTCTGCATAGGAAATGCTTCATTACAGTGTTTTCCAGGAAAATCTATCACCCTATTGCTATTTATTTGGATTCTTACTTAAATCCTTGCATATAGGGTACATTGTCCTATTTAAAAGACACTACTACCTTATTAATAGAGTTACAACAATTGGGCACTGTACCAGAGAATCTTGTGATGTGTGGTGCAGACGTCACTAGTTTGTACACCTGCATACCGCACTCTGCAGGTGTAGAGGCGGTGAGAGCATTTCTGACAATCCACTTTATAATGAACCTCTTATCTCGTTTTTTTTTTTTTTGCAGCTTCTGTATTTGGTACTTACCCACAATTATTTTTCCTTTAATGGTAGAATATACCTACAGAGAGCGGGTTGTGCGATGGGGTCCCCAGAGGCCCCATCGTACGCGAACGCTTATATGCTTCAAATAGAAAATGATCTCTTTCTTAACAATCAGCAGATCAATTCTAGATTACTGTACTACAGGCGCTATATTGACGACCTTCTCATCTTTTGGCTTGACACTGGAGATGCGTTACAGTGTTTGTTGGATACACACAATGATACGGATAGTGTCATTAAATTCACTTATGAAATGAGCAAAGTATCCGTTCATTTTCTGGATGTAGTGATTTCGATACAGGATGGCACCATCAAGACATCCATCTATATCAAGCCTACTGATAGAAACTCGTTACTCAGCCATGATAGTTTTCATCCTTTAGCTTTACGCAAAGACCTTCCATATTCTCAGTTTTTAAGGGTCAGACGTATCATGTATGATCCGGTTGAATGTGAACAGGCCATAGACTCCATGATGACAAAGTTTATTGATAGAGGATACCCTAGAAAAGATCTACTCACTCTTAGGCAAAAGGTCCTTAATATGCCCAGAGAGCATACATTAAAGGACCCATCGGTGACAGCATCACACAATGATAAGGATAATAGGGCAGTGATCCCTTGGGTCAATAAGTACACAGTGGACACTGTGTGTACCACCAAAAAAGCTAAAGCAATTTGGCCCATAATCAATACAGACAAGGATTTGCCAGCTCTATATAATAGTCGCTTGTTACCTAGTTATAAAAGAGGCACCAACTTAGCGGATAAAGTAGTGAAGCTTGATATTTTCCCCTTAACTAAGCAGCGACAGTCCCATTTTCTTAGACCAAAACTAGGTTGCTTTAAGTGCCTGGGGTGCTCAACATGTAACACCCTACTCACTGGTTCTACCTTTCATCATCCCTCATCTGGGAAAATCTTTAAAATTAATCACAGGGTTACATGTACCACCACGTATGTCGTTTATATGCTTAAGTGCCCCTGCGGACTGGCATATGTGGGCAAAACCCAGCGTCAATTTCGTGAACGCATGGCTGGTCATCGGAGCTCCATAAAACAAGCATTAGAGAAAGGGTCCAGTGACCAGCCTGTGGCACGACATTGCCTACAGGCTCGTCATAGTGTAGCTAGCATTAGAGCTATTATTATAAATCATGTGCCGCCCTCCCACAGAGGGGGCAATAGAGGGAAGACACTATTGCAAAGAGAAAGCAGGTGGATATTCACACTGAATACCATAGCACCGGGGGGTCTCAATGAACATCTTGGGTTACAATCCTTTTTGTGATATTGGTGATTACATTGACAGTTTAAATATGAGTATATAATGCTTCAGAAGCTCAGTTGACTAATACATTACTCCTCACTGGAGCATATTACATTACTTGGTGACACTAATATAAGATGTTATTAATATGTATTCTAGTCTTCAGCAAATTTACATGATCAGGTTAATATTAGTGGCCCGCAATTTAGAGTAGTTTGTGTATTGTGATATGGGCTTGTTATTTTAAATGTTTATTTTTGCACGGTGGTGACTACAATATGTCCGTTTTATAGTAGTGGTATGTGGTTTGTTTATGTTCACCTAGCAACAAGCTCTTGCTGCGGGCCTCACGTGCCTGGCGATGCTTGCTGACGTCACCTTCAAGCGCCCCTTGTTTGGCGTGCACGGAGGCGGCTGAAGCTGCACGCGTCTGACAGGTGAGCTCCGCTATATGTTGATTTTAATTGTAATTTGTTTCAGATGATGGTTTGTATATATAAGTGTATCTTGTATTGTGCTTATTGTGAACACTTTGTCCCTGACGACGGGGTAATACCCCGAAACGCCGTTGGATGGTCTAATAAAGATCTCAGCATTTACCTATTTGTCCAGACTGTTTGAGTGCCGCCGGAATAACTACAGTATATATATATATATATATATATATTAAAATGTAAAGCAAATAATAACTTTCATACACAATTTACAAAACACATTCTTACCATGCAGCCTCATCATCATAAGCTGTGTATTTTCTACATAGAACACCACACCCCACAATATAACCTGACCATTGAACTTATTTTTAAGTGTGTATTTGACTTTAAATGTCTAAACTCAATAAATCATAATTTACATATCTTACACAATGGAAAAAGGCACTGCGGTCCGAAAACAGAACCAGAAAAGTCGTTATAAGCATTATTAAAAAATAAAAAATTGTATGTTTGAAACATAGGTGTTTTCAACATCACTGTCTTCCCGATTCAGGATCACAATAAAATTATTTTTTAAAAACTATACAGATGTGTTCTTCCTCATTTAGCCTCCACACGTAATAAGTCACGGCACTGGTCGCATAAGAGCCACCAGCTCCCGTGCGACTCGGCTGGGTGTCTTTTTTTCTCCAAAAATGCATCTTATTTGCACTGCTATGCGAATAAGTCACACAAACAGACTATGCTGATTACAATGATATGCAGCATGATTATATTATCTGTGCGACTGCAGCTGTGTCTGCATAGGAAATGCTTCATTACAGTGTTTTCCAGGAAAACACTAACATAGCATTTCGTATGCAGATTTTGTAGGAAGACACTGTATCGTAGCATTTCGTATGCAGATTTTTCATGAAAACACTGTATTATAGCATTTTTGTATGCAGATACAGCTGCAGGTGCAACAAGAAGGTATGTTTAACGCAGTGACGTGCAGTGGGGTGAGGCAGGTGAGGCATTGCCTTTCCTGTCATGCTAACGTTTGTGCCAAAGTTTTGACTGTATAAAGTATATGAAAAATACAAAGAATATGTTTGAAATATCTGCTTTGCATCATTCTAATCATTTTTATAGCCAAAACTCTGGAGTAAAATGTCTATGGCAGGTGAGGCAGTACCTCACCTGCTTATCTTTTCCGCACATCTCAGATCAAAACTCACCAAACTTCCAGGCGTTTATACTGCTGCACCGGTGTATAATGCCCAGATGCACCCTTTGGCTCATATATTGCGTGTAAATCTGACTCTGGTGATATCCAGTGCCTCCTGAGCCATTTAGCTCACCGCACGTCCCTGGTTAACGTGACTGCAGCAATGATGAGGGAGGACACATCTGTATATCCTCATTTTGAACATATATTTCTGCATCTATCATATACATTTATTTTAAACTGTGTAAAAAACTTAAATGGACCTATTAATTATTAAATGGACCTTTGTGAACAGGCCTTAACACTTATAAGGTGTCATAGTCTGTCACTAAGTGCAGGTTCCCTTAGCAACTTTTGATGCCTTATTAATAATAATGAGCCATAGAATTTAAACTTGTGTAATCTTTCAAAAGTAGTACAATGTTATTGTAGTGGAGACATTTCTATCAAATCTCCATTAATTTATGAGTTTTATTGTGAAAAGACCTCAGAAAGTGATAAAGGGGCCAATTTCTCAAAGGAGACTGCGGCAACAAGGCTGATTTCATCTAGCTCCCTTTCAGCTTTGTTAGCCAGTCTTTGCAGATGAACTTGTCTCTTCATGCAACCGTATAAAACTCATGAAGCGTCTTCTTAACATTCTACTCTAGAATGCTCTACCTGATTACTACCCATCTACACAGTTCACACAAACTTACATGTGTTCTCTTCTATACAAGTGCTACCCTCTGCCGCCCTAAACCAATATTGCTGTGTAACTGGACACATAGCCCCAGAAATTACTCCACCCCCCAAAAAAATAAAAATATATATATGTAAAAAAAAAAAAAAAACCACTGGAAATTTGGGAACATTGGCAAATTTGAGTTTAGGAATGGTTCAAGGCTCTTCAAAAATAGTATTTAGCTTTTTTTTTTACAATCATTATGCTCGTGTTAGATGCTTTCAATGGGGTAAATTTACTAAGGTGGGAGTTTTTTTAGAACTGGTGATGTAGCTCATTGCAACTAATCAGATTCTACTTAACATTTTTCTAGCTGATTCTAGAAGATAATAGATAGAATGTGATTGGTTGCTATGTGCAACATCACCAGTTGTAAAAAAAAACCTCAGTAAATTTACCTCAATGTATGTGCAAAATAACACATAAACTGATCACAAACTAAGTGGCCCCAAACAAAAGGGGTGTACGAGTCAGGCCATTGAACCAGCCTGAATTAGACAAATTTCAAGCTTGCACAGAAGGTTCCACCATCTCTAATTTAGAAGCCATAAATGAAGGCAAGCAAAAACAAGCATCTTGGGGATTATATTTCAGTGATGCACTAACAACAAAATCCATATGTTCACCAACCTGAAAATCAACAGCGAAAGTATTGTAAAATGATAATAGCACTAGATAAAATGAAATTAAAGCAGTAAAACAATTTTACTAAACCTCACAGAAGGTGATTCAAATGTTTTTGGGCATCCTTATTGCCCATTACTTTAAAAGGGGCAATATGTAAATATTTTTTTCGTGCTTGCAGAGTAAAGCTGCTAAACCTGCATAAAGTACTGGGTGCGGCAAGAAAACTGCCATTTCGGCGCCCACACTTTTCGTGCATTTCTGCTGGCCACGTCAGAAGGTTGCGAGCAGAAAAGTTTCTCCCACGGCTAATGGGCGCCCAAACCGAGCAACAACTGAATTAGTCAGTGCTGCCGGAGAAAACAATTGAATAGCCTCCACAGTGGTTAAAAATGAGCCACTATGCAGTGTTTAGGTTCTAGTCACATTCAGTAATAGATGAGTTTTTAATAATGCATTAAAACATGAAGCAAACACTTTCATTATTGGTCTCATTGTACTATGTTCCACAGCCATGAACATTTGCATACATCTGCAAATTGAGATGTTTTTTATTGGCACAAATTAGGTCTTTATGTGGTGGACGGCTGGAATACAGGTTTGTATTATTTGCTAACTTGGACTTAATTTAATCAGTATTGTTTTGGGAAAATGTTGATAAATAAATTAACTGTAAACTAAGAAACATGTTCTTACTCCGTAAACAAATACTTATGCAGGAGGAATGTTTAGAACTGGTTTGTGGAAGAAATCTTTCACAATTAGGCACTCAGTAAAGCATCACACCTGTAACTGCAGACTGCATAGGAAAATGTTATTTCCTATATACCCTGGTGTAAAAATTTTGTGGTCTTAGCCAGGAGCGTAGTCAGTACTTTGGGGCCCCATAGTGATCTTATGAAGGGGCCCCTCCTCAATGCTTCTAGAGAGACACCTCTCACCACAGTGGTCAGTGGTTGGTCATTTAATTCTCCATTATATTGCCCTAGTTCATTTTATGTACCATACAGTGATAGTGCCCTAGTTAATTTTATGCCCCATAGAAGTTTCCTAGTTCATTTTATGCCCCATAAAAGTGCCCTTGTTCGCATTATACCACACAGTTCCAAAAGGTTATACTATACCACACTGTATTCCCCCCAGTTCCCAATATGCCACATTGTAATGCTGACAGTACACATTATACCACACAGTGCCTGCAGTTTACATTAGGCCACACAGGGGGCAGGGACCTACCACTCCTACTGAGTGGATACTTCCTATTGCAGGACATTCCATATTGAGTGGAGGAGATCTTCTTAATTTACGCACACTATCTCTTTCTGGGACAGTTCTAATTTCGGAGGTCAATTCCTGCCCCCTAGCTTCACAAAGGCTGTAAACAAGGAGAACCCTACAGTACTCTCAGACAGTGCTGGGTTTACTGATTACTTCAGCTGTGCATGTGAGCATGAAACAGGATTGTGAGAGATGGATCATATCAGTATGGAGCTTTACTGAGAGGGAGACACAGATCAACACTGACTAGACACCCTTTTCAGACCCGAGCTACGGGACAGACCCAATTTCTCAGCAACCAATTCTCGGAACTTGGTAGACAACTATATGAGCTGGTTCTGGAGCCCCCTAAGCTTTGGGCTCCATAGCAGTGGCACCACTTGGATTCACTATAGCTACACCCATGGTCTTAGCTAGAAAATGGAAAAATACAGTATCTTAATTTGTTATGGCTGAAATGTCTTTTCCTGAACAGAAGCACCAATATGGCTATTTTGGTTACTGAGTTACAGAAATTCCCAGCTGTATGTGGCTTTCTCTATATACTTATTATGCTCACCCAGCCAGCATTTGGGCCAGACCTCTGCCACTTGACCACTAACTCACTCAGCTGATGTCATCTAATTGAAAGTGTTACTCACCAGTCCAGCTCTGGTTTTTATTTAGAGTCTAGGTTGGTCAAGTATTAATATATTTCATATATTAGTGTATCCAACAATGTCTTCTGAATTAACAATCCTCTGAAGAAAAAAGTTCCTTAAATGTTAAACCGCAAAGTTATACCCCTCCCAAGACAATGGAGCCTTTAAACAATATTTTTCAGATGAGAGAAGTCCATTTGAAAAGCTGGCTGCCATAGTCACAGCAAATGACCCTCCTTAGGAGGAAATAAACAGATATGGCAATAGGGATAGACGTACAACATAAAAGAGCAGAGAGAGATACGTGGGAGACACTTAAGAAGAGTATAGAATATCTGCAGTAAGAAGAGCTTCTGATTGAGAATTCCGCATCTAAGATTATGGAAATCACAAACCGCTCCACTAATGGTTTTAGTCCAACTCCACTTTCAGAAATATCTCCAATGTTTCGGTATTGCAATGGGACCAGCACTGAAAGAGTTACCCTCTGACATGGTGGTCTGTGTGCTCCTGAATTCAGGTGAGGAATAGCTAGGGGTGAGATACCGTTCATCTACCCCAAAGATCTTCTGCATTTTCACCTTCTGTGTCTTCCGAGACCTCACTTATCAGGTCAGTACAGATATCTACAGAGGAATAAAAGGGGAATTTTTACAGGATTACAGAGAATATTACCAAATGACAAACAACATTTTAATAGGAAACATGGTTAGAAGCTCACACTGTATTGAAGTACTAATGCAGAATATCATGGGTGGGTTAGAGTAAAAATGGAGCAGATGGAGCTACAGCTCCAGGCCCCAGATAAAATTAGGCCCATCACCATGACAGCGTGATGATGATTAACTGCTCAGCTGGTCACATGACTGCAATAAATCATAATAATTCAAATTATATTTCTAATTTCCTCACAAAGTGATGATGCTTTTCTTTTATGTATTTTGGGAGACATTGGGGCTTATAATATAGGGAGTGTACATGCCTATATGTCACTGGCCACACCAGCCACACCTCCTCAAATTCTCACAATAGGCCCTTGATCATTCTCAGCCCCAAGCCCATGTGAACATTAATCCGGCCCCGTGGGTGACTACAGCAGATTTTTATGTGGCATGTAGTCATTATGCAGACAATCAAAATAGACAGGTAAAATATCTACACCAAAAAGTCTACAGTCAAAAGGTCAACGTGATCAAAATGTTGACAACCAAAAGATCGACATGGGCATAAAGTCAACAGGGTCATATAGTAAACAGTCAAAATGTCAACTTTCACAAAACAGACATCACAAAACTTAGATCGTCTAAGTATAGACAGGTCATAATGTTGACTGGTTCATCATTATGCCAGCTTGTATAGGCATCCACAGCATGGGCGCTCGATGATACATCGGGGGTACACAATTGATAACTGCTCGATAATCAAATATCATAGATACAAAGGAAAACCCATTAAGATGATCGATGCCAATCACTGTTTATAGGTAATCGATAAAAGGCAGTCACCATCAATCGTATTATGCGGTTTAATGTATCAATGTGGTAATTAAACATCAAAAGGTTATCCAGTGTCTCATCAAACGATGATAGATGGTTGCCGACTCATGCTGTGGATACCTACACAGCCTACACCTGTCAACATTATGATCTGTCTATACACTAGACTTTCTACATTTTATAATGTCTAGATTATAAATGTCTATATTAGGAATTACCTTTTGACTATGTCGGCATTTCAGACTGTCTAAATATTGATTTTCTAATATATGTCCCTGTCGACATATTGATTATTAATGTTTTGAACATGTCAATATTTTGGTGTTTATGTTTTCACAGTAGATGTTTTGAGCCCAATCCTATTAAGGACCTTTCTCATGCCACATGCACTTACTGTCAGGCGGATGGTGGAATAAAACTTGGTGTTTACAGATATTTCCATTTGAAGTTGGAGGGTTGCTGGCAGCAGTGTCAACAGTGTAATCAGTGGTTACAGCTGAATTGCCTACTGGTTCCATCTCATCATCTTCTGAATCCACTAGAACCAAGACCTCAGAGGCTCCAGATCTGCAGCACACACACAAGACTGTTAAATGGGCCAGTCATTATCACCTACCCGACCCTACACTGCAACATAATCTATGTGTAAACGTTTAACAACTAAAACCTGTACAGAGTGTATTGTCCATGAGTTAAAAAGCATGGATGTAAGTAAATGATGTATGCATAAAGTTTTTGCAGTAATGATGCTGTCTGTGTAAAACACGAAAGAGATCGGTATATGCAATTGCGGTCGAATTCCCGAAATTGTCGAAAAACTGGACTTTTTCGCCAAAAAAAACAAAACGACAATGCAATACAGTACTTTCCGTCAAAAAAACGGAATTTCCAAATTCGACTTTTTGAAATTCAACTTTTGTCAAATTCGACTTTTCTGCAATGGTACAAATGCGGCAATTCGACAAAAGTATATTCAATTGAAGTTTGGAAATTCGACAACAGTGCTTTTAGACAGTAAATTCGTCATTTTCAATCCGCCACACTTTGGTGGGTGAAACTATTAAAAAAAAAATTAAAACATGTTTTATTTGGTGTTTTTTTTATTGGTAATAGCATATCTATTTATATTAGAAGGGATTAGGTACTTGGTTTGTCTTTTTGGGAGGCACAAGTATTATTTATATATTTTTATTTTTATTTATTTTTTAGATGGAATGGTAAAATCCCGGAAAAAAATGGCGTGGGGTCCCCCCTCCAAAGCATAACCAGCCTCGGGCTCTTCGAGCCGGTCCTGGTTCTAAAAATCCGAGGAAAAAATGGACAGGGGATCCCCCGTATTTTTAAAACCAGCACCGGGCTCTGCGCCTGGTGCTGGTGCAAAAAATACGGGGGACAAAAAGAGTAGGGGTCCCCCCGTATTTTTTACACCAGCATCGGGCTCCACTAGCTGGACAGATAATGCCACAGCCGGGGGTCACTTTTATACAGCGCCCTGCGGCCGTGGCATTAAATATCCAACTAGTCACCCCTGGCCGGGGTACCCTGGGGGAGTGGGGACCCCTTCAATCAAGGGGTCCACCCCCCCCCCAGCCACCCAAGGGCCAGGGGTGAAGCCCGAGGCTGTCCCCCCCATCCAAGGGCTGCGGATGGGAGGCTGATAGCCTTGAGAAAATGTAAAGAATATTGTTTTTTCCTGTAGTACTACAAGTCCCAGCAAGCCTCCCCGCAAGCTGGTACTTGGAGAACCACAAGTACCAGCATGCGGGAGAAAAACGGGCCCGCTGGTACCTGTAGTACTACTGGAAAAAAAATACCCAAATAAAAACAGTCGACACACACCTTGAGAGTACAACTTTATTACACACCTGCCGACACACACATACTTACCTATGTTGACCCGCCGACTGCCACGTCTCCTGATCCCATGATCCGGGGACACGCTTGTCCAAAAAGGTGGCACTGCCTTCTCAGGATACGGCTTCCCTCAAGGAACCTGCTGACCGCAGGCAGGAAATTACCTTGAAGCACATTTACACTCATTCAGGTACTATTGCTAGACCGGCTATGGCGTCGGCCTGGGTTTGTAGTGCGGTTGTGGCATGGGCAGATTCCTTATCTACGGAGATTGACACCTTAGATAGGGATGCTATTCAAATGACCATAGAGCATATCAGAGATGCTGCCTTGTATATGAGAGATGCTCAGAGAGACATTTGTTTATTAAGCTCCAGAATAAATGCTATGTCTATTTCTGCTAGGCGGCTCTTGTGGACCCGACAGTGGATGGGAGATGCCGATTCAAAGCGGCATATGGAGTCCTTGCCTTACAAAGGGGAGGAGTTGTTTGGAGACGGCCTCTCGGACCTTGTCTCTACGGCTACGGCTAGTAGGTCGAATTTCTTACCTTATGTCCCCCGCAGCATACAAAAAAGGCACCTTATTATCAAATGCAGTCCTTTCGTTCCAATAAAAACAAAAAGGTACGGGGATCATCCTTTGTTGCCAGAGGGAAAGGTAGGGGAAAGAAGCTGCACACAGCTAGTTCCATAGAGCAAAAGTCCTCCCCTGCCTCTGCAAAGTCCACCGCATGACGCTGGGGCTTCCCGAGGGGAGGAAGATCTAGTGGGTGCTCGTCTTCGGTTTTTCAGCCACGTCTGGGTTCACTCGCAGGTGGATCCCTGGGCATTAGAGATTGTTTCTCAGGGATACAGGCTGGAATTCGAAGACTTGCCTCCTCGCCGGTTTTTCAAATCGGCTCTGCCGGCTTCCCCGTCAGAGAGGGAGCTAGTGTTGGCGGCAATCCAAAAATTGTATATTCAACAGGTGATTGTCACAGTTCCTCATCTCCAGCAAGGAGAGGGATATTACCAGACCCTGTTTGTGGTTCCGAAACCGGACGGTTCGGTCAGACCTATTTTAAACCTAAAATCTCTGAACCTGTACTTGAAGAGGTTCAAGTTCAAGATGGAATCACTCAGGGCGGTCATCGCCAGCCTGGAGGAAGGGGGATTGGATGGTGTCCCTGGACATAAAGGATGCATACCTTCATGTTCCGATATTCCCCCCTCATCAGGCGTTCCTGAGATTTGCAGTGCAGGACTGTCACTACCAATTTCAGACGTTGCCGTTTGGGCTTTCCACGGCCCCGAGGATTTTCACCAAGGTAATGGCGGAAATGATGGTGCTCCGGCGCAGGCAGCGGGTCACAATTATCCCACACTTGGACGATCTCCTCATAAAGGCGAGATCTCGGGAGAAGTTGCTGGACAGTGTGTCTCTGTCCATGAAGACGTTGCAGATACACGGCTGGATTCTCAATATACCGAAGTCCCAGCTAGTCCCTACAACGCGTCTGACCTTTTTGGGCCTGATGCTAGACACAGACCAGAAAAAGGTTTTTCTTCCGATCGAAAAGGTTCAGGAGCTCATAGCCATGGTCAGGAACCTCTTAAAACCAAAAAAGGTTTCAGTGCATCATTGCACGCGGGTCCTGGGGAAGATGGTGGCTTCATACGAGGCCATCCCTTTCAGCAGGTTCCATGCGAGGACCTTTCAATGGGACCTCTTGGACAAGTGGTCCGGGTCCCATTTACGAATGCATCAAAGGATCACCCTGTCTCCCAGGACCAGGGTATCTCTCCTGTGGTGGCTGAACAGTGCTCACCTGCTAGAGGGTCGCAGGTTCAGCATTCAGGACTGGGTCCTGGTGACCACGAACGCAAGCCTCCGAGGCTGGGGAGCAGTAACACTGGGAAGAAATTTCCAAGGTCTCTGGTCAAACCTAGAGACTTGTCTCCACATCAACATCCTGGAGTTGAGGGCCATATACAACGCCCTGTGTCAAGCGGAGGAATTGCTTCGGAGAAAACCGGTTCTGATTCAGTCAGACAACGTCACGGCAGTGGCTCATATAAACCGGCAAGGCGGAACAAGGAGCAGAGTGGCCATGGCAGAAGCGACCAGGATTCTACGCTGGGCGGAAGGCCATGTAAGCGCACTATCAGCAGTGTTCATCCCGGGGGTGGACAACTGGGAGGCGGACTTCCTCAGCAGGCACGACCTGCATCCGGGAGAGTGGGGACTTCATCAAGAAGTCTTCGCACAGATCACGGATCGATGGGGACTGCCTCAAATCGACATGATGGCATCCCGTCTCAACAAAAAGCTAAAGCGGTATTGCGCCAGGTCAAGGGACCCTCAGGCGGTAGCGGTAGACGCTCTGGTGACACCTTGGGTGTTCAAATCGGTCTATGTGTTTCCTCCTCTTCCTCTCATACCCAGAGTGTTGAGAATAATAAGAATGAGCAGGGTCAGAACAATCCTCATTGTTCCAGATTGGCCACGGAGGACTTGGTATCCGGAGCTGCAAGAGTTGCTCACAGAAGATCCGTGGCCTCTTCCTCTAAGGCAGGACCTGCTGCGGCAGGGGCCCTGTCTGTTCCAAGGCTTACCGCGGCTGCGTTTGACGGCATGGCGGTTGAACGCCGGATCCTAGCGGAAAAAGGTATTCCGGAGGAAGTCATTCCTACCCTGATCAAGGCTAGGAAAGACGTGATGTTAAAACATTATCACCGTATATGGCGGAAATATGTTTCTTGGTGTGAGGCCAGAGCTGCTCCTACGGAGGAGTTCCATTTGGGCCGTCTGCTTCACTTCCTTCAAACAGGAGTGACTTTGGGCCTAAAATTATGGTCCATAAAGGTCCAAATTTCGGCCTTATCCATTTTCTTTCAAAGAGAATAAGCCTCTCTTCCTGAAGTACAGACTTTTGTGAAGGGGGTGCTGCATATTCAGCCTCCCTTTGTGCCTCCGGTGGCGCCTTGGGATCTTAACGTGGTGTTACGTTTCCTCAAGTCACCTTGGTTTGAACCACTCAAAACTGTGGAGTTGAAATACCTCACGTGGAAAGTGGTCATGTTGTTGGCATTAGCTTCGGCTAGACGTGTTTCAGAATTGGCGGCTTTATCACATAAAAGCCCATACTTGGTTTTTCACGTGGATAGGGCAGAGTTGAGGACTCGTCCTCAATTTCTGCCAAAGGTGGTCTCATCTTTTCATATGAACCAACCTATTGTCGTGCCTGTGGCTACACGGGACTTGGAGGATTCCGAGTCCCTGGATGTGGTCAGGGCTTTGAAGATTTATGTGACCAGAACGGCTAGAATCAGGAAGACTGAAGCTCTGTTTGTTCTGTATGCGGCCAACAAGGTTGGCGTTCCTGCTTCAAAGCAGACTATTGCTCGCTGGATCTGTAACACGATTCAGCAGGCGCATTCTATGGCAGGATTGCCGTTACCGAAATCGGTTAAGGCCCATTCCACTAGGAAAGTGGGCTCTTCTTGGGCGGCTGCCCGAGGGGTCTCTGCATTACAGTTGTGCCGAGCAGCTACTTGGTCGGGGTCTAACACCTTTGCAAAGTTCTATAAGTTTGATACCCTGGCTGAGGAGGACCTCCTGTTTGCTCAATCGGTGCTGCAGAGTCATCCGCACTCTCCCACCCGTTTGGGAGCTTTGGTATAATCCCTATGGTCCTTACGGAGTCCCAGCATCCTCAAGGATGTTAGAGAAAATAAGAATTTACTCACCGGTAATTCTATTTCTCGTAGTCCGTAGTGGATGCTGGGAACTCCGTCAGGACCATGGGGAATAGCGGCTCCGCAGGAGACAGGGCACAAAATTTAAAAGTTTGACCACTAGGTGGTGTGCACTGGCTCCTCCCCCTATGACCCTCCTCCAAGCCTCAGTTAGGATACTGTGCCCGGACGAGCGTACACAATAAGGAAGGATATTGAATCCCGGGTAAGACTCATACCAGCCACACCAATCACACTGTACAACTTGTGATCTGAACCCAGTTAACAGTATGATAACCGAAAAGAGCCTCTTAAACGAAGGCTCCCAACAATAATAACCCGATCTTTGTAACAATAACTATGTACAAGTATTGCAGACAATCCGCACTTGGGATGGGCGCCCAGCATCCACTACGGACTACGAGAAATAGAATTACCGGTGAGTAAATTCTTATTTTCTCTGACGTCCTAAGTGGATGCTGGGAACTCCGTCAGGACCATGGGGATTATACCAAAGCTCCCAAACGGGCGGGAGAGTGCGGATGACTCTGCAGCACCGAATGAGAGAACTCCAGGTCCTCCTTAGCCAGGGTATCAAATTTGTAGAATTTTACAAACGTGTTCTCCCCTGACCACGTAGCTGCTCGGCAGAGTTGTAATGCCGAGACCCCTCGGGCAGCCGCCCAAGATGAGCCCACCTTCCTTGTGGAGTGGGCATTGACAGATTTAGGCTGTGGCAGGCCTGCCACAGAATGTGCAAGTTGAATTGTGCTACAAATCCAACGAGCAATCATCTGCTTAGACGCAGGAGCACCCAGCTTGTTGGGTGCATACAGTATAAACAGCGAGTCAGACTTCCTGACTCCAGCCGTCCTTGAAATATATATTTTTAATGCTCTGACAACGTCCAGCAACTTGGAGTCCTCCAAATCGCTAGTAGCCGCAGGCACCACAATAGGCTGGTTCAGGTGAAACGCTGATACCACCTTAGGGAGAAACTGAGGACGCGTCCGCAGTTCTGCCCTGTCCGAATGGAAAATCAGATATGGGCTTTTGTACGATAAAGCCGCCAATTCTGACACTCTCCTGGCCGAAGCCAGGGCCAGTAGCATGGTTACTTTCCATGTAAGATATTTCAAATCCACCGATTTGAGTGGCTCAAACCAATGGGATTTGAGAAAATTCAAAACTATATTGAGATCCCACGGTGCCACTGGAGGCACAATCGGGGGCTGTATATGTAGTACTCCTTTTACAAAAGTCTGGACTTCAGGAACTGAAGCCAATTCTTTCTGGAAGAAAATCGACAGGGCCGAAATTTGAACCTTAATGGACCCCAATTTGAGGCCCATAGACAATCCTGTTTGCAGGAAATGTAGGAATCGACCCAGCTGAAATTCCTCCGTCGGGGCCCTCCTGGCCTCACACCACGCAACATATTTTCTCCAAATGCGGTGATAATGTTGTGCAGTCACCTCCTTCCTGGCTTTGACCAGGGTAGGGATGACCTCTTCCGGAATGCCTTTTTCCCTTAGGATCCGGCGTTCAACCGCCATGCCGTCAAACGCAGCCGCGGTAAGTCTTGGAATAGACACGGTCCCTGCTGAAGCAGGTCCCTTCTTAGAGGTAGAGGCCACGGATCTTCCGTGAGCATCTCCTGAAGTTCCGGGTACCAAGTCCTTCTTGGCCAGTCCGGAGCCACGAGTATCGTTCTTACTCCCCTTTGCCGTATAATTCTCAGTACCTTGGGTATGAGAGGCAGAGGAGGGAACACATACACTGACTGGTACACCCATGGTGTTACCAGAGCGTCCACAGCTATTGCCTGAGGGTCTCTTGACCTGGCGCAATACCTGTCCAGTTTTTTGTTGAGGCGGGACGCCATCATGTCCACCATTGGTCTTTCCCAATGGACCACAATCATGTGGAAGACTTCTGGATGAAGTCCCCACTCTGCCATTGCCCTCCTGCTTCTTGTGCCGCCCTGTCTGTTTACGTGGGCGACTGCCGTGATGTTGTCCGACTGGATCAACACCGGCTGACCCTGAAGCAGAGGTTTTGCCAGGCTTAGAGCATTGTAAATTGCTCTTAGTTCCAGTATATTTATGTGAAGAGACGTTTCCAGGCTTGACCACAAGCCCTGGAAGTTTCTTCCCTGTGTGACCGCTCCCCAGCCTCTCAGGCTGGCATCCGTGGTCACTAGGACCCAGTTCTGTATGCCGAATCTGCGGCCCTCTAACAGATGAGCACTCTGCAACCACCATAGCAGAGACACCCTTGTTGTCGACAAATTTATCCGCTGATGCATCTGCAGATGCGATCCGGACCATTTGTCCAGTAGATCCCACTGAAAAATTTGTGCATGGAATCTGCCGAATGGAATCGCTTCGTAAGAAGCCACCATTTTTCCCAGGACTCTTGTGCATTGATGCACAGACACTTTCCCTGGTTTTAGGAGGTTCCTGACGAGTTCGGATAACTCCCTGGCTTTCTCCTCCGGAAGAAATACAGGTTGAGTATCCCATATCCAAATATTCCGAAATACGGAATATTCCGAAATACGGACTTTTTTGAGTGAGAGTGAGATAGTGAAACCTTTGTTTTTTCATGGCTCAATGTACACAAACTTTGTTTAATACACAAAGTTATTAAAAATATTGTATTAAATGACCTTCAGGCTGTGTGTATAAGGTGTATATGAAGCATAAATGAATTGTGTGAATGTAGACAAACTTTGTTTAATGCACAAAGTTATAAAAAATATTGGCTAAAATTACCTTCAGGCTGTGTGTATATGGTGTATATGTAACATAAATGCATTCTGTGCTTAGATTTAGGTCCCATCACCATAATATCTCATTATGGTATGCAATTATTCCAAAATACGGAAAATTCCCATATCCAAAATACCTCTGGTCCCAAGCATTTTGGATAAGGGAGACTCAACCTGTACCTTTTTCTGAACAGTGTCCAGAATCATCCCTAGGAACAGCAGACGTGTCGTCGGGATCAGTTGGGATTTTGGAAAATTCAGAATCCACCCGTGCTGTTGGAGCACTACTTGGGTTAGTGCTACTCCGACCTCCAGCTGTTCTCTGGACCTTGCCCTTATCAGGAGATCGTCCAAGTAAGGGATAATTAATACGCCTTTTCTTCGAAGAAGGATCATCATTTCGGCCATTACCTTGGTAAAGACCCGGGGTGCCGTGGACAATCCAAACGGCAGCGTCTGAAACTGATAATGACAGTTTTGTACCACGAACCTGAGGTACCCTTGGTGTGAAGGGCAAATTGGGACATGAAGGTAAGCATCCTTGATGTCCAAGGACACCATAAAATCCCCTTCTTCCAGATTCGCTATCACTGCTCTGAGTGACTCCATCTTGAACTTGAATTTTTGTATGTACAGGTTCAGAGATTTCAGATTTAGAATAGGTCTTACCGAGCCGTCCGGCTTCGGTACCACAAATAGCGTGGAGTAATACCCCTTTCCCTGATGTAAAAGGGGTACCTTGACTATCACCTGCTGAGAATACAGCTTGTGAATGGCTTCCAATACCGTCGCCCTGTCGGAGGGAGACGTTGGCAAAGCAGACTTTAGGAACCGGCGAGGGGGAGACTTCTCGAATTCCAACCTGTAACCCTGAGATATTACCTGCAGGATCCAGGGGTCCACCTTCGAGTGAGCCCACTGTGCGCTGAAATTCTTGAGGCGACCCCCACCGCCCCTGAGTCCGCTTGTAAGGTCCCAGCGTCATGCTGAGGCCTTTGCAGAAGCCGGGGAGGGCTTCTGGTCCTGGGAAGGAGCTGCTTGCTGCAGTCTCTTACCCTTTCCTTTGCCTCGGGGCAAATATGAATGTCCTTTTGCCCGCTTGTTCTTATAGGAACGAAAGGACTGCGGCTGAAAAGACTGTGTCTTTTTCTGCTGGGAGGTGACCTGAGGTAAAAAGGTGGATTTCCCGGCTGTTGCCGTGGCCACCAAATCCGATAGACCGACCCCAAATAATTCCTCCCCCTTATACGGCAATACTTCCATATGCCGTTTGGAATCCGCATCACCTGACCACTGTCGCGTCCATAAACTTCTTCTGGCAGATATGGACATCGCACTTACTCTTGATGCCAGAGTGCAAATATCTCTCTGTGCATCTCGCATATAAAGAAATGCATCCTTTAAATGCTCTATAGTCAATAAAATACTGTCCCTATCCAGGGTATCAATATTTTCAGTCAGTGACTCCGACCAAGCCACCCCAGCACTGCACATCCAGGTTGAGGCGATTGCTGGTCGCAGTATAACACCCGTATGTGTGTATATACTTTTTAGTGTATTCTCCAGCCTCCTATCAGCTGGATCCTTGAGGGCGGCCGTCTCTGGAGACGGTAACGCCACTTGTTTTGATAAGCGTGTGAGCGCCTTATCTACCCTAGGGGGTGTTTCCCAGCGCGCCCTAACCTCTGGCGGGAAAGGGTATAATGCCAATAACTTCTTTGAAATTAGCAGTTTTCTATCGGGGGTAACCCACGCTTCATCACACACTTCATTCAACTCCTCTGATTCAGGAAAAACTACAGGTAGTTTTTTCACACCCCACATAATACCTCTTTTTGTGGTACTTGCAGTATCAGAGATATGCAAAGCCTCCTTCATTGCCGTGATCATATAACGTGTGGCCCTACTGGAAAATACGTTTGTTTCTTCACCGTCGACACTGGATTCGGTGTCCGTGTCTGTGTCGACCGACTGAGGTAAAGGGCGTTTTACAGCCCCTGACGGTGTTTGAGACGCCTGGACAGGTACTAACTGGTTTGCCGGCCGTCTCATGTCGTCAACCGACTTTTGCAGCGTGCTGACACTATCACGTAATTCCATAAACAAAGCCATCCATTCCGGTGTCGACTCCCTAGGGGGTGACATCACCATTACAGGCAATTGCTCCGCCTCCACGCCAACATCGTCCTCATACATGTCGACACACGCGTACCGACACACAGCAGACACACAGGGAATGCTCTGATAGAAGACAGGAGACAGAGGGAGAGTTTGCCAGCACACACCCAAGCGCTATAAATATATAGGGACAACCTTAAATAAGTGTGTTCCCCTTATAGCAGCTTAAATATTATTAATATCGCCAAATAAGTGCCCCCCTCTCTGTTTTTACCCTGTTTCTGTAGTGCAGTGCAGGGGAGAGCCTGGGAGCCTTCCTAGCAGCGGAGCTGTGTAGGAAAATGGCGCTGTGTGCTGAGGAGAATAGGCCCCGCCCCCTTTTCGGCGGGCTTCTTCTCCCGGTTTTTCTGAAAACCTGGCAGGGGTTAAATACATCCATATAGCCCCAGGGGCTATATGTGATGTATTTTAGCCAGAATAGGTACTTTTCATTGCTGCCCAGGGCGCCCCCCCCCCCAGCGCCCTGCACCCTCAGTGACCGTTGGTGTGAAGTGTGCCGAGAGCAATGGCGCACAGCTGCAGTGCTGTGCGCTACCTCATGAAGACTGAGAAGTCTTCAGCCGCCGGTTTCTGGACCTCTTCTCTTTTCGGCATCTGCAAGGGGGTCGGCGGCGCGGCTCCGGTGACCCATCCAGGCTGTACCTGTGATCGTCCCTCTGGAGCTAGTGTCCAGTAGCCTAAGAAGCCAATCCATCCTGCACGCAGGTGAGTTCACTTCTTCTCCCCTAAGTCCCTCGTTGCAGTGAGCCTGTTGCCAGCAGGACTCACTGAAAATAAAAAACCTAACAAAACTTTTTCTAAGCAGCTCTTTAGGAGAGCCACCTAGATTGCACCCTGCTCGGACGGGCACAAAAACCTAACTGAGGCTTGGAGGAGGGTCATAGGGGGAGGAGCCAGTGCACACCACCTAGTGGTCAAACTTTTAAATTTTGTGCCCTGTCTCCTGCGGAGCCGCTATTCCCCATGGTCCTGACGGAGTTCCCAGCATCCACTTAGGACGTCAGAGAAAATAAGATTTTACTTACCGGTAAATCTATTTCTCGTAGTCCGTAGAGGATGCTGGGCGCCCGTCCCAAGTGCGGACTTCTTCTGCAAGACTTGTATATAGTTATTGCTTACATAAGGGTTATGTTATAGTTATCGGTTGAACCGTGGCTATGTTGTTGTTCATACTGTTAAATGGGTAGTTTATCACAAGTTATACGGTGTGATTTGTGTGGCTGGTATGGATCTCGCCCTTAGGATTTACAAAAATCCTTCCTCGTACTGTCCATCTCCTCTGGGCACAGTTTCTCTAACTGAGGTCTGGAGGAGGGGCATAGAGGGAGGAGCCAGTGCACACCCAGAGTCCAAAGTTTTCTTAAAGTGCCCTATCTCCTGCGGAGCCCGTCTATTCCCCATGGTCCTTACGGAGTCCCAGCATCCTCTACGGACTACGAGAAATAGATTTACCGGTAAGTAATATCTTATTATTATACCTCTAAACAATTTCATGTACAGTACAAGTTACTAACATGAAGTACTGTGTGTATACTATTTATTATACCTCTAAACAATTTCATGTACAGTACAAGTTACTAACATGAAGTATGTATACTATTTATTATATCTCTAAACAATTTCATGTACAGTACAAGTTACTAATGAAGTATGTATACTATTTATTATATCTCTAAACAATTTTCTGTACAGTACAAGTTACTAACAGCGGTGGCTTCTACTTGCTTTAACTAGGAGTGGCTGCGTCTACCCCCAGCCTGGAGAGGAAAAGCCCTGGGTCCTGGCACCTGCGCAATGTATTCGACAGGTGCCGGGACCGGTGCATGTGAGGACGCTATGGTGTGACTGCGCAAACCCCCGGCTTCTATTGGCTGCAGCCAATATAAGTCGGATTAGGCTGCGTGAAAGGCAGGGAGTTGCTCCCGACAGGAAGCCAGCTCTCTGTTTATCGCAATGGGACTGCCTGTAGTGTCTGTGGATGGCAGGTAGGACTTCCAATAGGAAGCCACTGCCAGTCACAGTGAATCCAGTGCAGTTATAGACTGCATCTGGCTTCACTGGCACTGAGCTGGGTGACGGATTTTACCTGGGGAGGGCTGCAGTACTGCATCCTATAGGTGATATCCGCCACTGGTTACTAACAGAGTGTTATGCCATTTACTGCACCTCTAAACAATTCTATGTACAGTACTAGTTACCCAGCCACCCACTTACAGAGTAAAGTGAGAAGACCAGGTGGCTGATGATGCGATTCACCCTGAATCACATCATTGTAGCCATGCACCCCTGCTGTACAAAGTCGGTAATTCCAGCACTGTACAGTGGGGGGCCAGGCTACGATGATGCAAATGCACACCCACGTCCCCACCAACCGCCTTTTTCGCCGTATTATGCCTCCTCCTTGCCCCATAGGGCAAGCCAGGCCCCCCCACATCGCCCACCGCTGTGTAGACCTGGTTGCCCCCTCCCAAAGGGAGCAGCCATGAAGTCAGTAACTATGCATTTACTGCACCTCTAAACAATGTTATGTACAGTACTAGTTACTTACTAACATGAAGTATACCATTTATTATACCTCTATACAATTTTCTGTACAGTACTAGTTACTAATATGAAGTATACCATTTATTATACCTCTATACAATTTTCTGTACAGTACTAGTTACTAACATGAAGAATACCATTTATTAGACCACTATACAATTTTCTGTACAGTACTAGTTACTAATATGAAGTATACCATTTATTATACCTCTATACAATTTTCTGTACAGTACTAGTTACTAACATGAAGTATACCATTTATTATACATCTATACAATTTTCTGTACAGTACTAGTTACTAACATGAAGTATACCATCTATTACACATCTATACAATTTTCTGTACAGTACTAGTTAATAACATGAAGAATACCATTTATTATACCTCTATACAATTTTCTGTACAGCACTAGTTACTAACATGAAAAATACAATTTATTATACATCTATACAATTTTCTGTACAGTACTAGTTACTAACATGGAGTATACCATTTATTATACCTCTAAACAATTTTATGTACAGAACTAGTTACTAGCGTGAAGTGATAAATGGTGTATAGGAGACATGGAGAAAAAGGCTCTACAATACAAAAACAAAAACCAGTTAATACTCACCGGAAAGGGTTTGCTGTAATTGTGCAGGAAACATGAAACACAGGAAAATAAGAGTTACTAACAAATTAATTATCACACTAATTACTATCTTATCTTGAATGCAAGTATTTAAAATAGACAATTATCATCAACTTGAATATTTCAGTCTACTCAAATCTTAAATCAAATTTGATTCATTTTGTGTTTAACATGCCATTCTCTCAGTGCTTTTTTATGACGGTACTCCACAGTAATGACTACTGGCAGTCTTGTGTCCAACTTGTATTACCAGACTTGTCCATTCTAACTACTGTATACTATAGGCAAGGGAGACGCTACCCTGGCCACAGGAACTTCAGCACTTTTGGTGAATACTGGTACAGGTTGAGTATCCCTTATCCACAATGCTTGGGACCAGAGGTATTTTGGATATCGGATTTTTCTGTATTTTGGAATAATTGCATACCATAATGAGATACCATGGCGATGGGACCTAAATCTAAGCACAGAATGCATTTATATTACATATATACCTTATACACATCATATACACCTGATATACATCATATACACCTTATACACATCATATACACCTTATACACATCATATACACCTTATACACATCGTATACACCTTATACACATCATATACACCTTATACACATCACATACACCTTATACACACAGCCTGAAGGTAATTTTAGCCAATATTCTTTAAAACTTTGTGCATTAAACAAAGTGTATCTACATTCACACAATTCATTTATGTTTCATATGCGCCTTATACACACAGCCTGAAGGTCATTTAATACAATATTTTTAATAACTGTGTGTATTAAACAAAGTTTGTGTACATTGAGCTGTCAGAAAACAAAGGTTTCACTAGCTCACTCTCACTCAAAAAAGTCCGTATTTTGGAATATTCCGTATTTCGGATATTTGGATATGGGATACTCAACCTGTAACGTGTTTTTACTAGAAAAAAAAATATAAGATTTTACTTACCGGTAAATCTATTTCTCGTAGTCCGTAGTGGAAGCTGGGGACTCCGTAAGGACCATGGGGAATAGACGGGCTCCGCAGGAGACATGGGCACTTTAAGAAAGAATTTAGATTCTGGTGTGCTCTGGCTCCTCCCTCTATGTCCCTCCTCCAGACCTCAGTTAGAGAAACTGTGCCCGGAAGAGCTGACAGTATAAGGAAAGGATTTTGGAAATCCAGGGCAAGACTCATACCAGCCACATCAATCACACCGTATAACTTGTGATAAACTTACCCAGTCAACAGTATGAACAACAACAGAGCATCAGTTCAACCCTGATGCAACAATAACATAGCCCTTATTGCAGCAATAACTATATACAAGTATTGCAGAAAAAGTCCGCACTTGGGATGGGCGCCCAGCATCCACTACGGACTACGAGAAATAGATTTACCGGTAAGTAAAATCTTATTTTCTCTAACGTCCTAGTGGATGCTGGGGACTCCGTAAGGACCATGGGGATTATACCAAAGCTCCCAAACGGGCGGGAGAGTGCGGATGACTCTGCAGCACCGATTGAGCAAACAATAGGTCCTCCTCAGCCAGGGTATCAATCTTGTAGAACTTCGCAAAAGTGTTTGAACCTGACCAAGTAGCTGCTCGGCATAGTTGTAATGCCGAGACCCCAACCACGTTGAGATCCCAAGGTGCCACTGGAGGCACAAAAGGAGGCTGAATATGCAGCACTCCCTTACAAACGTCTGAACTTCTGGTAGAGAAGCCAACTCTTTTCAAAAGAAAATGGATAGGGCCGAAATCTGGACCTTAATGGAACCCAATTTTAGGCCCAAATTCACTCATGACTGTAGGAAGTGAAGGAAACGGCCCAGCTGGAATTCCTCTGTCGGAGCATTCCTGGCCTCACACCAAGAAACATATTTTCGCCATATACGGTGATAATGTTTAGCTGTCACGTCCTTCCTAGACTTTATCCGCGTAGGAATGACCTCGTCCGGAATGCCCTTTTCTGCTAGGATCCGGCGTTCAACCGCCATGCCGTCAAACGCAGCTGCGGTAAGTCTTGGAACAGACAGGGCCTCTGTTGCAACAGGTCCCGTCTTAGAGGAAGAGGCCACGGGTCCTCTGTGAGCATTTCTTGCAGATCTGGATACCAGGTCCTTCGTGGCCAATCTGGAACAATGAGGATTGTTCTCACTCCTCTTTTTCTTATTATCCTCAGCACCTTGGGTATGAGAGGAAGAGGAGGAAATAAATAGACCGACTGGAACACCCACGGTGTCACCAGTGCGTCCACAGCTATCGCCTGAGGGTCTCATGACCTGGCGCAATACCTCTGTAGCTTTTTGTTGAGGCGGGATGCCATCATATCCACCTGTGGCAGTTCCCACCGACTTGCAAACTGCGTGAAGACTTCTTGATGAAGTCCCCACTCTCCCGGGTGGAGGTCGTGCCTGCTGAGGAAGTCTGCTTCCCAGTTGTCCACTCCCAGTATGAACACTGCTGACAGTGCGCTTACATGATTCTCCGCCCAGCAAAGAATTCTTGTGGCTTCTGACTGAATCAGAACCGGTTGGTCGCGAAGCAGGGTCTCCGCTTGACGTAGGGCGTTGTATACGGCCCTTAGTTCCAGGATGTTGATGTGAAGGCAAGTCTCCTGACTTACCCACAGAGCTTGGAACTTTTTTCCCTGTGTGACTGCTCCCCACCCTCGGAGGCTTGCATCCGTGGTCACCAGGATCCAGTCCTGAATGCCGAATCTGCGTCCCTCGAGAAGATGAGCACTCTGCAGCCACCACAGGAGAGACACCCTGGCCCTGGGGGATAGGGTGATTAACCGATGCATCTGAAGATGTGATCCGGACCACTTGTCCAGTAAGTCCCATTGAAAGGTCCTCGCATGGAACCTGCCGAAGGGAATGGCCTTGTATGATGCCACCATCCTTCCCAGGACTCGAGTGCAGTGATGCACTGACACCTGTTTTGGTTTTAATAGGTTCCTGACCAGTGTCATGAGCTCCTGAGCTCTCTCTATCGGGAGATAAACCCTTTTGTCTAGAATCATGCCTAGGAAAGGCAGATGAGCCGTAGGAACCAACTGCGACTTTGGAATATTTAGAATCCAGCCGTGTTGCCGTTACACTTCCAGAGAAAGTGATACGCTGTTCAGCAACTGCTCTCTTGATCTCGCTTTTATGAGGAGATCGTCCCAGTACGGGATAATTGTGACACCTTGCTTCCGCAGGAGCACCATCATTTCCGCCATTACCTTGGTGAAGATTCTCGGGGCCGTGGAGAGACCAAACGGCAACGTCTGAAATTGGTAATGACAATCCTGTACCGCAAATCTGAGGTACGCCTGATGAGGTGGATAAACGGGGACATGAAGGTATGCATCCTTTATGTCCAGAGACACCATAAAATCTCCCCCTTTCAGGCTTGCTATGACCGCTCTTAGCGATTCCATCTTGAACTTGAACCCTTTCAGGTTTATTTTCAGGGATTTTAAATTCAATATGGGTCTGACCGAACCGTCCGGTTTCGGGACTACAACATGGTCGAATAATAATCCCCTCCTTGTTGAAGGAGGGGAACCTTGACCACCACCTGTTGAAGATACAATTTGTGAATTGCTGTTAACACTATTTCCCTCTCGTGGGGGGAAGCCGGCAGGGCCGTCGGTGAGGGGGCATCTCCTCAAAGTCCAGCTTGTATCCCTGAGACACAATATTCATTGCCCAGGGATCCAACAGGGAGTGAACCCACTTGTGGCTGAAATTACGAAGACGTGCCCCCACCGGGCCTAGCTCCGCCTGTGGAGCCCCAGCGACATGCGGTGGATTTTGTAGAGGCCGGGGAGGACTTCTGTTCCTGGGAACTAGCTGTGTTGTGCAGCTTCTTTCCTCTGCCCCTGCCTCTGGCAAGAAAGGACGTACCTCGGACTTTCTTGTTTCTTTGTGATCGAAAGGCTGCATTTGATAATGTCGTGCTTTCCTAGGCTGTGCAGGAATATAAGGCAAAAGATCAGAATTACCAGCCATAGCTGTGGAGATCAGGTCCGAGATCCCTTCTCCACACAATCCTCAGCCTTCCATATGCCTCTTAAGTCGGCATCACCTGTCCATTGCATATCTACAGGACACGTCAAGCAGAAATCGACATAGTGTTGACTCTAGAACCCAGTAGACTAATGCCTTTTTGGGCATGTTTCATATATATATATATATATATATAGGTAGTGAATGAACGGCGGCACTCAAGCAGACTTAGTCGTTATGAAGATAAAATTTCCTTTAATCGCCTACATGTTTCGGGGAAAATCACCCCGTCCTCAGGGCTCAAACAACAATAAAAGCATCTACATATGACATTTATATACACCACAGACAAAACAACATTAGTACAAAGATTGTACTCACCTGTCCTCACGGCGCCGCCGCCCGCCCGCACATGCTGCACGCTTCCGTGTCGCAGAGTGATGACGTCACGGTGCGCCGCGGGACAGGGAGATCGTCATAGTAACCAACACTAAACAATTGCAGGCATCCGAAGGGCCTGTACAAAGAACATAATACATTTAAAAAGACAACACAATTAAAATACACATAAAGCATCGCTAATGAGGAGGACAGCAATACCTAGTCAAAATAGTATAGCTATCTCAATGGTAATATATTAAATACCTCTGTTATTAATCCAACAGAGTATTAACCATTAATATTTAGCAATAAACAATTTAACCAATAGCAGAATCCCACAACAGAATTAGATGTATATTATGTGGCCCTAAAGAAAACAAAGGAGGCCCAAATTCTCATTGAGGCCACCAGGGGATAATGTTCCCAACCTAAAAATCCAACGGGACTCCTTCTGTAGGAGTAATCTATCCCTATTGCCACCCCTCAAAGAAGTAGGGGTATGGTCAATAAGGATAGCCCGAATGCTAGCCACCCCATGTTTGGCTGTCAGACAATGACGTGCAAAGGGCTGGTCACTTGTGCCCTTCTCAAACGCTTTTTTGATGGCACTCCTATGTAGTGCCATCCTTTCCCTAAACTGTCGTATAGTTTTGCCTATATAGGCTAGACCACAGGGACATGTAAGCAAATAAATTACATGGGTTGTAGTGCACGTTAGACGATGTCTAATAGGGATCTTCTGACCCGTTTGGGGATGATTAAAAGTAGTGCCGGTTTGTAAAGTGTTACATGTGGCACATCCCAGGCATTTGTAGCACCCCATCTTAGGTCTAAGGAAATGGGACTGATTACTTTTGGCCAAATTTGTGACATCAAGGCGAACAATGTGATCTCCTATGTTGCTACCCCTAGTGTGACTGGGAAGTAGTCTAGTATTAGATAGACTACTTAAAGCAGAATCGGTTTGTATGATGGGCCACAATTGTTTGGCCTTGCTCACTATTCGTTTAGTGCTCGTAGTGAATCTGCTTACCCATGGTAGTCTATCGCCCCCCAAGTTCTGATCAGGTCTGGGGTTCAATAATTGTTGCCTAGGAATACGGAGGACCGCCTCCTTAGATTTCTCAAGTTCCCTGATGGGGTACCCCCTTTGTGCAAATCTCAGTAACATTGCATTAAGGGCCACAATGGTCTCCTGAGGGTCCGATGTAATACGCCGCACCCGCAAAAATTGTGAGTACGGCAACCCTTTCTTAAGGGCCAATGGATGAAAACTTTGATGATTCAAAAATGTATTCCTGTCGGTATCTTTAACAAAAATGGAAGTACTAAGCTGACCAGAGCTAAGAGTAATGGAAACATCTAAGTAATTAACATGCTTCTCATCAATCACATATGTAAATTTTACTACATGCTCTGAGGCATTATGTTGTTCCCACAAACTGGTAAGCTCCTCCCTAGAACCACCCCAACAGACCAGAAGATCGTCAATATAACGCCTGTAATAGACGACTTTGGACTTAACTGAAGGGTTAAGGTAAAACATGATATTTTCAAGTTGGTACATGAAGGCATTAGCGTACGATGGAGCCACAGCGGACCCCATCGCACAACCAGAAGACTGTAAGAAAAACTCCCCATTAAAGACAAAATAATTTCTTGTAAGGACCAGATTCAATAAACGTAAAAAGAAAGACACATCTGGACCCTGGTATAAAACATTGCCCTCAATAAGCACTCTGACAGCCTCCACACCTGCATCATGTGGGATGCAGGTGTAGAGGCTGGTCACATCAGCACTACATAAAAGGGTATCAGTGGGTATCGACTCCACTTGCTGTAATTGCAGCAAAAGAGACGATGTGTCCTTTAAGTAGGAAGGCAAAGCTTGAACACAGGGGTTAAGGAAGGCATCCAGGTAGACCGCTATGGGCTGATATAACGAGCCCCTTGCTGACACAATAGGTCGACCTGGGGGATTCTCTAAGGTCTTGTGTACCTTAGGCAAGGTGTAAAAAAGCGGTACTACCGGGAAGTCTACCGTAAGGGCAGTACGAACATCTTGTGATATTATACCCAAATCACTGGATTCCTTTAAATAGATGTCCAGCTCTTTCTTAAAGTCCTTAGTAGGATCTTTCATGAGACGGGAATAAACAGATAAGTCCCTTAATTGGCGCTCACACTCAGCAATATAAGCCCCAATGTCTTGAACAACTATTGACCCACCTTTATCCGCCTTACGAATTATGATGTCGTTTCTGGTAGATAAATTCTTTAATGTAGTGCGTTCTGCAAGAGTAAGATTTAGGTATACTGGCTCATTCATAGCCTGTACACCTTCTTGCTCCACCATGCGGATAAATGTCCTAATTGACGAATTCTGACTGGGGGGGTCAAATTGAGACTTGGGGACTATTTTTGAAAGCTGTCTCGGTATTGCTGAAGAGGCCACCTCCCATGGTGTCTGACATGGGACTTTGTTATTGAAATATTCCTTACGTTTCAACGTCCTATTGAGACGATAGACCTCCGTCTTCCATTCCAGTGGGTCTGGGATCGTTGTGGGGACAAAGGAAAGTCCTTTAGCCAAAAGGCCATACTCTTGGTCGGAAAGAGGGGTTGATGAAAGATTGAAGACAAGCTCTTTTAGTGACGAGGCGGTCTTAGCTCGTACGATCCTTTGATTTTGCTTGGACCTCCTCGTCCTCTGCCGCGGCCGCTTGTAGGATTGCGATTGGGGCGTCCTTGGACCCCCTTCTGAGTCTGTCCTAAAGGGACCGCTCTCTCAGTAGAGGTTGAAGGTGCTGAGGTCATATCCGAGTCACTCGCCGAGGATGACATGCCAGGTTGTTCCCTGCGTCGCCAATTCTGCTGTCGACGTCTAGAGAAGGTTTGTTGCTGATTAGACCTGGAGCTGCCCAGCCAGGGATAAACTTGCCTTTGTGAATAGTCTCTTTGGACTTTTGCAAGCTTATCTTTTTTAAACCGTATAAGGTCTTGACGGTATTTATCCATCTGGGTGTTCAATTTATTCATCCAGTCGGTCTGTGTATCCGCACAGATAGTGGTTTTATGTTGTAACTCAAAAGACTGGATCTGCTCTTTAACCAGGTTTAGCTCCCGGGTAGATTCCTCCACCACTAATAGAATAAGGTCCATCGAGCACTTATTTAAAATTGCCACCCACCGGCGACAAAAAAGTGCATTGTAGCGGCCTATCGTCGGTGAATTGGATATTCTGAAGCCACGAGGGATTAAATTACTCCGATAATAGTCGGATAATGTAATACCATGGTACATGAAATCACATTCCCTTTGCTTCAGTTTACTCCATTGTCGGTACAACTCCTCATTAGTGTTAGGCACAGTCTCATCAACCAATCTCCTTGCAACCAGGATGGCATTAGCTTCTGCATCAGAGAAACTTAAACGTTCACGTGCGTCCTGATGTACCAGGTCAAGGGTAGCATCCATATCAGGATTAATCTCCATCTTGCCACACAGACCTCAATAATGTTGGAGACTATTAACATAAAACAGGGATTGCATATACCACGCACCACCAGCGATGAATGGATTTTAAAAGGCTGCCAGTGAGTACAGCCAAAGCAAATGTCGATGTCCTGGGAAGATTTTATAAAGTGCTGGGTGCCATGCAAGGAGAGACCACACAGTGGAAGTCAAACCATAAATATACAGAAGTCATACCGGCACTCCCAGAGACGACAACGAGTTCCTTTGCTGCGGTGCCCTCCAAGTCAGCAATGTGACTAGCATAGGTAGTGAATGAACGGCGGCACTCAAGCAGACTTAGTCGTTATGAAGATAAAATTTCCTTTAATCGCCTACATGTTTCGGGGAAAATCACCCCGTCCTCAGGGCTCAAACAACAATAAAAGCATCTACATATGACATTTATATACACCACAGACAAAACAACATTAGTACAAAGATTGTACTCACCTGTCCTCACGGCGCCGCCGCCCGCCCGCACATGCTGCACGCTTCCGTGTCGCAGAGTGATGACGTCACGGTGCGCCGCGGGACAGGGAGATCGTCATAGTAACCAACACTAAACAATTGCAGGCATCCGAAGGGCCTGTACAAAGAACATAATACATTTAAAAAGACAACACAATTAAAATACACATAAAGCATCGCTAATGAGGAGGACAGCAATACCTAGTCAAAATAGTATAGCTATCTCAATGGTAATATATTAAATACCTCTGTTATTAATCCAACAGAGTATTAACCATTAATATTTAGCAATAAACAATTTAACCAATAGCAGAATCCCACAACAGAATTAGATAGAATTAGATACCATTGAGATAGCTATACTATTTTGACTAGGTATTGCTGTCCTCCTCATTAGCGATGCTTTATGTGTATTTTAATTGTGTTGTCTTTTTAAATGTATTATGTTCTTTGTACAGGCCCTTCGGATGCCTGCAATTGTTTAGTGTTGGTTACTATGACGATCTCCCTGTCCCGCGGCGCACCGTGACGTCATCACTCTGCGACACGGAAGCGTGCAGCATGTGCGGGCGGGCGGCGGCGCCGTGAGGACAGGTGAGTACAATCTTTGTACTAATGTTGTTTTGTCTGTGGTGTATATAAATGTCATATGTAGATGCTTTTATTGTTGTTTGAGCCCTGAGGACGGGGTGATTTTCCCCGAAACATGTAGGCGATTAAAGGAAATTTTATCTTCATAACGACTAAGTCTGCTTGAGTGCCGCCGTTCATTCACTACCTATGCTAGTCACATTGCTGACTTGGAGGGCACCGCAGCAAAGGAACTCGTTGTCGTCTCTGGGAGTGCCGGTATGACTTCTGTATATTTATGGTTTGACTTCCACTGTGTGGTCTCTCCTTGCATGGCACCCAGCACTTTATAAAATCTTCCCAGGACATCGACATTTGCTTTGGCTGTACTCACTGGCAGCCTTTTAAAATCCATTCATCGCTGGTGGTGCGTGGTATATGCAATCCCTGTTTTATGTTAATAGTCTCCAACATTATTGAGGTCTGTGTGGCAAGATGGAGATTAATCCTGATATGGATGCTACCCTTGACCTGGTACATCAGGACGCACGTGAACGTTTAAGTTTCTCTGATGCAGAAGCTAATGCCATCCTGGTTGCAAGGAGATTGGTTGATGAGACTGTGCCTAACACTAATGAGGAGTTGTACCGACAATGGAGTAAACTGAAGCAAAGGGAATGTGATTTCATGTACCATGGTATTACATTATCCGACTATTATCGGAGTAATTTAATCCCTCGTGGCTTCAGAATATCCAATTCACCGACGATAGGCCGCTACAATGCACTTTTTTGTCGCCGGTGGGTGGCAATTTTAAATAAGTGCTCGATGGACCTTATTCTATTAGTGGTGGAGGAATCTACCCGGGAGCTAAACCTGGTTAAAGAGCAGATCCAGTCTTTTGAGTTACAACATAAAACCACTATCTGTGCGGATACACAGACCGACTGGATGAATAAATTGAACACCCAGATGGATAAATACCGTCAAGACCTTATACGGTTTAAAAAAGATAAGCTTGCAAAAGTCCAAAGAGACTATTCACAAAGGCAAGTTTATCCCTGGCTGGGCAGCTCCAGGTCTAATCAGCAACAAACCTTCTCTAGACGTCGACAGCAGAATTGGCGACGCAGGGAACAACCTGGCATGTCATCCTCGGCGAGTGACTCGGATATGACCTCAGCACCTTCAACCTCTACTGAGAGAGCGGTCCCTTTAGGACAGACTCAGAAGGGGGTCCAAGGACGCCCCAATCGCAATCCTACAAGCGGCCGCGGCAGAGGACGAGGAGGTCCAAGCAAAATCAAAGGATCGTACGAGCTAAGACCGCCTCGTCACTAAAAGAGCTTGTCTTCAATCTTTCATCAACCCCTCTTTCCGACCAAGAGTATGGCCTTTTGGCTAAAGGACTTTCCTTTGTCCCCACAACGATCCCAGACCCACTGGAATGGAAGACGGAGGTCTATCGTCTCAATAGGACGTTGAAACGTAAGGAATATTTCAATAACAAAGTCCCATGTCAGACACCATGGGAGGTGGCCTCTTCAGCAATACCGAGACAGCTTTCAAAAATAGTCCCCAAGTCTCAATTTGACCCCCCCAGTCAGAATTCGTCAATTAGGACATTTATCCGCATGGTGGAGCAAGAAGGTGTACAGGCTATGAATGAGCCAGTATACCTAAATCTTACTCTTGCAGAACGCACTACATTAAAGAATTTATCTACCAGAAACGACATCATAATTCGTAAGGCGGATAAAGGTGGGTCAATAGTTGTTCAAGACATTGGGGCTTATATTGCTGAGTGTGAGCGCCAATTAAGGGACTTATCTGTTTATTCCCGTCTCATGAAAGATCCTACTAAGGACTTTAAGAAAGAGCTGGACATCTATTTAAAGGAATCCAGTGATTTGGGTATAATATCACAAGATGTTCGTACTGCCCTTACGGTAGACTTCCCGGTAGTACCGCTTTTTTACACCTTGCCTAAGGTACACAAGACCTTAGAGAATCCCCCAGGTCGACCTATTGTGTCAGCAAGGGGCTCGTTATATCAGCCCATAGCGGTCTACCTGGATGCCTTCCTTAACCCCTGTGTTCAAGCTTTGCCTTCCTACTTAAAGGACACATCGTCTCTTTTGCTGCAATTACAGCAAGTGGAGTCGATACCCACTGATACCCTTTTATGTAGTGCTGATGTGACCAGCCTCTACACCTGCATCCCACATGATGCAGGTGTGGAGGCTGTCAGAGTGCTTATTGAGGGCAATGTTTTATACCAGGGTCCAGATGTGTCTTTCTTTTTACGTTTATTGAATCTGGTCCTTACAAGAAATTATTTTGTCTTTAATGGGGAGTTTTTCTTACAGTCTTCTGGTTGTGCGATGGGGTCCGCTGTGGCTCCATCGTACGCTAATGCCTTCATGTACCAACTTGAAAATATCATGTTTTACCTTAACCCTTCAGTTAAGTCCAAAGTCGTCTATTACAGGCGTTATATTGACGATCTTCTGGTCTGTTGGGGTGGTTCTAGGGAGGAGCTTACCAGTTTGTGGGAACAACATAATGCCTCAGAGCATGTAGTAAAATTTACATATGTGATTGATGAGAAGCATGTTAATTACTTAGATGTTTCCATTACTCTTAGCTCTGGTCAGCTTAGTACTTCCATTTTTGTTAAAGATACCGACAGGAATACATTTTTGAATCATCAAAGTTTTCATCCATTGGCCCTTAAGAAAGGGTTGCCGTACTCACAATTTTTGCGGGTGCGGCGTATTACATCGGACCCTCAGGAGACCATTGTGGCCCTTAATGCAATGTTACTGAGATTTGCACAAAGGGGGTACCCCATCAGGGAACTTGAGAAATCTAAGGAGGCGGTCCTCCGTATTCCTAGGCAACAATTATTGAACCCCAGACCTGATCAGAACTTGGGGGGCGATAGACTACCATGGGTAAGCAGATTCACTACGAGCACTAAACGAATAGTGAGCAAGGCCAAACAATTGTGGCCCATCATACAAACCGATTCTGCTTTAAGTAGTCTATCTAATACTAGACTACTTCCCAGTCACACTAGGGGTAGCAACATAGGAGATCACATTGTTCGCCTTGATGTCACAAATTTGGCCAAAAGTAATCAGTCCCATTTCCTTAGACCTAAGATGGGGTGCTACAAATGCCTGGGATGTGCCACATGTAACACTTTACAAACCGGCACTACTTTTAATCATCCCCAAACGGGTCAGAAGATCCCTATTAGACATCGTCTAACGTGCACTACAACCCATGTAATTTATTTGCTTACATGTCCCTGTGGTCTAGCCTATATAGGCAAAACTATACGACAGTTTAGGGAAAGGATGGCACTACATAGGAGTGCCATCAAAAAAGCGTTTGAGAAGGGCACAAGTGACCAGCCCTTTGCACGTCATTGTCTGACAGCCAAACATGGGGTGGCTAGCATTCGGGCTATCCTTATTGACCATACCCCTACTTCTTTGAGGGGTGGCAATAGGGATAGATTACTCCTACAGAAGGAGTCCCGTTGGATTTTTAGGTTGGGAACATTATCCCCTGGTGGCCTCAATGAGAATTTGGGCCTCCTTTGTTTTCTTTAGGGCCACATAATATACATCTAATTCTGTTGTGGGATTCTGCTATTGGTTAAATTGTTTATTGCTAAATATTAATGGTTAATACTCTGTTGGATTAATAACAGAGGTATTTAATATATTACCATTGAGATAGCTATACTATTTTGACTAGGTATTGCTGTCCTCCTCATTAGCGATGCTTTATGTGTATTTTAATTGTGTTGTCTTTTTAAATGTATTATGTTCTTTGTACAGGCCCTTCGGATGCCTGCAATTGTTTAGTGTTGGTTACTATGACGATCTCCCTGTCCCGCGGCGCACCGTGACGTCATCACTCTGCGACACGGAAGCGTGCAGCATGTGCGGGCGGGCGGCGGCGCCGTGAGGACAGGTGAGTACAATCTTTGTACTAATGTTGTTTTGTCTGTGGTGTATATAAATGTCATATGTAGATGCTTTTATTGTTGTTTGAGCCCTGAGGACGGGGTGATTTTCCCCGAAACATGTAGGCGATTAAAAGAAATTTTATCTTCATAACGACTAAGTCTGCTTGAGTGCCGCCGTTCATTCACTACCTATGCTAGTCACATTGCTGACTTGGAGGGCACCGCAGCAAAGGAACTCGTTGTCGTCTCTGGGAGTGCCGGTATGACTTCTGTATATATATATATATATATATATATCTTAAGACAGCATCTTTAATATATATATCTATATATATACATATATATATATATATATATATATATATATTTATACATACTAGGGTCTCAATCTCTGCTGATAAGGTACCTGTCCACGCTGCTACAGCGCTACAAACCCATGCCGACACAATCGCCGGTCTGAGTAGTGTACCAGAATGTGCACGCTATCTGCAGGATCCCTGAGGATAGCTGTTAAGTCAGGGCTACCTTTTGGGCAAACGTGACACCCTAGGGGAAGATTCCCATCGTATCCTGGCCCTAGTAGGGGAAGGATACTCCCTGAGAATTCTTTGTGGGAAGCTGCAGTCTCTTGTCTGGAGATTCCCGCTCTTTTTCATCATGAGAGGAGGGAAATTTACCTCAGCTTTTTTCCCCTTAAACATGTGTACCCTTGTGCCAGGGACAGATGAGTCATCAGTGATATGCAAATCATCTTTTATTACAATAATCATATATTGAATACTTTCCTGCCATTTTGGCTGTAACTTTGCATTATCGTAGTCGACACTGGAGTCAGACTCCGTGTCGATATCAGTGTCTATTATTTTGGATAGTGAGCATTGAGAGACTCTGAAGGTCTCTGCGACATAGGGACAGACATGGGTAAATTCCCTGTCCGTTCTCTAATATTTTGTGCAATAAATTCACCTTAGCACTTAATTACACATATCCAAACAGGTGTCGGCATTGTCGACGGAGACACCCCTCACACACATATTTGCTCCATCTCCTCCTTTGGGGAGCCTTTTACCTCAGACATGTCGACACACATGTACCGACACACCACACACTCAGGGAATGCTCATCTGAAGACAATTCCCCCACAAGGCCCTTTGGAGAGACAGAGAGAGAGTATGCCAGCACACACCCCAGCGCTATTAACCCAGGAATAACACAGTAACTTAATGTTAACCCAGTAGCTGCTGTTTATAATGATTTTTGCGCCTAATTATGTGCCCCCCCTCTCTTTTTACCCTCTTCTACTGTGTATCTGCAGGGGAGAGGCTGGGGAGCTTCCTCTCAATGGTGCTGTGGAGAAAAACATGGCGCTGGTGAGTGCTGAGGAAGAAGCCCCGCCCCCTCGACGGCGGGCTTCTGTCCCGCTTAAATATACATTTTCTTGGCGGGGGCTCATACATATATACAGTGCCCAACTGTATATATGCTAAACTTTTACCAAAGAGGTCCCAATTGCTGCCCAGGGCGCCCCCCCCCCCTGCGCCCTGCACCCTGTACCCTTACAGTGACCGGAGTATGTGAGGTGTGTGTGGGAGCAATGGCGCACAGCTGCAGTGCTGTGCGCTACCTCAGTGAAGACTGGAGTCTTCTGCCGCCGATTTCGAAGTCTTCTTGCTTTTTATGCTCACCCGGCTTCTGTCTTCCGGCTCTGCGAGGGGGACGGCGGCGCGGCTCTGGGATCGGACGACGAGGGCGAGATCCTGTGTACGATCCCTCTGGAGCTAATGGTGTCCAGTAGCCTAAGAAGCAGGACCTATCTTCAGAGAGTAGGGCTGCTTCTCTCCCCTCAGTCCCACGATGCAGGGAGTCTGTTGCCAGCAGAGCTCCCTGAAAATAAAAAACCTAACAAAATACTTTCTTACAGCAAGCTCAGGAGAGATCACTGAACAGCACCCAGCTCGTCCGGGCACAGATTCAAACTGAGGTCTGGAGGAGGGACATAGAGGGAGGAGCCAGAGCACACCAGAATCTAAATTCTTTCTTAAAGTGCCCATGTCTCCTGCGGAGCCCGTCTATTCCCCATGGTCCTTACGGAGTCCCCAGCATCCACTAGGACGTTAGAGAAAATCACTGCACACGTAGGAAACTCATGCAAGCATGAGGAGAATATATAAACTCCACACAGTTAGGGCCATTGTGGGAATCCAACCCATGACCTCAGTGCTGTGAGACAGTAATGCTAACTATTACACAGTCTGTGCTGCCCATCATACAAATGCATGCAAAGGAAGAAAATATATCATATTATATGTAAAACACCCCTGCTGCAGACAACAAATGATCTTATGATTAGAATTGCAACTGTAACAAATTCCGATATACTATAATCAAAACGTGGAACGTCACAAATATAAATATAACAATGTTCCTTGTGGTGCCACTCACAGTATACAGAAGGAACTAATCAGTCCCAATAGCAAGTGTAGACAGCAGTAATACGAAAGTCTGTTCCCGGACACAATTAGTGAATGTTTAGTTACCGGCTGAATGACACACTCCCTGGTCCGGCACATATGTAGTGGTGGCCAGGTGACATCTTCAGAGGATGGAAAAGCTGCTAAGACCTTGGCATACACATGCCAGGTGTTCCTGCATCAACAACAATACCCAACTGTGCCACTCAATTGGAGGGGGCTCCAGCAGCGGTGCTGAATACACACAGGGGTAATGGGATGCTTGGGTACAAATCACAAACAGCGGTACACCGAGCTGTGGCAATGCCACACTTATGCACCTGTGCATATATAAAGGCATCTGATACTTGTGCCTGTTTGCAACTGGAGACTCGGAACATTGGGGGAGGGGGGCGTGTTCTAACAAAGGGGCTCATTCCGAGTTGATCACTCGCTAGCTACTTTTAGCAGCCGTGCAAACGCTTGTGCAGCAGAGCGGCTGCAAAATCACTTTGTGCAAAACAACAGAGGGATGGCTTTTGACGTCACACACCCGGCCAGCGTTCGCCCAGCCACGCCTGCGTTTTTCCCCGACACGCCTGCGATTTTCTAACCACTCCCTAAAAACGGTCGGTTGCCATCCAGAAACGCCCACTTCATGTCAATCTTCCTGCGTTCTGCCGTGCGATTGAAAGCTTTGCTAGAACCTGTGCAAAACAACAAAGGACTTTGTATCCGTACGCTGCGCGTGCGCCTTGTGGTGCATACGCATGCGCAGAAATGCCGATTTTTAGCCTGATCGCTGCGCTGCGAACAACGGCAGCTAGCGATCAACTCGGAATGACCCCCATAGGCCAAGTGCAAAAACGATGTGTTTGTATAATTGCAATCAGATGCAGACCTTTATGCATTTACCTGCGGAGATGCATAAAGACCTTTCAGTAGCTGACGCTGTATATATAATATCCATTACATTTCATTTGTATTTGATAGGGTCAAGACTGTGAGACAGTATAATAACATATCAATAAGAATGCTTTGGGTGTAGTGATTACCTGCTGTTTGTTTAATGGAATCCACAGTATAAGAACTGAAACCCTATGTAGTGTAGGGTCCATGAGCTATTAAAACCTAATCTATGTGGAAAGTACAAGGAAGTAACAGAGGTCACTTACACATGTACAGCCTGACTCTGAGTTGCATGCAGTGCCGATATTCACATAAATGGGCCATGCATTTCATTTTCTAAAAAGTCGCACAGTGCATGCGTCCCTCAGTGTGCATGGCCAGAGGAGCAGTTGCTTTTGAGATGCCCAGTCTCAAAAATGTAGTAGGCGTTCCTTGGCAGTAACTGTCGGAATGGACGCTGATCGGCGGTTTCAGCCGCCGATCAGCGTGCATTGTCGGAAGCGGGGCCAAACCCAACAGGTTTTAGCCCCGCTTCCGACAATCTCAATCCAACGTTAAAAAAAGTTGGATTGAGATAAGTGAACTGAGAGCAGGAGACGGGGGAGCAGCGGGGAGAGCAGGGACCCAGCGGCAGCATCCACCCGGCTCCAGCAAGCTATGTCCCGCTTGCTGGAGCCGGGTGGACGCTGCCGTAAGTCTCCGCTGCTCCCCCTGTATCCTCCTCTCCTCCCCCGTCCACTCTGTCTCCTCCACTGTTCTCCCCCCCCCGGCACCGCAGACATCACCTCCGGCGCCGCATCCCGCTTCCCCCTCAGCTCCGGCGCCGCAGACCGCTCCCCCCTCACCCCCGGCGCCGCTGACCGCTCCCCCCTCACCCCCGGCGCCGCTGACTGCTCCCTCTGCCGCTGCTGTCAGCGCACCCGCAGCGCTGACAGCAGCGGCAGGACAGGACACAGGGAACGGCCAAATCCGACAGTCGGATTTGGCCGCTCTTTGAATAGGGGTTGTCGGGTCCATTCCGACAACTGCATGTCGGAATGGACCCAACTCTTATTGAATATACCCCAAAATCGCTTACATTGGATGCCATACTCTGATCGTGAATCTGCACCTAGGATGTAGCAGGTGTAAGTTACACTGGTGCATCCAATGGTAGCGTTTAAAGATGTACAAGCAGTAACATAAAGAATATTGTTAGCCTTGTGTGGTCAGTGCTGTGCAGTCACAGCACTGGACAAATTCTTACTGACATTTCTAATACCAACACTACATTAACAATCAGACACTTCAGCGGCCCACACCACACATAGGGAACTGTCATCTTAATACACTATTAGTGCTCACCCTTAACTTCCCACAAATAATGGGCGTGGTATAATAGATGTACAACGTCTAGGTAGACAGTCAAAGGCTCGATAACATATGGGTGACAGGTACATAAGGTTGAAAGATACAGATGGAGCTGCACTCATCCAGTGCGGCTCCATCGCAGGCGTGCACTCCCGGCGTGACTAGGCGATCCGTCCGCCTGGCCCCGCCGGGAGTGAATGGGGCGCGTCTCCATCACTGGCGCGTGCCACCGACCGGAGATGCTCTCCCATTCTAGTGAATGGGGCGCGTCTCTGTCACTGGTGCACGCGCCCGACCGGACAGAGGCGCTCTCTGCATTACGCACGCCGACCCAGGCACAGACGGAGCCACGACTAGCGTGGCTCCATCTGTATAAGGTCGAAATTGTAAAAAGGTTGACATGACAATGGTTGACACAAGTTGTTTTTTTGGGGGGGAGGCCCAAATCTTGTATATTCCATGTTATATGACCACCATCAGTACAAACATGTATCTTTGTGGGCTTGCTTTGCTCGACGCGCTTCGGCCAAGTTGAATCACTCACCATAGGTTACTATTCCCAATATATGTCTAAATGGATAGTAAATCAAGCAATTGCAGGGAAAACATATGAAAACCCCCCAAAACATGTGTATAGACCAGTGGTTCTCAAACTGTGCCTAGGCACCCTGGGGTGCCTCAGGGCACTTGCAGGGGTGCCTAGGATTGGTTGTCCAGGACCAATTCAAATGATATATGATCAATGTAGTAAACAAAACCAGTGCTGGTGGCTGCCAATCATAAAATATGAGGACAAACAGAAGCATATCTTGTCCATCACCACACAGCTGAACCTAAGGATGACACATAAACACAATTTACTTAATTTCATATTTCTTTCTAAATTTCTCAATAAGTAACATTTGGCCTAGGGGTGCCATGAAAAAAATCCTGATATTCTAGGGTGCCGTGGTTCAAAAAAGTTTGGGAACCACTGGTGTAGACTATTGTCATTTCGACCTCTTGTACTTGTCGACCATATGGTGTTGACCTATTGACTGTCTACGCATTGTAGATTTATTATCAGGATACCCACATAATACAGTCCAGCTTTCTCAGGCATTTGTGCATGTGGTCTGCATATGCTTCAAATTGCGCAAATACTCCCCTGTCCCATCTATCACTTGAATTGTATAGTCTATATCCGGCCATGTATAACTTTACGTTCTAACAAAAGAAGAGTCAATAATATGAACATAAGGACAATGGGTCTAATTCAGATGTGGATGGAGTTGCAGTGATAGTACTGTATGGTGATGCAGCAGATGGTGTCTATTACAAGCAGATGCCTCCTGCTGTAGTAGTGATCTGACCTGTGTTCTAGGATGCAGAATTGGATCATTCACCATCAGGCAGCTTACAGCACCCATGGATCTCCTGCAAGCCACCCGTCATAGGATCTACATCCAATGAAGGAGATCCCTGACCTCTTTCTTCACCCTAAATGGCGGCGACATGCCTCCATTTTCACGAATGGAGGCTGTCACCGCCCCCTAGATGGCAGCAGACTGTCAATCACTGCGTATGCGCAAAGTACTGATAAGCGGTACTTTGCGACATGAAAAGCACCTCCAACCACGTCTGAATAACCCCTGATGGTATGAGGTTCATGCATTTAAACATCCCGGACAGTGTAAAACCTAAAGTTATGATCCATACCTTTCAGATAGACTTGAGGGTCACAGTATAAAATAATGCCTGTAATGAGAGCTACCACCAGAAGGAAGAGGATCAGGAGACTGGTCACTAATCCCACAATGTTATGGGGCTCTAGAGAATAAACATAGGTCTGTTATAGCAAAGAGTCAAACCAAACATTAATACATTTACAAACACAATAATATGAATGCGCAACCAGTGTTTTTATGTATATATACTCAGTCCAAATAGTCTGAATCCAATAATAAAATGTACATGCCAGCACCTTCCTCCAGCTCTACCACCAGCTGATTACTCCACATGCAAGGAAGGGCGCAGTCAGTGAGTAAAAGGTATCTTTACTGTAATAAAAGCTCACGTACATTTACGTTAGAATATATCAGCATAGAACCGTTCCCTTGGTGCCTCCGGACATTCACCAGGTCACCGCTCCACGATGCTGCGTTGTTTCTCAGCATTAACTGCAATACACACAGTCAGTGTTCAGCGTCACCGCGATCGTTGCGTCCTCCCGATATATTTTAACTTAAATGTATGTGAGCTTTTATTACAGTAAAGTGTGAATTATACCTTTTATTTACTAAGTGTGCCCATTAATACATTTACATTTAGAATATTTACTGAAAAGGACTGCCCCTTAATCACTTCATGACCAATGCCCAAACCAATTTGCAGGTTTGCAGAGCGTCGTTTTGATGGAAATAACTTACATTTAATTTTAGATAAAAAATGTGTAGATTTTTTTTCTTGTGAGGGATACATCTTTATTTTGGTAAGATAATGAAAAAAAAATATTCTTAAGTTTAATAAAAAAGGAACGCTGAAGTTCACATAGGCCCTCATTCCGAGTTGTTTGCTCGCTAGCTGCTTTTAGCAGCATTGCACACGCTAAGCCGCCGCCCTCTGGGCGTGTATCTTAGCTTAGCAGAATTGCAATCGAAAGATTAGCAGAATTGCGAATAGAAATTTCTTAGCAGTTTCTGAGTAGCTCCAGACTTACTCAGCCATTGCGATCAGTTCAGTCAGTTTCGTTCCTGGTTTGACGTCACAAACACACCCAGCGTTCGCCCAGAGACTCCCCCGTTTCTTCAGACACTCCCGCGTTTTTCCCAGAAACACCAGCGTTTTTTCGCACACTCCCAGAAAACGGCCAGTTTCCGCCCAGAAACACCCACTTCCTGTCAATCACAGTACGATCACCAGAACGATGAAAACACCTTGTTATGCCGTGAGTAAAATACCTAACTTTTGTGTAAAATAACTAAGCGCATGCGCTCTGCGAACCTTGCGCATGCGCAGTAAGCGACTAATCGCAATATAGCGAAACTCGGCAACGAGCGAACAACTCGGAATGACCCCCATAGTTGGGTGATTATTTGCAACTGCGCATGTACAGTATGAAAAGTTCTGAAAACCCCTATGGCGCATGTGTTACACAAGGTATACACATGAGATTGCTGGTGCCATCAGTTCAGGCGGTATCAGAAAGATGGTGGAAAACTGATGAGTGTTCCTGGTCATTGACTGGGAGGTGGCTAATAATGCGCACAAAAAAGGTCTGTTCACAGCCGCAAGCATAGGAGGCTGTGGGGAGACAGAGACACTGCACTGCCATTGTGAGTGGTGAGACTGATGGTAGTGTATAAGAACCAGCGTGCACTGGCAATAAAAGAGGCATCTCACTCCTTGCACCTTTCAGCTGCACAGATGTACACAAGGGAAGGAATCTGTATGCTATTTCCATAAACTCGCTGTCAGGCAATCACCAATACACACTGCTGTGTTCTCTTCTGCATGTGACTCAAGGCCAATGTGTTAATGTAATCTAGCTCATTTAACTAAGTTAGCCAGCTCTACTTATTAAAGCCATGCCAAATATCTGTACTTTTTATATGCTTACTTCTAAATGTAAAGAAGTAACATCTGTAAATTCTAATTATTTTTATTATTTGAGACTTTGATGGAATTCCTTCTTTAGTGATGGGCAATATTGTGCTGGAAGAGGCAGTCAGTCCAGAGCAAAAATTCACAGGAATACTACATACCTGGCGCAGCTGTTGCCATTCTCGACTGCCGGCATCCCGGAGTCGGTATTCTGACCGCAGGGATCCTGACAGCCAGGATAGTAACTACATCCTTCTCAACACAGACTAGCTACTACTAACCTGAGGAAATGGAGTAGGCTAAGTAATAGCTAAATACTAATCTGCCCAACCAACAGGAGTCTTACATGTAGGACTCCTGTGACACGGTTATGACTCTTGTTGGACTGGTTATAGACCGGTGTATAATGCTATTAAAAGTATTGTAAGTCTCTGAGGACTTTGGGCCTAACTGAAGGTTGATTGCAAAAGCAAAATCTTCCTCTAATGGGCAAAACCATGTGCACTGCAAGTGGGGCAGATATAACATGTGCAGAGAGAGTCACATTTGGGTGGGTTATATTATTTCTGTGCAGGGTAAACACTGGCTGCTTTATATTTACACTGCAATTTAGATTTCAGTTTGAACACACCCCACCCAAATCTAACTCTCTCTGCACATGTTACATCTGCCCCACTTGCACTGCACATGGGTTTCCCCATCAGAGGAATATTTTGCTTTTGCAGTCAACCTTGAATTAGGCCCTTTGTTACCTACCAAAAGTGGTCCTTAACTAACCAGTAGAAACCATGACTCAACAGCTCAGACAACGCTACCAAAAATATTGATTATATTGTTGTTGTTTTTAGATATGGTTGCATCCTAGGTTTAGTGTGGTGAACACACTGGTATTTTTCTCATATAAAACCGTTGTAATCCCTGTAGCACTTCAGCAATAAAATGACTCATGGTCTCTGAGATTTTGTACCCACGTAACAGTACCTGGGATGCCAGGTTGATATTTAAGACTGCTTTAAGGCAAACCAATCAGCTGGCAAGGTAAAAGGACGGAACATTAACCTGGTATAATGACGTGTGCCTTTCATCCTCACATATCACTTGCTCTCATTCCGTATATTTAACAGGCAGCTGCTATAATGATTAATGCTGTGGTGACAAAGATCTTCTACTGTTTAGGATAGGGGTGGGCAACATGCGGCCCGCGAACCGATTCTGCCTGGCCCGCTGTCCCCCCACCAGTGCGCAATGACAAGCAGCCCGACTGGCTGAGCCGCTTGTCATTGCGCTACAGCAGCTCCGAGAGACGCGGCGCCGCTGAGGAAATCCCAGTCACGTCACAGGGGCTGCTGACTGGGATTTCCTTTCCGACGTCTTAGGCGCTGGGCGGCGCAGGGGGTGGAGCCACATCAAGAAGAGTGTGCCTGTGCAGCAGCCAGCGGATATCTCATACAGGCAGCGGGAGCTGATCTCTCCAGCAGGCAGCTGATCATCTGGGCAGCGGGAGCTGATCTGTCCTTGTTAAAACACCCAACGTTAGTAAAGGGATAGCTAGCGCTGCCTGCTGAGGGGGCTGGGGTTCCGAGTTGGGGGAGGAAGCAGCAACCTGTGTCCAGAGAGGGAGGGAGTCTGGTGTTTAAAAGTAGTATATGGGTCCAGGGGAGAGGAGGTGGGGTGGGTAGAGACTGCTAAACGAGTTCAGGGGAGGCGGCGGATAGAGAATTCCCGATCCCACCCCCTCTGCCGCCAGAGCTCAGACACCACCCCCTCAGGTTACACTGAGCATCCCAACAACAGGCGCGCAGTTTACAGTGCAGCGTGACCAGTGAACACCCCCTCCCCCTGATGGAGCGTGAGCCGCAGGCAATTCTGTCCGATACCCCTGCTGCCGCAGCCGCCGGAGTTTAAGGTGAGCTGCGGGCAATACTGCCCGACCCCCCCCCCCCTTCCCATCTCCATGCCACCGCTGCAGTTTAAAGCTGTCCTCTCGATCTTGAGCTTGTGACCCACAGGCTGTAACACCCTATCCCCCCCGCAACCGCAGGAGTTTGCTGTGAGGCTGAGCTGTAATGCCCAGGCCCACTCCCCCTCTCACTGCCAGCGCAGCATCTTAAAGTCCAACCCACCCCAAAGATTACAGTGACCTGCGGGCTGTAATGCCCGCCCCCACTCCTCCCTGCCACTGCCATAACTTAAAGTCCACCCCCACCAAAGCTGACAGAGAGCCGTGTCTGTAACGCCCGATTCTCCCCCTCCCCTCAAAGTTGTGTGTAAAAGGGGGACTCTGCCTGCCGTAATGTGTAAAAGGGGGCTCTGTCTGCCGTAATGTGTAAAAGGGGGCTCTGTCTGCCGTATTGTGTAAAAGGGGGCTCTGTCTGCCGTAATGTGTAAAAGGGGGCTCTGTCTGCCGTAATGTGTACAAGTGGACTCTACCTGCCGTACTGTGTAAAAGAGGGCTCTACCTGGCAAAATGTGTGATAGGGGCTCTACCTGGAGTAATGTGTGCAAGTGGCGCTACTGTGCAGCGTAATTTGAATAACAGAGACTATTGTGCAGCCTAATATGAATCTGTATTATTTTGTGCCCACGCTCCTTCCCCATGAAGCCACACCCCTATATGTTTAGCACGTGCCTATGGCGGCCCTCGAATACTCATTGAAATAATTGCCCACCCCTGGTTTAGGAGATACTCCCTGTGGCCGGAGAGACCCCCAGCCCACGTGGACAATGGCCACTGCGGCACTGAAGGGGTTAACCCTCGTGCCCGGCGCCATATTAATGGACAATGGGCGCTTGGCGTCACTGTTAAACGTACTTACGGTGCTGGGCGCGGACTGTTTAAAAGTTTGTTTAATGATGTGTTTTAACATGTCATATGTAGTGCTCTGTGCACAATTGTAGGATTCCACGTTTAACTGTATTTATTTTATATTCAAGATATGGTCACCTGTATTTTAAAGGGGAAAATGCACTTACTCTTATCAATGTCTGAATAATCATCTCCTGTCAGTAGGAAGTGGCATGCTAATGGCCCTGTCCTAGCAGAGAGGTGTGAATGACAAAACCTTTTGATGTGTAAGTACCTTAGAGAGAGATGTTACTCACAGGGATCTCCTTATCCCATATGTAAAGTAGTTCTGGGCTTGGAACCTGTTTCATGTAATGATTTAATTGATATACGAACCCTGAATGGCAGATGCAGGAAGGAAGACTGTTTGTTTGTTTGTGTTGTATAGCCTTTCCTGTTGTAACCCCAAACACTGGTTTTGCCTGAAGATGTGAATGACCAGAAACATTTGTATTTTGAAGCTATGTGATAAATGTATCAATAGTGAATGTTAATCTGATACCAAACGTTGTCTGGGTGACAGGAATGAGGATATTGTTTTATTGCACTTATCTCCTTTTGAAATGTAATTTATTTATTGGTATTTTGTAAAATATCCTGATTGGATAGAAAGGGCTCAGGGAGGACATGACCCCCTGTTGTACTGTGTGGAAAATTGACATAAAAAGGAGACCTGCGTGCCTCCAGAGTTGTATTGTATTGTACCATCTTCATTCTGCTGGAACATCTTGCTGTTTGCTGTTGCCCCTAGCAATAGGGATGAGTCTTTTTTAAGGCTATTATTGAGCAAATAAACATCTCATCTGCCTCAAGAAGATTGCTTCATCTTGTGACCTACAGGGATATGCCAAACATAGCCCCGTCCTCCGGCTGTCCAGGGAAGCACCTAACGTCTCCAAGTTCCACCTTCCGCCAGCTACCGGTAGAGGCCTAGCAAGTGGCTAGTGGGGATTCGTCAACACCACACAGGTGTGGTAAGGCAGTGCGTCGGCACGTACAGAGCAGAACCGTGGTTCAAAATGCCACGGCAGGTTAGGAGTTTGGTGGTGGCAGCATAAACCCGCCCACAGCACAGTGGGTGGAGTCAGTAACAGGCGGTTACTGATGGTAAGCGGGAATCCCCTATGTGGCCAGGTCCCGTGTGACCTGACCCTCCATTCTCTGCACAGGAGACGGGACGCAAAAGCGGTTAGTGCTTTCGTACGGAACCGTCCTGTCACAGAAATTGGTGGCAGCAGTGGGATAATCCCAGGCGGCTTTTCATCACCCGATTGGAGAAGCCGAGTTACTCAGGGGAGGAGTAACTGCAGCGCAGGGGAACGCACAAGATGGCGGAATTCAGCGGAATGTCCAAGGATGATCTGGAGATCGTGTGCCAGGAGAAGGGTGTGGATATCCCTTTCAACGCGTCCAGAAGCGCCATGAAGGCGGCGCTCATGAGCGTGGAGGAGTCCCATCGGGCGGAGGTGGAAAGCACTGACGGCGTCAGCATCGCAGAGGACGGTCCAACAGTGGACCTTCGTAAGGAACCGGTGAGACCCACAAGCCCCGCCCTCTCTCACAGCAGCAATGTTTCCCAGCAATCCCTAGCAGGGCCAGGATCCCAACGTCCCAGGGGGGGTGGCCCGGATACCCTAGCAGATCGGCAAGCGGAATTGGGGGAAAGGGCAACGGAGCAAGAGCGCTTGATCATCATCCAGATGTGGCGTGATGAGCGGGCACAACAGGCCGTGGTAACCCGGGAGCCGTTGTCAGCTGTTGTACACAGATCAGGACGCATTCAGTTTGCCAAGTTTGCAGACAGTAATGGGGACATTGATGGACATTTACAAGTTTTTGAAAGGACTTGTAAACTACACGACTTACCCAAGTCGGAGTGGGTAAGACACCTTGTGCCCACTCTGCATGGAGAGGCCTTGGAGGCCTATCGAGGAGTGGCCACGGAGGACTGTGGGGATTACGACGAAGTCTCACGGGCCCTCCTCCAGCGATTCTTCATCACTCCAGAGTCTTACAGGAAGACGTTCAGAGACTTGCCCAAGAATCCTAGCAGCACCCATGAGCAGTTCGCCAACCAGCCACGGCAGGTTAGGAGTTTGGTGGTGGCAGCATAAACCCACCCACAGCGCAGTGGGTGGAGTCAGTAACAGGCGGTTACTGACGGTAAGCGGGAATCCCCTATGTGGTCAGGTCCCGTGTGACCTAATCTTCCATTCTGTGCACAGGAGACGGGACGCGAAAGCGGTGAGTGCTTTCGTACGGGACCATCCTGTCACAGAAATTGGTGACCCAGCTGCGGCAGTACGTGGTGAAGTGGGTGAAGGATTCGGAAGCCACTACATGGGACGCACTGATCAACCTGATCTGCAGGGAGCAGTTCTACCGCAGGTGCGCCCCAGAAGTGAAGGAGTGGGTGCTAGATCGGGAGCCACCCAGCTTAAAAATGGCTGCCCAATTAGCCGAAAAATATGTGGCAATTCGGCCACGGGGGCAGAAGCGCCCAGCCAGCAGCCAGCTCCAAAAGACTGTACCACCAGGGGGACACCCCTCTTCAGCTCATCACCATCAAAGACAAGCATCTTCCAACCCGAGTGCTCTTGGCCAGCAACCACACCGCAGCGTCCCTGCAACTGATCAGCTACGGCTGTGGGAAAATCGGACATCTGAGGATGAACTGTCCTGCATCCCAAGCACCCCAGACTCGTGCCCCAAATCCGAGTGCTGGAGCCCGGCTCGCTTGTTTGACGAGAGGAGATGAGCCTACAGAGACTGTTCCCACTCCAGTCAGTCCGATGGAGTGTGGCGAGAGACTGGTGCACTCTGTGGAGAGAGTCACCTGCATGGCCAAACAGCCCCTACACAACTTGTGGAGGCACCTGCAGCCGGTCCACGTGGGACCCCTGCAGGGGGAAGGCCTAAGAGACTCTGGGGCCTCAATCACTGTGGTGAGCCCCCACCTTATAGATCCTGCTGCAGTATTGCAGGGTCTCACTGCCAAGGTCACCCTGGCAGATGGAATGGAGAAAGAGGTTCCCATGGTGAAGAGTCTACCTGGACTGGGGAGCTGGACCAGAGTTGCGAGAAGTTGCCGTCATGGATGGTCTCCCAACTGATCTGGTCCTAGGAAATGACCTGGGTGGTGGGATCGTCACCACGTTTGCTGGCGCCATTCCCCGGAGTCAAGTTCCACAACCACCGTTGACATCAGCTACTCCAGCCCAGCCCAGAGGAAAAGACTACAGCTGCTATACAACTGCCAGCACAGCCAACCACAGCATCAACCAGCCCAGAGGAAGAGATTACAGCGGCTAGATCGGCACATCGACCCCGCATGCCTTTTGCCTCTGGTATGCCTACGTCCCCTAGGAACGCAGAGGATGTTGGTTCCAGCTTGTTTGATCCTGTGGGGGTGCCCAATGATGCTCCTGACCCAAGTGGTTTGTCAACTCCGGCGGTGAGTATGAGAAACCACACTGACTTTTCCATGACTGACCACTACCAGACTGACCCTAGTAGTCCCCACCTAGATCCCCCTGTAGAGTGTCCCAATTTAGGAGAGATTGAGGGCCACAGGCAGGAGTTTAGGAAGGCTCAACTCTCTGACCCATCCCTGAAAGGCATGAGGCGCCACTCTGGCAGCGGCCTTGACAGGGTTGGGGCAGGAAGTTTGACCTGGCGGGAAGGGTTAAGGTACAGGGTAGACAGGAAAGTGGTGTCACGATCCGGGTATCTGGACGCCATTTCTTACCCATCAGATGCCTCCTAAGGCTGGCTCAGCGCTCCAGGACCGGATCCCATCTGTTATCCTAATGTTCACATTCCTGCATCCTCTCCTGTCTCTCTGAGACGCTGTCACAGTAACGCCTTATTAAATCTGGCATGGCGTCTCCCGCGGCCTCCGCCGCCGTCCCTGAGCTTCTGCATGCAGAGTGTCAGAGTGGCGATTACGTCAGCCGCGGCCTCCGCTGTGTCCGCGTGGTTGGATGTGCACTTGTCAGCCTGGCGTCTCCTGTCTCCAGTGGCCGGCGCCGCCATTACTGTTTTCATTACCACATGGATTACAAACCAAACTTCCCTCCAAGTGTCTGCATGGGCGCAGCCATCTTGGATTCTGTCAGCTGATCATTTCCTCCAATCTGTTGTCAGTATTGTTAATCTGCATAATTGCCTAGCCAATCCCTTCCTTGCTGCAGGTATAAATACACTGTGCCTGAGCAAGGAAGGCGTCAGTGCTTTGGTTGTCAAACCTAGTTCCTGTTTGTCTCTCTCCTGTGATTGTCTTCCAGGTTCCAGCTCCTGTCTCAAGACTTCCACCATAGAGACCCGCACCAGCATTCCACCTGCGGTGTAGCCTGACTCTCCAATCCATTGTGGATTCATCTGTTTCCAGCTACAATATTACCTGCTTCCAGCCCAGCTTCCAGCAGAGTACAGCTTCTCTTAAAGGGCCGGTGTCCTTTCTACACTTTACCACTCTCCACCGGTATTATTATTTCTCCGCTCTCAAGTTCTACATTTCAGTTCATATTTCATCGCTCCCAAGTTCATTTATTATTTAACTGGTTCCAGCCAGTATCCACTCCGTGCTAACAACAGTCTGGTTCCAGCCAGTATCCACAGCAGCCATTTTATCTTCAGCAACCCAGCTTTTCCTGGAACACCAGCTGGTACAATCCTGGGTTATCTCCATTGCTACAGTCGGGCCTGGTAAGGACTTTCCATCTAGAAGATTATAAGAACTATCTCACACTACCAGTGCCCTGTGGCTCCTGCCATCCTGTAGTACCCAGGAACTGTATTTATTCTTTGCTGACTTTTACGTTTTCTTTTACTGCTGCTGTGTTGCGGAGTTGTCATAATAAACATCATTGACTTTTATCCAAGTTGTCGTGGTCACGCCTTCGGGCAGTTATTATTCATGTTACTTACATGTCCAGAGGTCTGATACAACCTCCCAGGTTCCGGTACATCTCAGCCCCTACAACTGAGGCTGCCTCCCGTCAGCTCAGGCCCTCAGTTGTGACAAGTGGGAGGGGATAGACCAGATAGGGAATGTGTCCAACTGGTCCCCCCAGGGAACTTTCCTGCGCAACCGGTGTCGGTTGCCAGCGAAACCCCTTTGGACAGTAACCCTGAGATAGACCGTACCTTGAAGTGCCTGACACAGTGCTTACCCTGGTCTGGAATGTCGGATGACGCCCAGACCAACTGTAAGGCTGGTGCCATGCGTTGGCAGCTGGGGCACTCCAGCGGTTGTGTTGTCTCTGGGCCTCTGCCCATAGGGGAACCCTTGCAGCAAGTTGCTGTGGACATAGCAGGTCCCCTGCCTGTGCGCAGTAGATCGGGGAAGACATGCAGCCTCCCTGTAGTGGATGCCACATGGGATCCAGAGGCTGGTGGTCTGGCCGCCATCACTGTGGCACAGGTAGCGGACGAGGAGGAAGGAGTAGGCCTAGGTGACAGGGTAGGTTTCCCGAGTCATAGGTCGACGGAGGAGGATTGGAGGGCAGGTCTGACAGTTAGGGCAGACAGTTGCCAGATAGGTATGACGGAGGTGCAGTGCCTGGGGCACTATGTGGGAGGAGACAGGGGCAGGCCCAAACCAGAGGGGGTGGAGGCCACCAGAGGCTGTCCCCGACCCACATCACCCAGACCGGTACTGACCTTAGAACCTGTAAGGCCCTACGGACACGTTGTCATTGACTTCAGTCCTGTAGTGAACCCCTTGACAGAGATGGCTAGGAAGGGCATTCCCAAGTCAGTGGACTTTGCACCTGCTTGCGAGTTGGCATTCCAGTCATTGAAGGAGGCTCTGGTACCCGCTCCAGTGCTGATGGCGCACATTCTTGACCAGGACTGTGTGTTACGAACTACTGCGCCACTGCACGGACTGGGAGCAGTACTGAGCCAGAAAGAGCCATATGGGCAGGAGCACCCTGTGGCCTGTTTGAGCAGTATTTTTTACACAGATAATATATTCCACTTTAGCGCTCTCCGGATTTAACACGTCACTTTTGCATGCAAAATTCTTCCAAAGGCCACAACCTGTATAATATGTGTCTCTGATGGCAAATACCAATCAGAGTACACACAGAAAGAGACAAAAGGCACACAATAGTGTAGAGTCTTTTTGTCAGGCGGAGATAATTCTTATTTCAATACATCACACTCACAAGGATCCATAAGATCTTAGGCATATCTTGGTTTCTTTATATTATATCTTTATATAATAAAAAGGCATATCACAGCGTTATTCCTCAAAAGCGAAAGGTAATAACCGAAACGCGTTAAGCGGGATTGTATTGGATATCCTGACGGTTCCTGAGATTCCTCTCTTCACCACCTGGAAGGAAAGCCGTGAGTGCCCGGGACTCTGACTATACCTGCTGAAGGACATCTTAGCGAGCCAGTGAGGTGTTTATTGGGGAAATCAGGAATAACGCTGTGATATGCCTTTTTATTTTTGTTAACATGTGAGTGCATTTTTTTTTTTAAATAAATACTTGCCATTTGTAAGGGCTTGCTGCACTATTTGCCTTCTTTTTCTCGTTATATGAGAACTGGAGTGATAGGAGTTTGAATCTCCAGACGAAGTGGCCCTCCTCCTCCTCCATTTCTGTGGAATGGGACAAACTATGTGATATAAAGAAACCAAGATATGCCTAAGATCTTATGGATCCTTGTGAGTGTGATGTATTGAAATAAGAATTATCTCCGCCTGACAAAAAGACTCTACACTATTGTGTGCCTTTTGTCTCTTTCTGTGTGTACTCTGATTGGTATTTGCCATCAGAGACACATATTATACAGGTTGTGGCCTTTGGAAGAATTTTGCATGCAAAAGTGACGTGTTAAATCCGGAGAGCGCTAAAGTGGAATATATTATCTGTGTAAAAAATTGTGACAAACTTGTGAAGTAGGTGAAACTTCATTTATATATATCACTGAGCTGATTTCCGGTTTGTATTGCGCACTTTAGAACCTCTTAAATCCTATATCTCCTCTGTTTGAGCAGTATACTGCTATTGTGGGAGGTGGGGTATGCCACAACTGGGACACCTTGGGTGGCACTTGTGTGTAACTGGCCCCCCACCGTGGTGACCTACCACCCACCTGTTAGGTGGCTGCAACCTACCTTGGGGAAATTGGACAGATTTTTGTGGTGGAGCCTTGAACTTGGACTTCAGGTGGACTATTTGAACATTGTGCACCCACGAAGAGAGGCCCACTACACTATGGATGAACTGTCTAGGCCGGAGCCTACACCCCCTAGGTAGCGTCCCCTTCAACACAAGGGACTGCGGGACCAGGGACCAAATCGTTGGGACATGGGTCCCTGGTTGACCCGCTTGAATGGGGGGGAGGAGTGTGGCCGGAGAGACCCCCAGCCCACGTGGACAATGGCCGCTGCGGCACTGAAGGGGTTAACCCTCGTGCCCGGCGCCATATTAAGGGACAATGGGCGCTTGGCGTCACTGTTAAACGTACTTACGGTGCTGGGCGCGGACTGTTTAAAAGTTTGTTTAATGATGTGTTTTAACATGTCATATGTAGTGCTCTGTGCACAATTGTAGGATTGCATGTTTAACTGTATTTATTTTATATTCAAGATATGGTCACCTGTATTTTAAAGGGGAAAATGCACTTACTCTTATCAATGTCTGAATAATCATCTCCTGTCAGTAGGAAGTGGCATGCTAATGGCCCTGTCCTAGCAGAGAGGTGTGAATGACAAAACCTTTTGATGTGTAAGTACCTTAGAGAGAGATGTTACTCACAGGGATCTCCTTATCCCATATGTAAAGTAGTTCTGGGCTTGGAACCTGTTTCATGTAATGATTTAATTGATATACGAACCCTGAATGGCAGATGCAGGAAGGAAGACTGTTTGTTTGTGTTGTATAGCCTTTCCTGTTGTAACCCCAAACATTGGGTTTGCCTGAAGATGTGAATGACCAGAAACATTTGTATTTTGAAGCTATGTGATAAATGTATCAATAGTGAATGTTAATCTGATACCAAACATTGTCTGGGTGACAGGAAGGAGGATATTGTTTTATTGCACTTATCTCCTTTTGAAATGTAATTTATTTATTGGTATTTTGTAAAATATCCTGATTGGATAGAAAGGGCTCAGGGAGGATATGACCCCCTATTGTACTGTGTGGAAAATTGACATAAAAAGGAGACCTGCGTGCCTCCAGAGTTGTATTGTATTGTACCATCTTCATTCTGCTGGAACATCTTGCTGTATGCTGTTGCCCCTAGCAATAGGGATGAGTCTTTTTTAAGGCTATTATTGAGCAAATAAACATCTCATCTGCCTCAAGAAGATTGCTTCATCTTGTGACCTACAGGGTTATGCCAAACATAGCCCCATCCTCCGGCTGTCCAGGGAAGCACCTAACGTCTCCAAGTTCCGCCTTCCGCCAGCTACCGGTAGAGGCCTAGCAAGTGGCTAGTGGGGATTCGTCAACACCTCACAGGTGTGGTAAGGCAGTGCGTCGGCACGTACAGAGCAGAACCATGGTTCCAAACGCCCCGGCAGGTTAGGAGTTTGGTGGTGGCAGCATAAACCCGCCCACAGCACAGTGGGTGGAGTCAGTAACAGGCGGTTACTGACGGTAAGCGGGAATCCCCTATGTGGCCAGATCCCGTGTGACCTGACCCTCCATTCTGTGCACAGGAGACGGGACGCAAAAGCGGTGAGTGCTTTCGTACGGAACCGTCCTGTCACACTCCCCTTCACCAGCTCCCCTGCTCCCATAGTCCCCCAGGCTCAAAGTCAGGATAACCTCAAGTGCAAATAGAAGCTAGATGTTTGTAGAGGGCAAGGTGGCATAACGTTATCGGGTCTAACTTTAAAAAAAATTATGATCAGAGACCATTTTAATGTATGCACATGGAAAAATAGATTTTCAGTGTTACAAACACACACTGTTAGGGATCTTTATTATTTTGTGAAATAATTAATTTTGTAATGTTCAGTAGATCAACATATCAGCACTTTAATTTGTCCATATTTAATCTGGTCAAAACAAGAACTAATTATGTTATGAATAAAGCTGTAGTATACTCACTCTTTACTTCTAGCGATATGTAGAGGTCTTTTGTGGTGACTGCATTCTCTGCTTTGCAAATGTAAAATCCGTCATCTCCATCCTTGGAACAATTTACAATGGTGAGGTAGGAGACAGTGCTGTTTGATACAATCTGGTATTTTTTCCCTGACTGGATCTCCGCATCGGGGTTGCTGAGGTTGCGCAACCAGGTTATCTTAGCAGGTGGGACTGCACCTGATACAGCGCAGGACAGAGTCACATTTTCTCCAGCTAAGCACGTCCTCATGGGCTGCGCCTGAGGCACTGGAGATCCTGAAATAGACAATACTGCCATTTCTACTCAGAACATATAAAATTACTAGGGTTACAACATTGAACAAAAGCCTTCAATTTCCCATCATCATCATCATCATCATTATTGGCATATCCCTCTATATGTAGCATTGAGAAAGAATGGTTGGCCACGACCATTGATGGTCACAAGCTGACTGTGAGCAGTTTCACCATTGATGGACAGCAACGCATGGAATAATATTGATAGCTGAGCCCAATGGTGAGACACAAATGTGTTTTGCGACTGCGCAAGTACAAATCATCAATATCTCACCACTGCTGGTTTTTGACCAATAGTTTTAAACTATCGACATTCTATAGTGGAGCTGTCGATGGTCACCACTAAATGCCTGTCAACATTTTAACAATGCCGACATCATAACTGTCGATATTATAAATGTCGGCATTGTCACTGTCGACCTTTTGACTACATCCCGTACCATTATCTCAAAATAATAATGTATTGTTGTAAATCATTTAGGTATCATTCTCAACAGACCAATGGTAAACAGGTTAGAAAATATTGTTTAGTAACCTGATCTCTAAATGTTCCTCATCTAGTTAGCTTATATTGTAGATCTTCACAACACAAATGCAAAGTATGTGCTGGCGCTCTAGTCATGTGTGAGTCATCACACAGATTCTCTGCCATGGCACAATTACATGTTTGTTGCTATTAGCCTAGAACCCATATACTGTATACCTGACATAATTGTACACAGGTTCAATGAAAACATGTAATTTGCCAATATGGGGCCCAATATAATTGTGAGGCTTGTGAGACGGCCGCAGCTCAGAGACTCCAGCCGAACTTGTACGTTTTTTTAAAGCAGAAAACGTTTACAAGGCAAAACCAACCAAGTTTTGCCTTGTAAACGTTTGCTGCTTTAAAAAACGTACGAGTTCGGCCGGAGTCCCAGAGCTCCGGCCGTCTCACAAGCCATTAGAGACGGCCCATGATGTGGTAAATTTTACCTTTTTATACAGGTTGTTTTATACCTGTATATTTCAGTTTGCAGTTGGGAATATAGCAGTCATCCTGATCCTAATGCAGTAATTCCTAATAAAAAGACTGATTACCTGTTAAAAGCAGCTATATTGGGGCTGAATGCATTTTTTTAACCCTTTGTGTTTTATTGGTCAGCCACTTCACCTTACATTAATAAGGCTGAAGAGACAAGTTGCCTGGAAAAGGGATGGCTGCGATGTGTTTTGAAATTATGTTAGAATGAAATGAATATTAACTCTGTTAAGGTAGCATGGAATGCGGCGAGTACTTGGAAGGTGTGCTCCAGGCATTATACGTTATACACTCAGTGATTTCTTTATTAGGTAAACCTGTATAACTGCTTGCTAATGCAAGTATCTAGTCAGCCAATTATATGACAGAAACTCTACAGTATGTATAAAAGCATGCAGAAATGGTCAAGAGGTTCAGTCATTGCTATCCAAATGCAAGAAGAAATGACTGTGGAATGATTGTTGGGGCAAGAACTGCTAATCTCCTGGAATTTTTACAAACAGAACAGGATAGGCAGTTCTGTGGACAAAGAAACAAGTTAAGTCGAGATGTCAGAGGTAAGAAGCCAGACTGGTTCACGCCAACAGGAAGGTGACAGCAACTCAAATTACCATTACATCAGTGGCATGTAGAAGAACATCCATGAATACCAAGCAAGTAGAACTTTAATGTGGATGGGCTACATCAAAATTCCACACCGTGTTTCCCTTCTGTCAGCTTATAACAACAAACTGAGGCTACAGTGTCACAGGCTCACCAATACTGGACAGTTGAAGATTGGAAAATGTTGCTTGGGCTGGCAAATCTTGGTTTGTGCAGGGACAAGCAGGTGACAGGACCCAAATTTGTTATAAACAACATGAATCCATTGATCCATCCTGCCTGGTATCAACGATTCAGGCTGGTGGCTGTACTGTAATGATGTATGGCAAGGGATCCCAAAACTGGGTGCTACAGCACCATAGGGCACTTGCTGTGGTGCCACTGCCATGGGTGATGGTCCAGGTCCAAATCAAATTATTTATGGTCAATGTGATTGGTAGCCATCAGCACTAGTTTTGCCTATTATCAAATGTGTGAACAAACATGTCCTGAGCCTTCATTTGGACAACCAAGGTGGCCCAGCTGGTGGCTAGTGGCAGCAAGGGTCGGACCAGCCCATGCAATTGTATGGCTCGCCCACACACCTACAAAAAGCACTAGGTGTAGGGAATGTTGCATGTTGCTGAACATCAATTTATGGCCACAGTTTACCCATAATCTATTGACATCTTCCTGCAGGATAATGTGCCATAACACAAAGCACATGTTGACTCAAGCTGGTCCCACAAACATGAGCTCAGTGTACTCCAATGTCCTCCGATCTGTCATCAGCAGATGTTGGGAGGTATGGTATTGTTAAATTTATAGAATGAGGGGAAGCAAAGCAACTTTGCACTTTAACAAAAATCATGTTGCACTGCAGGTGGGGCCAGGGTTAGACCGACTCACAGTGGTGTGAGAGGGGGGTGGGGGTGGATGTGGATTCCTGGTGGGCCCCACTGCCTGAGGGACCCCTGTACTTATTTTAATGTCAGGTTCCAGACTGTGTGATCGAGTTATACAGTGTTATTCTACTAGGGTCAGTTACATTGTCTCTGATGACTGTCCAAGCTTCTGTGGGGGCTGGTCTCACCCCGTGGTAACTGGCAATACCCTTATGTATGAGTCCCTACAACTTCATGCCCCAATCCAACCCTGGGTGGGGCAGATTTAAAATATTTAAAATTGGGAGGGAAGTATCCTAACTCAGAGTTAATTTGTAGTTTCAAAATGAAGCTGTCCAGCATTGTAGGCTACATGCAAAAGCAGTCAGTATGTACCTTACATGCAAAAAAAAAAAAGTTTTTGCATCTCTTGCAGTGATACTTAATTATTCAGTTACAAAAGTATTCCTTTCTTTTGCTTTGCTCTCAAATCAGAATAAAACCCTGAATTGTCAGCTTACAGATCTGCATGTTGATCATGTCACTGTGGATGAGAATCTGTGAGGAAAGTTGAATCCTTGCCATGAAAAAGTTTGATCTGACCGTTGGATTATTTTCCTGGATACTGATTTTGTGCTGCATCTGCCTGACTGTCGTTGAACCTGACCTGTATCCGGCCTTGCTGCCTGTGTATCTGAACTTGGGGGTAAATTTACTAAGATTCGTATTTTCCCGTTTCAGGTCAAAGTTCAATCACGAATGACATCGAAAGTGTAAAACTGCAACTTTTTGAATTTGTTACGATGGATTTACTAAGCTGTCGTATTCGGGTTTTTCTTTTCTTCCGATGTCGATGTCATTCGTGTTTTTTTTGTGTTTTTTACGGCAGTGATTAGCAAAACACTGCCGACTTTTTTACAATTAATCTCGGCCGGATCTGTGTGATCCGTGCTGGGGTTCTATTTTTTTCTTTTTTTAATTAAACACTGTAAAATTTAATAAAAAAATTGCGTGGGGTCCCCCCTCCTAAGCATAACCAGCCTCGGGCTCTTTGAGCCGATCCTGGTTGCCGAAATATGGGGAAAAAAATGACAGGGGTTCCCCCATATTTAAGCAACCAGCATCGGGCTCTGCGCCTGGTCCTGGTTCCAAAAATACGGGGGACAAAAAGAGTAGGGGTCCCCCGTATTTTTAAAACCAGCACCGGGCTCCACTAGCTGGACAGATAATGCCACAGCCGGGGGTCACTTTTATATAGTGCCCTGCGGCCGTGGCATCAAAAATCCATCTAGTCACCCCTGGCCGGGGTACCCTGGGGGAGTGGGGACCCCTTCAATCAAGGGGTCCCCCCCCCAGCCACCCAAGGGCCAGGGGTGAAGCCCGAGGCTGCCCCCCCCCCATCCAATGGGCTGCGGATGGGGAGGCTGATAGCCTTTGTTGTAAAAGAAAAGATATTGTTTTTAGTAGCAGTACTACAAGGCCCAGCAAGCCTCCCCCGCATGCTGGTACTTGGAGAACCACAAGTACCAGCATGCGACGGAAAAACGGGCCCGCTGGTACCTGCAGTACTACTACTAAAAAAATACCCAAAAAAAGACAAGACACACACACCGTGAAAGTATAATTTTATTACATACATACACACATACATACATACTTACCTTAAGTTCCCACGCAGGTCGGTCCTCTTCTCCAGTAGAATCCAAGGGGTACCTGTTGAAGAAATTATACTCACGAGATCCAGGGGTCCAGGCTCCTCGGGAAATCCAGGGGTAATCCACGTACTTGTAAAAAATAACAAAACGGTGTCCCGACCACGAACTGAAAGGGGACCCATGTTTGCACATGGGTCACCTTTCCACGAATGCCAGAAACCCACTTTGACTTCTGTCTAAGTGGGTTTCTTCAGCCAATCAGGGAGCGCCACGTTGTAGCACTCTCCTGATCAGCTGTGTGCTCCTGTCCTCACTGACAGGCAGCACACGGCAGTGTTACAATGTAGCGCCTATGCGCTACATTGTAACCAATGATGGGAACTTTCTGCCCTGCGGTTGACCTAAAGTGACGTCACCGCTGAGCAGAAAGTTCCCAGCATTGGTTACAATGTAGCGCATAGGCGCTACATTGTAACACTGCCGTGTGCTGCCTGTCAGTGAGGACAGGAGCACACAGCTGATCAGGAGAGTGCTACAACGTGGCGCTCCCTGATTGGCTGAAGAAACCCACTTAGACAGAAATCAAAGTGGGTTTCTGGCATTCGTGGAAAGGTGACCCATGTGCAAACATGGGTCCCCTTTCAGTTCGTGGTCGGGACACCGTTTTGTTATTTTTTTCAAGTACGTGGATTACCCCTGGATTTCCCGAGGAGCCTGGACCCCTGGATCTCGTGAGTATAATTTCTTCAACAGGTACCCCTTGGATTCTACTGGAGAAGAGGACCGACCTGCGTGGGAACTTAAGGTAAGTATGTATGTATGTGTGTATGTATGTAATAAAATTATACTTTCACGGTGTGTGTGTCTTGTCTTTTTTTGGGTATTTTTTTAGTAGTAGTACTACAGGTACCAGCGGGCCCGTTTTTCCGTCGCATGCTGGTACTTGTGGTTCTCCAAGTACCAGCATGCGGGGGAGGCTTGCTGGGCCTTGTAGTACTGCTACTAAAAACAATATCTTTTCTTTTACAACAAAGGCTATCAGCCTCCCCATCCGCAGCCCATTGGATGGGGGGGGGACAGCCTCGGGCTTCACCCCTGGCCCTTGGGTGGCTGGGGGGGGGACCCCTTGATTGAAGGGGTCCCCACTCCCCCAGGGTACCCCGGCCAGGGGTGACTAGATGGATTTTTGATGCCACGGCCGCAGGGCACTATATAAAAGTGACCCCCGGCTGTGGCATTATCTGTCCAGCTAGTGGAGCCCGGTGCTGGTTTTAAAAATACGGGGGACCCCTACTCTTTTTGTCCCCCGTATTTTTGGAACCAGGACCAGGCGCAGAGCCCGATGCTGGTTGCTTAAATATGGGGGAACCCCTGTCATTTTTTTCCCCATATTTCGGCAACCAGGATCGGCTCAAAGAGCCCGAGGCTGGTTATGCTTAGGAGGGGGGACCCCACGCAATTTTTTTTGAAAAAATAAGCACTTTCCCACCCCTTCCCACTGATATACATGCACGGATCTCATGGATCCGTGCATGCCTATCCAATCACGAATTAAAAAAAAAGGTCTGTTTTTTTTTAGCACTTTTTTACGAGTTGTAATTTTTCACGGCAGTGTTTGTTTTTTTTTTGCTTTGCACTTCTTAGTAAATGACCGAGATTCATACTTAAACAGCCGCGTTTTGACCGATGGTGTATTCATTCGTAATTTTTTACTTGGACTTGCAAAAAATTACGAATGCCCTCATCTCTGCCGTGATTAGTGTTTAGTAAATTACCGAGATAACACTTTGATGAAAAAACGGCATCTCGGTCAAAATCGGGAGCTTAGTAAATTTCCCCCTTGGTTTTTGTTTTATTACTTAGGCCTGATGCTATGTAGTCCCCCACGCAAACTGTGACTGTCCCACTAAGTGCTGACTGATTGAGAGATATGCAGTAGCCTGTGAAAGTATACCACTGACAGGAAATGGCTTTGTGATATTGCCCACTAATGTATTGCTGATTCGTAGATCCTGAAAATTAAAAAAATGCTTCATTCAGTTCTCAGCCAGAAAAGGTCTCATAATCTAGATATACAGGGGATAATTCAGACCTGATCGCTAGCTAGCTGTTTATTGCAGTCCTGCGTACACATAGTTGCCGCCCACCGGGGAGTGTATTTTAGCTGTACAAGTGTGCGAACGCATGTGCATCCCAGCGGTACAAAAATAATTTGTGCAGTTTCTGAGTAGCCCAGGACTTATTCAGCCGCTGCGATTACTTCAGCCTGTCCAGGGCCGGAATTGAGCTCACTTCCTGGACACTCCCCTCCACCCATTTCTGGTCACCCGATTTCGGGTCGCAAGGGGCAAGCGATAAATCGCAAGATTGCATGCGCATCGAATGCACATAAAAAGCACTTTAGATGCGATTTATCTCAAGGTGAGCTTCAAGGGAAATCAGGCCCTATATCCCGTCGAATGTAATCGCACAAGTGTATGGGCACCATTACACCACAGAGCCCAGATGCAAGGTTGACCACCCTCCCCCTTGAATACTTAGACACAGTGGCGCACCCAGGGGGGGTTTCCGAGTACCCAGAAACCCCCCTCCACTAAAAAAAAAGAAAAAGAAAATTTTTTTTTTCCTGCATGAGTATTATTAATGACTGTCTAGCGTCCTCTGCAGCCTGCTGTCTTCCTGGTGGCACTTGTAAGTGCAATAAAAGTTTACTTTATTTTAATTATAGTACATATATATCCATGTGCATACATATATACACATGTATATACATACAAACACACACACACACGATAGATAGATATATATATATATATATATATATATACATGTGTATATATATATGTGTACTGTATGTGTGTGTACATATATATATATATATATATATGCATGTTTAATATGCTATGTATATGTGTATATGTATATGTGTATATGTATGTGTGTGTGTGTGTGTGTATGTATATATATATATATATATGTGTAGATATATATATATATGTGTAGATATATATATATATATATATGTGTAGATATAGATAGATAGATATATATATATATATATATATATACACACACAGACACACTAGTTTTACGGACCCAGCATATACTGGGTCACCTCAGTCCCCACCCCCGTGATTGGCTCCGCCCAGTTCTGGAAACCCCCCCATGCAAATCCTGCGTTTGCCACTGAGACAAGATCCTGCACCCCATCCTTGCCAGAAGGGGGAAGCATGGGTGCAGAGCACACAGTGCAGTACACTAGGTAAATAACCATGCACTGCCTGTAACATTAAAGAAACCTGTATCCCTAATCTACCCTTCTTGGCTCACCCACGGCACCTTCCCCTCCCCTATACACATTTTGCCCAGATGCAATCACTTCTATTGGCTTGGTGAGTTATGTAACTATCTCATAATACATGACATAACAGTAATTGGAACAAAATGGCACACAGTAATTTCACATCATCCATCCCTTCATTTACATACTTGTAACCCTCCTCCAAACTATTCTCAGTAGGTTTTGTTATTCCTCACATACTGTACTGCATGCAAAACGCATAATGTTACCCTTTCAGTGATAGAAAATGGCAAGCTATGAACAGTCTATGACCCTGAAGAGGCAGAAGTGCATCAATGATATAGAGTCTGAAATTCTAGGTGACTAAACGGTGTATGGGATAATCCACACTGACTGTATAAATCCAAGCATATATTATTCCTTATAAGGGATCACACAAAACAAACCACATCTGTTAAAACCTTAGACTAAATCTTGTCCACAGTAATAGAGTATTCATAAAATGTTTGCACTGCCTGCAACATAGTATACTATGTAATTATCCACTTAACTAACGGGGCTGTAACAGTGCCGCCATGCAGAGCTCTGTCATAGCCCCACAGCCATCCTTTGGACTGGTGTGGTATGCAAGGTCGACAGTAACTAGGTCGACCACTATCGGTCGTCAGTAACTAGGTCGACAGGTTCTGTAGGTCGACAGGTCAAAAGGTCGACATGAGTTTTTTATGTTTTCTGGTGTCATTTTCTCCGTACAGTGGTCTTCATTCCTAGTTGATCGCTCGCTAGCTACTTTTAGCAGCCGTGCAAACGCATAGTCACCGCCCACGGGGAAGTGTATTTTCGCGCACGCCTGTGCAGCAGAGCGGCTGCAAACACATTTTGTGCAAAACAAGACCAGCCCTGTGCGATGATTGCTGCGACGAATGACACGGTAATGACGTCAGATACCCGCCCAGCAAATGCCCGGCCACGCCTGCGTTTTTCCAAACAGTCCCAGAAAACGGTCAGTTGCCACCCAGAAACTCCCACTTCCTGCCAATCTTCCTGCGTTCACCAGTGCGACTGAAAGCGTCGCTAGAACCTGTGCAAAACCACAATGCTCTTTGTACTCGCATGCCTCGCATGCGCATTGCGGTGCATACACATGCACAGTTTTGCCGTTTTTTTTAACTAATCGCTACGCAACGAATAACGGCAGCTAGTGATCAACTCGGAATGAGGGCCAGTGACCGGAAACCCCAATTAGTGCACCGTGTCCCTTCGCATGGCTCGCGAGCTTCAAGCAAGGTGCCCCGCTGAGCTTGGCACAGGTTACTATTCCCAATCATAGTCCGCGTCGATCGTTAAATATGAAAGGTAAAAGAAAGAAAAAAATTGTGAAAAACTTATGTCGACCTTTTGACCTGTTGGCCTAGTTACTGTCGACCTAGAGACCGGATCCCCCTTTAGACACTACAGACAGGCACTCTGCAGTCTGTAGAGCGTCCTTAGGACACTCCGGTCAGCAGTACACTTACCGGTGTTGGTGGCCCCGCCCTCTATGTGCAACATAATGATGTCACGTGTGCAAATCATGGCAACATGCTCTCAGGGAGGTGAGCTGACACAGGACACACTTGAGCCCTGTTCCGGTACTGCTGACGAATATTTTTTTTTTTTTTAAACTCAGTTAAAATGATTTTCTTTTTTTATTATTTAACAACTTATTAAACTACTATAGTAAGAATAAAGTACCCAATGAGGTGTTTAACACCACCCTGGGGGTGTGTCTTGCAAACTCCTGTCTCATTATCCCCTACTGCTGTAGTATTTACCAATTACATTTGTACCCATAGATCTTCTGTAGCAAATGACGGCCCAGTAGCTTTTTCCCGACATAGTCTTGATGTCCCTGTAACATTATACATCCACCCCTGTGACTATGTGTCCCAATTGTAGCATTATCCCTTACCCTGGCAGTGTTCATATATGCCCATTGTAGCATCCCCCCCAACCCTACACACCATGTGTCAAGAAAAAAGCCGCTCAGAGACATTTCCCCAACCCTCTTCTCATGCAGAGTGTAGCGGAGAGGGTCTCACAGGGGACTGATCATCTGTCTCCCAGCTGATCTCTGCGCACCAGTATAACTTCTGCATGGCTTTCTGGAGTTCAAAATGGACATATAATATTGGCGGTCACATGGGGCAGACAAGGAAGAGAAAATAAGTTCAGCACATGTAGACAACTGATCTCCAATTTTAAAGGCCATGTGCCCTAAAGCTGTACTACCACCGAAAGTGGTAAACATTTCTGTGGGCGAAGGAAACTGCCTGTGATGGCGGCTTCTCATTGGTCCTCTCTCACACACACACACTACTAAATGTCAACATGTGAAATGTCAACATTAGGGTAAGGCTTCGGGTGGGAGGGTTGAGGTTAGGCTGTGAGGGGAGGTTAGGCTGCTGGACTGGGATGTTGGGGTTAGACACTAGAGGGACGATTAGGGATAGTGATTAGGGTTCACAGTAAGGTAATAATACCGGAACACCAGAGGATCGGAAGTATGACTCGGAAGTGACAGTCATACACACCGGAACCCTGAGCCACTGCAGCAGTCAGGAGCAGGTAAGTCACTGCAGGGTACCAGGGGCGATATGTTGTCAATATAACATGCCGACACTTCATCAGTGTCTATATGATGAATGTTGACATCATGGCAATAGGCATATCATACCACACCCCACGGCTCAGAATATCAGCCGGGCTGTGAAACTAATCATTAAGTCCATACACTGAGTGCTTTCATACTGGTCATGGAAATGTAAGGTGATTTCTAATAGTCATGATAAATGACAGGAAGCGAGTCACAATACACACATTCTCCTATTGAACACTGAAGTAATGACACCTGAAGATTATGCAGATATTAATTATACTTGTTTTACATACATTAGCATCACTTATTTATTATACTAATGCAGTCCAGAGATAGTTACAATGCATCATATTCAAATCACTTGTCTATTACTTGACAGAAGATAAAAATAGGGCACAATCTTAAGACCCCCTCACACGACACGATATAGCTGCCATTCCGACGAATTGGAACGATACAGCAGCTATATCGTTCCATGTGTGCGCATGATATCGTCCATTGCGTGCACCCGTAGGGTTGTCTGCACGTATTGCTGATCTTTCTGCAAGTTCAAATGATCAGCACTATGCGGAGGAGGGCCGGCATAGCGGGTGGTCTGGCATCGGATTGCCCCCTGTGTGGGGACTGCAGGATATGTCGGCGCTCGTACGAGCCGTCACACACATCACTTCGTGTGTGGCCACTCTAATAGTAATAAACAAGTCAGCTCCCATGGAGGCCAGCTAACTTCCACCAATGACTAAAGGAGAAAAAAGGAGTGTCAGTACACAAGACTAATTTGGATGGACACTTAATGGCATGTCTTAAATACAGCAATTTATTAATATGAAAACATGAAATATATGGAGGGTTCAGAGTTAAACTGAACTAAGTCTACAAGTCAAGAACTGTAGTTAATCAATTACTGACGTTTAATTTTTTGTACCGCTTCAATAATATAGTACCATGTTTAGTTCATATTATTTTATAAAATATGATGTTTCCACTGTACCACAGCAATGTTAGAGGTCTATTCATGTACAAAATGAAAAACTGTTACTTATCACTATACATCGCATCAATTCGATGCGATATATAGCTTTGGAAAGTAGCAATTCGTGTATACCTAAGTTTCAGGCAATGTGATCCACGATCCTGTGCTCCAGCAAAGTCGATGTATCCTGTCTGCGCATGTGCTGCTGGCTGACCTCCCAGGAGGCTGCAGCGGCTGCTGGGAGGTCAGGAGGCGGAGCTAGCACCGGATTTAGACAAAGAGCAAGGAATCATTGAGATTCCCTACGGTTTCCGCACCGAAGTTTAGATTGGAGGCAGAGAGACACGACAGAGAGGGATTCCACTCTGGGGATTGGTGTGGAAGTGAGCACATAGGCTTCTATAGATGACGCTATCTATAGATTGCATTGCCTACTGGGTACAAACTCCAGAAAGTTTTTTTTATTGGATAGTGATACATATGGAGATTGTGGCAAACCTTTGATAATTAAGTAACTGTCTATATTTGACAGGATTGATTATTTAAAAGTAATATGATGATATTCACACCCACCTGGTTATATTTTTTGTGCATTTAATTGGAAATCTATTAGCTCCTGCAAGATTTATTTTTTTGTGACTACATATTGAGGGTAATTCAGATGTGATCAAAGCAGCAAATGTGTTAGCAGTTGGGCAAAACCATCTGCACTGCAGGGGAGGCAGATAATAGGATTTAAATTACCTACCGGTAAATCCTTTTCTCGTAGTCCGTAGAGGATGCTTCCATTTAGTACCATGGGGTATAGACGGGTCCACTAGGAGCCATGGGCACTTTAAGAGTTTAATAATGTGGGCTGCCCTCTATGCCCCTCCTACCAGACTCAGTCTAGAAACTGTGCCCGAGGAGACAGACATAGTTTGAGAGGAGGAAATACACAGATAGTGGTGAGATTCACACCAGCTCACACATAACAAAAGGAAAGCCAAGCTAACCAAACTGAAACGATTCAGCAATGACTGAACCAACAATACTTAACCAAGTAACAATGCAGGAAAAACGAAGCACTGGGTGGGCGCCCAGCATCCTCTACAGACTGCGAGAAAAGGATTTACCGGTAGGTAATTAAAATCCTATTTTCTCTTACGTCCTAGAGAATGCGGGGTTCCATTTAGTACCATGGGGATGGACCAAAGCTCCCAGTACGGGAGGGAGAGTGCTGAGGTTCCTGCAGAACAGATTGACCAAACTTTAGGTCCTCAGAGGCCTAAGTATCGAACTTGTAGAACTTAGCAAACGTGTTCAACCCTGACCAAGTAGCTGCTCGGCAAAGCTGTAAAGCCGAGACACCCCAGGCAGCCTCCTAGGAAGAACCCACTTTACGAGTAGAGTGGGCCTGAACAGATTTTGGACATGGCAAGCATGTCGTAGAATAAGCATGCTGGATAGTAAACCTGATCCAGCGGGAAATCGTCTGCTTAGAAGGACACCCAACCTTGTTGGGATCATAAAGGACAAACAGAGCGTCCGACTTCCTGTGACGAGAAGCTCTCTTCACATATATTTTCAAAGCCCTCACAACATCCAAGGACTTTGAGGCAGCTGAGGAGTCAGTAGCCACTGGCACCACAATAGGTTGGTTGATATGAAAAGCCAACACAACCTTTGGAAGAAATTGCTGACGCGTTCTGAGCTCAGCTCTATCTTCATGGAAAATCAAGTAGGGACTCTTGCATGACAATGCCCCCAATTCTGACACATGTCTAGCAGATACCAATGCCAACAGTGTGACCGCCTTCCAAGTAAGAAACTTGACATCCACCTCCTGTACAGGCTCGAACCAATCCGATTGCAGGAACTGCAGCAACACATTAAGATCCCTAGGTGCCGTAGGAGGCACAAAGGGTGGTTGGATGTGCAGAAACCCTTTCAAGAATGTCTGAACCTCAGGGAGAGCAGCCAATTGTTTCTGGAAGAAAATGGACAAGGCCGAACTCTGGACTTTTATGGAGCCCAAGTGTAGGCCCACATCCACACCTGCTTGCAGAAAGAGGAGAAACCGTCCTAGTTGAAACTCCACCGTAGGAAACTGCCTGGATTCACACCAAGACACATACTTTTCCAAATCCGATGGTAATGTTTAGACGTTACTCCCTTCCTAGCATGGATCAGAGTAGGAATGACCTTGTACGGAATGCCCTTCCAAGCTAAGATCTGGCGTTCAACCTCCATGCCGTCTTGATAGGCGAACGGCCCCTGTTGTAGAAGGTCCTCGCGAAGAGGAAGAGGCCTCGGATCCTCCAGCAGTAATTCCAGAAGATCCGTGTACCAAGCCCTTCTTTGCCATTCCAAAGCAATGAGGATCGCCTGAACTCTTGTTCTTTTTATTAGTTTGAGAATCCTTGGGATGAGTGGAAGTGGAGGAAACACATACACTGACTGGAACACCCACGGAGTTACAAGGGTGTCCACCGCCACTGCTTGTGGGTTTCTCGACCTGGAACAGTACCTCTGAAGCTTCTTGTTGAGGCGGGAGGCCATCATGTCTATTTGAGGTACACCCCATCGACTTGTTACCTTTGCGAACACCTCCGGGTGGAGGCCCCATTCTCCTGGATGGAGATTGTGTCTGCTTGGGAAGTCCGCTTCCCAGTTGTCCACTCCCAGAATGAAGATTGCTGACAGAGCCACCGCGTGCTTTTCTATCCAGAGGAGGATTCTTGTTACCTCTGACATCGCCGCTCTGCTCTTCGTTCCGCCCTATCGGTTTATGTAAGACACTGCCGCTACATTGTCCGACTGAACCTGATTGGCCTGATCTTGCAGAAGATGTGCCGCTTGTAGAAGTCCATTGTATACAGCCCTTAGTTCCAGAATGTTTATCGGATGGATGGATTCCAGACTTGACCACTTTCCTTGGAAGTTTTTGCCTTGGGTGACTGCTCCCCAACCTCTGAGACTTGCATCCGTGGTTAGAAGGATCCAATTCTGAATCCCGAACCTGCGGCCCTCGAGAAGGTGAGAAGCTTGTAGCCACCAGAGGAGTGAAATTCCGGCTTTCGGCGACAGACGTATCCGCTGGTACATGTGAAGATGAGATCCCGACCATTTGTCCAGGAGATCCAGTTGGAAGGACCTTGCATGAAATCTTCCGTACTGTAGAACCTCGTAGGATGCTACCATCTTCCCCAGAAGGCGAATGCACTGATGAACCGATACCCGGGGTGGCTTCAGGACATCCCGAACCATTGATTGGATCACCAACGCTTTCTCCACCGGTAGAAAGACCCTCTGCATTTCTGTGTCGAGTATCATCCCCAGGAAGGGCAGTCTCCTTGTCGGTTCCAAATGTGACTTTGGAAGGTTCAGGATCCACCCATGATCCTGAAGTAGTCGAGTTGAGAGAGCAAAACTCTGCAATAGCTTCTCCCTGGAAGATGCTTTTATCAGCAGATCGTCCAGATAGGGAATTATATTAACTCCCTGCTTGCGGAGGAGTAGCATCATCTCTGACATGACCTTGGTGAACACCCTCGGTGCTGTGGAGAGGCCAAATGGCAGCGCCTGGAACTGATAGTGACAGTCCAGCAGCACAAATCTTAGATAAGCCTGGTGAGGCAGCCAGATTGGAATGTGAAAGTACGCATCCTTGATATTTAGGGATACCAGGAATTCCTCCTCCTCCAGACCTGAGATCACCGCTCTCAGAAACTCCATCTTGAATTTGAATTCTCTCAAGTAGGGGTTCAATGACTTTAGAATTAATATCGGCCTTACCGAACTGTCCAGTTTCGGTACCACAAACAGGCTTGAGTAATAACCCTTGTGTTTTTGGTGAGGTGGAACTGGAACATTGACATTTGTTTGAACCAATTTTTGAATGGCTTCCTGTAGGATAGCACTTTCTGTCAGCGAAGCTGGTAAGCCTGATTTGAAGAATCTGCGAGGTGGGAGCACTTGAAACTCCAGTTTGTACCCCTGGGTAACAATGTCTTTTACCTAGGGGTCTAGGCATGATGACTCCCAGACGTGACTGAAATTCTTTAGTCTCGCTCCCACCTGCCCGATCTCCAGGCTGGGAGGTCCACCGTCATGCTGAAGACTTTGAGGAAGCAGAACCTGGTTTCTGTTCCTGAGAACCTATTGGTGCAGGTTTCTGGATTTTTCCCGACCACCTCTAAATAAAGTGGAAGGGGTTTTGGATTTTCTAACTGCCGCAGTCCGAAAGGACTGCAGTGTAGGCGTCGGATAAGATTTCCTAGGCGGTGGCACTGCTGAGGGAAGAAAGGTTGACTTACCCGCAGTTGCCAAGGAGATCCACGCATCCATTCAGCATGCCAAGGTCCTTCATGGCCTCCACCATGAAACCTGCAGAATCCTGTATGTGACGCAAAAACAATTCAATGTCACTCCTATCCATAGTATTTAAGTCTTCTAGTAACGTGCCCGACCACTTTACTATGGCTTTAGAAATCCACGCACAAGCAATAGTGGGTCTTAAAGCTACACCAGTAGCTGTGTAGAGTGATTTGAGCGTAGTCTCAACCTTGTGGTCAGCCGGCTCTTTTAAAGCGGTTGAAGCAGGGATAGGTAAAACCACCTTCTTTGACAATCTAGATACAGAAGCGTCTACAATACGCGGGTTTTCCCACTTTTTTCTGTCCTCTTCAGGGGAAGGGAAAGCCATAAGAACCCTTTTTGGGATCTGGAATTTTTTCTCTGGGTTTTGCCAGGATTTTTCAAACAAAGAGTTTAACTCTTTAGAAGCCGGGAAGGTAAGAGAGAATTTCTTACTTTCTGTGAAATAAGATTCCTATACATGCTCAGGAACCGTCTCAGTAATATGTAAAATGTCCCTAATGGCTTCAATCATTAGTTGCACCCCCTTTGCAAGTGATGCATCCCCCCTGCATATCCCCATCACCGTTCTCTGTATCAGAGTCGGTGTCAGTATCAGCTTGCATTATCTGGGCAAGTGTACGTTTTTGTGGGTATGTAGGGGGGGTCTTAGACGAAGCAGCAGGGGTCTGAGTATGTCAAACCCTCCACAGATTTTCTCCGAAACTGAGTTACTTTCTCATTATGTGACATCCTTGTTGAAATCTGGGATATCATTCCCCTTAAAGAATCCACCCATGGGGGTTCGGATTCAGAAGGCTGGGAAAGCACATTGCAGTCCTGAGTACATGGAATAGACTCGTCAGGAGAAGATAAACACTCTGCAGCACAAGAGTCCTTAGACATGGTAATGTGTGATATATACACTTACACACACACAGGAAAATGTCAGACACAGTTTCCCCCAGAGTACCTTTAGAGAGTCACAGAGTATAAGGAGCCAGCCACAGTGCCCCAGTAGGCAGTTATTATGATAAAAGCCCGGCGCTGACCAACAAACCTTAATAGGGTAGTTAGTACTGTTTCCACACTCCCACCTGTCTATAACGCCCTGGTACCGCAGAGGTATAGCTGGAGTTATCTGGAGGGCAGCGCTCCCTGTCAGCGTCTCTTTATCTGCAGGGAGAAAATGGCACTGGTGAGTGCTGGATCCGCTCTGAGAGGAAGCCCCGCTCCTTGCAATGGTGCGCGGCTTCCCGCACTAAGTTGTTTATACTGGCCTGAGGTGTTTGTTGCTAACAGCAGGGATTAGCCCGTATTAGCCAAGTGACAAGTTTAGGGTGAATTGCGCTGGCCCAGGACGCCCCTCAAGCGCCAACACAGTGTGTTGCTGGGCCTGCCAGAGCACAGCCTGTCAGAGCTGCGCTCCCACCCTTGTGCCGCCATTCCCGCCGGCGACCCGCTAACCGGGTCGCCGGCGCTGTACTCACCACTCTTCTTTCTTCTGACTCTGTTAGGGGGTGGCAGCCGTGCTGCGGGAGTGAGCGGTTGCCTCGTGGGCTTGCAATCAGCACCCTCAGGAGCTCAGTGTCCTGTCAGCGGAGATAGATAACCATTAACTTCAAGAGTTGGGTCCTACTCCCCCCTAAGTCCTACAAAGCAGGGAGGCTGTTGCCAGGAGTCTTCCTGTAACCTAATATACTCAGAAAACAATAAAACTAGAAAAACTTCTAAGAGCTCCCCTAGCTGTGACCGGCTCCTCCGGGCACATTTTCTAAACTGAGTCTGGTAGGAGGGTCATAGAGGGAGGAGCAGCCCACACTATTAAACTCTTAAAGTGCCCATGGCTCCTAGTGGACCCGTCTATACCCCATGGTACTAAATGGAACCCCAGCATCCTCTAGGACGTAAGCATTAGATTGGGTGGGGTGTGTTCAAACTGAAATCTAAATTGCAGTGTAGAAATAAAGCAGGCAGTATTTACTCTGCACAGAAACAAAATAACCCACCCAAATCTAACTCTCTCTGCAAATGTTATATCTGCACATGGTTTTGCCCAACTGTTAACAAATTTGGTGCTACGATCAAGTCTGTATTACCCCCATTGTGCTTATGTTTTTATGTTAATAAATTGCTCTATTTAAGACATGCCAATTGTGCCCTTCCTAATTAGTCTGTGCACTAATGCACCTTCTTTCTTCTTTATTACTGGAAATGTAAATGAGCGTTATGTTATGAAGTATTGCTAAAGTATTACTGTACCATTCAGGATGAATATTTCTTTCCTTACCCAATTGAATTTGACATGTCTTCACTTTCACATCAGTATTTATCAAATGTCTTCCTTGGCACGTAAATATTTTGTCCTTATACAGTGAACCATTTACTGATGTCACTAGTGTGTCTGAAGTTCCATTTGACAGTATTGCGTCATCCATTTTCCATTCCAGCATTGGAAATGGATACCCTCCAGGCCAACTGCATGTCAATGACAGCTCAGAGGGAATTTCTGTGTTGTTTGCATTGCACTGTATAGGACGGTTCGATGGATCTGTAAGTAAAGACGATAAATTTACTTCTATTTACTGCTGAGAATCAGGTGACTGTAAAACTGCTATTCACAAAATTAGTTGAAACTATGCAATTATTGGATTAAAAACAATGTTCAATAAATCAAACATTGTTATGATACCAAATGAGCCACCTAGAGCTAAAAACCAGTAATGCCATACTTGACTACTGCCAATAGTTAGTAATGGAGCTAGGGTGGTCATTCTGAGTTGATCACAGCCAGCAACTTTTTGCTGCTGCTGCGATCAACTAGTACACGCCTATGGGGGAGTGTATTTTAGCTTAGCAGGGCTGCGATCGCTTGTGCAGCCCTGCTAAGCTAAAAAAATTTCAAGCAGAAGTAGACCAGCCCTGGACATACTTACCCTGTGCGATATGGATCCAGCGATGATGGGCTTGGCTTTGACATCACTCCTCCGCCCTCCGTTCTCCTGGACACGCCTGCGTTACACTCACCACTCCCCGAAAACGGCTCCAAACAGTCCGGATCTGCCCTGTCACACCTCGTTTCTGTCAATCTTCTTTGCGGTCCGCTTTGCGACCGCTTCCTTCTCAAGACGCAACGTAACCCGGCGACCCCTGTCGCCGGGCAACGTTGCGCACTGCGCCCGCCGCACATGTGCATTCCGCACCCGTTCGCACCGCAGTGATAAACCACTATGTGTGAACGGGTCGGAATGACCCCATATGTTCACTGCAAACTGACATTTGACATATCTGTAACCATGTAATATCTTGGCTCTGGTACTGTTGGGGGTATGGTGACCGTGAGTATCTGACCCACCTGCAGTTGCAGTGCCGCTGAGAACTTCCTTGGCAGTCTTTTAAAAAGATAACTACAATCTAGCACCACAAACTTAAAGTCACATGCAGAGTTTCAGAACGGAAATGGTGTAAATATAAATAATTTTTAAGCCTGTTAATATTTTTTCAAACATTTTACCCTCCAAATTACATTCTATTCAATGATGTACCATGTAAGTCTCTTGTTAAATAATGTTTTGCAATAAACATAACTTTTACTTTGTCGATTAGTTTTATATTAATACTGAACACTTTACTGTGACATAAATTTGGATTTGGATGGACACCAGCAATCACAGATGTAATGGTACCTTTGAACAGTATTTCTACTAATGTACAAGTATATTTCATGGTTGCCTCGTCATTAACCAGAGCCCTCCACTATTTCATTCCAGAGCACACAAGACCCTAGCAATTACAATCTTAGCAAGGGTAGAGACACAAAGGGCCTAATTCAGCATGGCACGCCGCTGCGTCAGCAGTCGCATGCTGATGCCCTGTGAAGTGTGCGCAGAAGCCGCATTGCGCGTGATCACACTGTGAGATGCGATGGTATCTGACGTCTGTGAACGCCCCTGCCTGACTGACATGCATAGGCGTTCGTGGGTCAGAGGGGGCGTTGTGGTGGCGCTGGGGGAGGACGTGGTGCGCGTCCGGACCATTTGCGGGGTAGGCTGCAACGTCACACGCAGCCGCTGCGACCCAGGTAGCCGCCTGCCTTCTCAGCTAGGTTTGCATAGGCAGAGGGCTACCCTAAACATGTGAAATCATCGCCGCCATGCGATTTATTCACATGTGTGCAGGGGGGGGGATGGATCCGGCATGTGGGGCGGACTTGCACATCTACGATCCATGCTGAATTAGGCCCAAAGGACATACTTATAGATACATTATTTTATTTGAGAGTCCTCAGAAACCTTGGATCCATAGGCAGGACCATGGGAGCAGTAGCCCTACACCTGGCTCCAACCCCAACTCAAAAGTTATAAACATCAGGATAAGCCCAGAGAAGGTGCAAAAAAAATGACCACTAATTCCACAATTCAGTCAATCAACATTGCTACAGAGACCCATTTTAAAAAGCGGGCTAAGATAAAGCATCACAAAATAGTGGACCTGTTGATATGTAATACCTTGAGTAGTCTCTCTAATATAGCCCATGATCTGTCCCCACTCCTCATCATTGAAGGCACCCAGATCTACATCCCATTTCAATTTCAAGAGTAAGGGTGCCTCTTGAAACACGAGTTAAGGTCACCATAAATGAATGGATGGCAGCTTGAGAAGCTGGGTCTTAAGTAGGAAGGGTGAAATCTGTGGCAGGATACCACCAAACTTGG